>NC_088807.1:9947160-10247160 GCF_011386835.1 Chrysemys picta bellii
AAAACAACATCTCCCCATACCCAATTGATAGGGTGCTCCAAGACCAGGAGCAATTTCAGCATATATTTGGTGGCATTTCCCCTGGTAAACTCTATGCTTTGGGGAAGGGCTAGGGCAAGGTTTCTTCTGACACTGACAATAATGTCAGGTACAAAGCCAGCTCTCTTTTAGACCTGATCTGCTCTAAACAGTTAGGTTGACATAAGGCAGCTTAAGTCAACCTAACTATGTCAGTATACACACTACAGCCTTACTCGACTGATGTAAGTGCCCTGCTAAACTGACATAATAACTCCACCTCCACGAGAGGCATAGGGCTGATGTCAATTTAGTTATGGTAATACAGTGCCCGTGTAGACAGTTGCGTGAAATTGACAAAAAAGTCCTCCCGCTCCCAGCCGGGCTGCTCCCCAGGCTCCCTGCTCCAAGCCAGGCTGTCCCCTCGCTCCCCGTTCCCTGCTCCCAGCCGGGCTGTTGCCCAGGCTCTTTGCTTCCCGCCCAGAGCTGATCCAGAGGTCCCAGCTCCCTGCTTCCTGCTGGGAGCCTAGCTGCACCAAGGCTCCCAGATCCCCACTGGGTGTCTGGGCGGTTGTCCCATTCACAGCGGGGAGTATGGAGGCGAGAGAACAAACAACTGTCCCACTCTTGTTGGGGAGCATGGAGCTGAGAGCACAGGGGGGCTGCTGTGCTCCCAGCGAGGAGTGCAGAGCAGAGAGCAGGGATGGGGGGTAGCTGGGCTGCCAGTGGGGAGCATGGAACTGAGAACAGGGGTGGGGGAGGACAGCTGGCAGGAAGCCAGGAGGCAGCTCTGCTCCTGGTGGGGACTGCGCAGCTAAGTGCCCGGGCGGCTGCCATGCTTCCAGCAGGGTTTGCAAAACCAGGTGGGGGGAGTAGGGGGAACCTGCTGGGCTCACAGCAGGCTGGAGAGCTGGGAGGGGGCATGTGGCAGGGACCCTGAGGTAGCTGGGCTCCTGGCAGAGAGCTGTGAGCTGAGCTAAGAACCCTCTTAGGTCAGTGGAAGAGCTCATGGTGAGGATGTGCACCACCGACCAAAGGAGGGCAGTGTGGACATGAACCACTGCAGTAATTGCTGTGGTGCCTGAAGGTTGACCTAATATAGGTCGACTTAAGTTTCTAGTGTAGACATGTCCACAGTGTCTGAGACCTAACACTGCCTCAGGGAGGCAATATCCTCTTGCTCAAATCCTTTCTTGAGTGGTGGTGGTGTGGGGTGGTGACAGCCCTTCTGGACGTTCACCAGGAGGAAGACGGAAGTGAAAAGCTGGTGCTAGAGGATGGGTGTTCCAGGAATCCCAAATACACAGGTGGAACCATAGGCCTTGATCCTGGCAATTGTTCCACACACCATCAGGGTCTGCCTGGAAGGATATGGGATTGGGGCCATAGTGCGTGGGTATCCTTAAGCGTTTTAATCAGGACTGACACACTGAACTCTTATCATGGCAAGCAAGCTACCCAGCCAGTGCCGTAACCCTAACCGTAACCCATGTCCCTTTAGAGCTTTCCTCACCTAGTGTAGACACATTTCTTTTTCTGCATGATGCAGTTTGCTAAATTGGGAAAGAGGAAGTTATAGCTACCGACCTGGGGCTAGATCCACAAAGGGGTTTAGGCACTTTAGATACCTACATCCAAAATTCAGGTCCTCAAAACCCCTCTCTACTGCCACCTGACCCTGTAATTGTCTGAAGTCCCTCAACACCTGCATTTCCATTGGAAAAATCCCCATGATGCCTACGTTTCTGCTGCTGGCATATGCAAAGCCACCTAAGTGCAGGGGACCAGGTGCCTAAGCTCACACCTAAGCCTCAGCAGGATAGTCAGACTAGGCATTGCCCACCAGAGCAGGCCTTGCACAAAATGATGCCATAAGAGGAGGTGTCACTAATGCCCTTATAGCCGTTAGCTCGCTAGTTAGACCACTCACCCCAAATGTTCGAGACCCAGATTCAACTCCCCCTTCTGCCTGACAGGAGCAGAAAGTTGACACTGGGCTGTAGCCTCCCCCACAACCCTTTTCAGGGGAGCGCCCTAACCACTGGGGTATTCTGGGATAAAGGTCACACCCCTGCTCCTCTCAGGCAGAGAAGGGACTTGAACCCAGATTTGTTAGTAAAAGGTGGTGTTTAGACCTCTAGCTCTCAGAGAGGGCTCATGACTGTCGGTCCTCAGTGGACTTCAGCCACTCCCTTCTCCTCAGCATTTCCTATTGGCTAGCTTAGGTATTCCCTTCACAGCATGCTGGCTTTTGTGTAGCCCATTCTTAAGCACCTAACTCTCCCCACGCATTGTTTAGGGAGCGTGGGTGCCTAACTCTAGATTGTACACTGCACTGGGAGGCAGGGCACCTAGAGATAAGGCATTGCAACACTGAGTTATAGTCCTTTGTGCAGCTCACTTTAAAATATATAGTAGACTTATTACCCTGGTTGGCAATTTCTATTGAATAACACTGAGATTCTGTTTAATAAACACACACTGCTCCCTATCTATGGGGCTTTAGAATTTAAAGGCTGTAGGGTTTTAGGTAATGAGTAATTGCTATTTGCATCTCCATGGGTGTTTTCATATATTATCTCTGACGTTTATTTTAGGAAACAGAAGGAGAGATCCTGAAAAAGGTAACCAATGGGGCAGATCAATGTAAAGTTTTGCCAAGTGTTTATGTTTATTCAGATATAACATATATGTGTATATATATAACAAACACAAAAGGTAAGCAGAAAAAAATAATATTTGTGGTGACTACTAATTTCCCAGATGAGTATGTAACCAGTGAATTAGTCAATCGGTTCCATACTTTTTTTGGAAATTTTAGGAAAAATCCCCTCAGCAGTTTTTGAGACATTAAAATTACATTTCCCTTCCATAGTTTAAGAACACTGATACTCCTAAAGGGTTAGATTTTGACTTAACCATGATCCTTAAGTATGGGTCAGTGCATAGCCGCTCTGTCCCAAAGCAAAGAGGAAGGGACTGGACTCAGAAAGGTACCATGTTGTGTGTTTCAATGAGACAGTTACACTCTCCCTCCCAGGAACTGTCCCAGCATAGAGAGGGAGGGAGGAAGAGACAGACACAAGAGACAATGGCCCCTGAACATGCCTGGGATCCTGGGAGCAGTAAAGAAATACAGAGTAACACAAGGTAAACAATAGACAGTGCAGGCAGAAAATGGGCAAGGCTGAAGACATCTAAGAGTAAATGCACTCTCAGTATGCAAATGAGGACACTTGATTCCGGCCCCAATGCACTACTAAGGCAACATACAATGGTTGCAGTTGAGTTAGAGGATTCCCCTGGCGTAGGCACAGCATAGCCCCATGCAGCTCTATACAGCTGTCTTTAAATTGTGATGTCAGGGGAATGCCCAAGGGTGGACTTGTAGTACATAGTCTACAGGGGATTCTAGGCTGAAATACATCCCATTGCACAGCCAATACAGCTTACTTAGGTGTACTTGAGCTACTTAGTACATACCTAGGGTCCTGGGTGGGATTGTACTCGGGTGGCTAGCCCATGCAGCCTTCCATGCTGCCTTGACTACATTGCTACTTTTAGCAAGCTGGATACATCAAAGCTAGTTCAGCTATGTCTACACATGCTGCCATTGTACCTCCTGACTGTAGTGTAGACGTACCCTTAGGCATCATGCTTGATCCTAGACAGGAGTAACTTGAGTGCAGATTTTCAAAGGTTGTGTTGGGTGCTGAACTCTTTTAAAAACCTGGCCACGGGAGGTGACACAGTAGGTCTCTCATTAATTCAGGGTCAGTTTCTGCTAAATTCCTGTCCTATTCATGACACCTTAACCTCATACACGCCAGACTACACTAGCCATGGGTGAGGACCAGATCCAACCACGAGACATTTCTGGAATAAAGAACTTTTGGAAAACAAAGAACAAGTGTTTATTACTTTGAATGTTTTGAGCCTGACCCTCAGTTTGAGAAAAGAAGAGTAGGGGGGGGGGATCTGATAACAGTCTTCAAATATGTTAAGGGCTGCTATAAAGAGGATGGTGATCAGTTGTTCTTCATGTGCACTGAAGGTAGAACAAGAAGCAATGGATTTAATCTGCAGCAAGGGAGATTTAGGTTAGATATTAGGAAAATCTTTCTAATTCTAAAACTAGTTAAGCTCTGGAATAGCTCTGGAAGGAGGTTGTGAAGTCCCCATCACTGGATGTTTTTAAGAACAGGTTGGACAAACAGCTGTCAGTGATGGTCTAGGTTTACTTGGCCCTGCCTTACTTCAGGGAATTGGACTTGCTGATCTCTCGAGGTCCATGCCAGACCCACATTTTCATGTCATTGGACCAGTTTATACCAGCTGAAGATCTGGCCCATATGTCCATAATATTAAATAGCAGAGGGATATTTCTGGGGATAATATGAAAATGCTGCAATAAATATTCGATGTAGATTGTCAGTGCTCATATGTGATATTTCTGTTAAACATTCTAACCGTCTCTGTGTTGCTTTGCTCTTTTTTGAAGGAACACTCATCAGTGCAGAAGAAGGTAGATATGATATTTCATCACTTAATTATTTAAAATCAATATGTAAAAATATGAAAACCTATTTCTTTCTCATAATAATATGTATAGTCCATTACACTTTCCATAGTTTTCTTGAAAGCAAATGCAAAATGTTTTGCTTTTCATCAGTATAAATTGGAGTTGTCAATGCAACTCATTGTATGAGACCCATCTTCATAGATATACTGTGTGATAGGCACCCTCTAATGGACAGTCTCCCATTCATGATGACCCACACTCCACCTTCCCTCCCATTCACTACTGAATAACACCCCTGGGGGCAGCTACTACAATTGCTTCCATGGAAAAACATTATTGGGAAAGCCCTGTGTATTGTTAGCTGCCTTTAGTGCTCTATCAGTGGTTCCCAAACTTTTTTCCTGCAAGCACTCCTGTGGCATCTGACTAAATTTCCTGGACCACTTTCATTTTTATACATAAGTTTCATGTTGTTGTTATTATTATTCTGTTAGGTTAATTTATTATTTTAAAATATATGTTTTGTAATTAAAATAAGAATTACAAAGGAACCAAAAATAAACAGTCAGCAATCATTACAAGTTATCACATCAGACTGATTTTAACTTTAACTTAAATTATTTTGTGGTGTTGTTCTGAATGGGCAAGTACTGGTGGTACCAAAATGCCCCCGACAGTGTGGAAATGCCCCCCAGCAGCATGACCTTTAACGCATGGTGTGTGAGAGGTAACACTGTATGAAAATGCCATTTTGAGAACAAAATGGCATCCTGCCATGCAGCAAAAGTGCCAGAATATTTTTCTGGCACATTCTGGTCCCACTGCAGTACTCCTTAAGGGACAGACCCTCACATAAACCAGGGTAGACCCCACTCATCCCAGAGGTCCGGGGAATCCACTTCTGAACCACTGCTCTATTTGACTGGTCTTTTCTGAAGAAGAAAAATCCGAAAAAAACATTATTCACCCAGCACTACTCATAAAGCTCTTGATTCATCCCAGCCACCACTAGAGGGGGATTTAGTGCACCACTGAGTAGGTGTGTGTTACATCTACCACCATAGTCTTGTAGCCACAAATAGGGTGTTGGGGGGACTTTGTCCCACTTTAGTGCCTGGTCCACTACTGCAGCATACAGACTGATTTACTGCTATAGCTCATGCTGTAAGTCCTGGTCTCAAATCTCATTCTTGGCCCATGTGGTAGTGTTGTTATGGACTACTTTTTATTTATGTTTTATTTTCATTTTATTATGAGCACACACTCCCAATAATAGAGACCTGGTCCTTTTAATTACGTGAAAAGTGCCATACATACATCCCTGTGGTAATATACAATGTTATTTTTAAATACTCATTTTTTCAAAATAAACCTCATAGAAAATAGTTTTATTTAACACATTAATAAAATATCAGGTCATTGTAATTGTTAATTAGTATTGATTATAATTATTTATTATTATTTTATTTATTGCCAGGACATAGAGTTGCTTGGAAGCAGAGTCAGGGTAAGTTCAAGTGTCTTTTATACACAGGCTATAGTATATCTTCATTTGCGAACACACAGGGCAGGACTCTGGTCTCCACAGTGTATGCACCTCATTGACAGCACATTCTGGGGTAGATCCTATTCAGCTAATCAGCAGAGTAAAAGGGTCATAGGAGATTCCCCTTTCTTCCCCCCTTGCATACAGCATGCACCAGGGGCAGGCCAGAGCTCAGCTGCTCATGGCAAATGAATGTTGAATTAATAAACAAGAGTATTCACATTTGAAACTACAGATGGCCAAAAATACCTGCATCCAAACATTTTTCAATTAAAAATGGCTTTTCAACAGAAGTGAAAATTTGTGAGAAAAGTTTTCACTTTGTCCAGATATTTTGGGATTTCTTGATGAAACATGCAAAGCCAAATTCTGTTTTCAAATGTTTTTAGGTTTATTTAGTTTTCTTCTACTTTTTTCCCCCCCCCCCCTCCCTTTCTGAGGGAGACAAAGTGGGGGAAAACCAACATTTTTCCTCTCTTTTCAATCTTCTTCTGTTTGAAAATTCCACTAAAAATTCAAACAAAACAATGAAATTTTCAAAGAAAAGAATTACCATTTTTGACTAGCTCTGCTGGAAACCTGATTATAAGGAGAACAAGCAAACAAACAAAAAAAAGTACTGCAGCACTGGAATTCTTGTTCTTTTAGGATGAAGTGCACCCTATGAATAGTATCTGGATTAAACCTTCCACAATGGGTCAGCACTGACAAAAAGTAGATGGTGCTAGCCAGAAGTGCATCCTCAGTGCAGCCTCCATCAGCCTGGCTTCTGTACAGTGCCATACACAAACTAAAACTGCCCCCCAAAGGATAATGCATTGGTGAAATTACCAGTGAAAATGCCTAAGGGTGAATTTTCCAGTAGCAAAAATGGTCCAGATCTTTGGATGGCTATGCCTAGGAATATCAAGTAGCAATTGACAGGTGATAATACTGCTGTATACAAGCACTGTTTAGACCATTACTGGACACTGTGTCCAGTTCTGGTGTCCAAAGAATGTTGAAAAAAAGAACAACTTTAAAACGTTTTGTGTCCCATCACATCATAAAATGTGAAATCTGGCCAAGCTAAATTTGATGGGAGACTGCTCTGCCATGTGTGAGAATGGGACTCAGTCTCTCTTGTCCTTAGGCCGCATGATGCAAAGGGGCAGCGTCTCTTCAGAAGGGAGTGCCCCATGTTCCTTTAATCTCTATAGCCCAGATGTGAAAGACACTGAAGCAGATGCTTTACCTTACTTACAGGCATAGTTCCATTGAAGAAGTCAAACATGTGCTGTAAACTAAAGAGGTGCTTTAGTTTCTTTGCTGACCTGAGGCTGTAGCTAGTAAGAAATAGAGCTGATTGTTTTGGACTCAGTTTAGTTATGGGCCGTGTCTGAGCCAATCTCTGCCACATTCAGGGTTTGCTTTCTGAAGAGAAAAATAGATTTAAAATTTTCCCTCATTGATTTTTAGCATCAGAGAGAGTTGATAAGAAAAAGTTGAAAAGATCAGTGCTACAGCCCTATTCCTGCTCTCATTGTGTGAAAAATCTCCCCTGTGGAATGGGTTATTCATCACTTAAATCCCAGCTAGCCCTTCAAAATAGGGTATAGGTGTGTACCTTGTGCTGTACAGGTCTAGTCTTTCTCTCTCTCTCCAGGAATGAATTTTACCCTAAATCAGTCATAACACATATGTGAATATAGGAGGAATGAGGCGCTGACAATGTGTCATCAATTATATGATTTGCAATGTTTTGGGGGACAAGAACCATGAATACAAGAGAGATTGATGATTGTCAGTGTGTTGATGAAAAGAGACTAGCAGATGGGAGTGATGGGTTGTGAGAGCAGTTGCCATGAGAAGACAAGGAGTCTGTATAGTTTCCATGCTAAGAGAAGGTTTGGGATTTCCTCCCTCATGGGGTGAGGTTTATTCAGAAGCCTGTGATGGCTGGCAGATGAGTCTGGTTGGATACTGAGCATGGGGATAGCAGTTGGGATTGTGTGACTGTGGAATATGTGGGGTGTTTCATATTGAAGGCTTTGGAAGAGGTTAAAATTTAATATTTGTGAGTATTTATTGACCCATTAAACACACAGAAATACAAATGACTGCAATAAAAGATAACAACCAAAGCAGAAAAAAGTAACTTTGAATTGGTTCTTCTTCAATACAGTTCTGTTAAATTGACTATACTAGTAAAACATCTATAAAGAGCTGTGCGAGGCTCACTGTTAGACGTATGGGAGCAAAACTATTTTTTCCCCTAATAATTTTTTAATTAATCTCACGTCTTGAGTTTGGACTCCAGAAAGAAGCAGTGTGTAGCATCTCTAAAGCAGTGACAATATTTAGAATTTCCTTTATTGCAGTGATGAGATTTACTGAGGTGTTTTACAGTAGAGGGATGAATATGGTTTGGACTCTTGCAATATAATTGGTGGGATGTATCGTATTAGAAACTTTTGGGGAGAGATGTAATATCTGCTAGCTAACCCAACTGAAATTCACAAGGTGTGTGAATTAAAAGAATATATTTTTTTTGCTTTGCAGATGAATTCCAAGTAGAACTGAGTAAGTGTGTGTCAATTCTTTGAATGTAAAAGTTAATTCAATTCCATGGTGAAAAGGTGATGCAAATAGAAATAAAATTCTCACACTTAGAAATAAGGAAACTGAAGGATCTTTGTTGTTGTTAAATGTTATTTTGATAAAATTTGCTAGGATGGACAGATGAATGCTGCAGATCAATTCCTGCTCCCATTGGGTGAAAGTCTCTCCTATGCAATGGGTCATGTGTCACTTATATCCCACACATCCCTTCAAAATAGGGAGTATCTGAGTATCTTGTGCTGCAGATTCCTAGCACTTGCTCGCTATGCAGGGATGAATTTCACCCCAAATAAGTCCTTACATGTTCGTGAATATAAAGGGAGTTAGGCCCTGACAATGTGTCTCTAAATATGGGACTTGGAATTTGCCATTGATGTCAATAATGGCAGTAGGAACATGTCCTGTGAGATAGTGACTGTGTGTGGGTATCCCACACTCAAAATTTGAAATATTCTATTACCCTTGCTGATTTTTTGGTATATCAATTGTGTCTTCACCACCACCATCCTCCAGCCCCTTCTTGAGGTCTGGGGAGGGCAAGACACACGCTTCTGCAAAGCTTGAGGACTGTGGGATCTCCTCCAATGCCTGTCACACTGGCAAGGCCTGAGGGGTGCACCTCCATGTCTTTGAGGGCTGGTAGAGAGGGAATCTCTTCACTTCCACTCCTGACCTAAGGGGCTTGATGGAGCTAGAGAGGGGAGAGGAGTAGCAGAGCCAACATGAATTGGTGCTGTGATGGGTTCAGTCACAGAGACCCCTTTGGGACTGTCACCTGATGTGCAGAGATTACCTCTGAGCCCATTTTCCCTGCCAGCTTGGGACTCCAGAACCCTGCCTTTTTGAGCCAGGCATGCTAGCCTGCTGCAACACAGACCCAGGGTTTTGATCACGCCCCCAAAACTGCAGGCTTTAGGTGAAAACATCTCAGCAGGTTCTCTGCCTCCAGCACCCAGACATCCAGCTCCCAATGCGATCCAAACCCCACATAAATCCATTTTACTCTGTATAAAGCTTATGCAGGGTAAACTCATGAATTGTCCGCCCTCTATAACACTGATAGAGAGAGATGCACAACTGTTTGCTCCCTCAGATATTAATCACTTACTCTGGGTTCATTAATAAATAACAATGATTTTATTAAGTATAAAAAGTAGGATTTAAGTGGTTTCAAGTAATAACAGGCAGAACAAAGTAAGTCACTAAGCAAAATAAAGCAAAAACACGCAAATCTAAGCCTAATACATTAAGAAATTGATCACACGTAATATCTCACCCTTAGAGATGTTCCAATAAGCTTCTTTCACAGACTAGACTCTTTCCTAGTCTGGGCCCAATCCTTTCCCCTGGTAGAGTCCTTGTTAGTTCCAGCAACCATCTCAGGTGGTAACTAGGGATTTTCTCATAACTGTCCACCTCCTTTGTTCTGCTCCACCCCCTTTTATAGCTTTGGCACAAGGCAGGAAACTTTTGTCTCTCTGGGTCCCCACCCCTCCTTCTAAATGGAAAAGTACCAGATTTAAGATGGATTTTAGTATCATGTAACATGGTCACATGTGCTCTGAGACCCAAGCCTCCATTCTTTTGGCCTGGCCTACATGTACAGAGGAAGTAAACAGAGCCATTTACAGTTCATTGATTCTGAAGCATCCTTAATGGCTTCCATTCAATATGTTTCAGTAATACCAGTTTATAGCTTATTTTCCTAACTCCGGACATAGAAATAATACATGCAAACAAATAGGATGAACACACTGAGTAGATTATAGGCTTTCTAATGACACCGTACAATGGGTATTTAGCATAAAGCATATTCCAGTTATGTCATATTCATAAGCATACTTCCATAAAGCATATGGAGTGCAATGTCACAGGTGCCTTCAAATTTTATTTTAAATAGGTTTATATAAAAAAAGTTTTAAATTTAAATGTTTAAAAATCTGATTTAAATTAAAGAAGTCTGATTTTGTAATAAAATCATTGATTTTTATCCACCTTGGGGGCCTTAGTTGTTCATTTAATATTTGCTTCCATCTGTTTCTTTCTTATGGGAAGATTTTTTTTAAAGTATCAAAGAAATTGTTCAAAATATTTTTGGTTTAGAGTGTAGGAAACATTTAACATATACCTGACATTAAAAAAGAGAAAACAAGCAAACAAACAAAAATACATTTGTAAATAAAAAAATAGCTTGTTTTTAGGATATCAAACTCCTCATACAGATTTTGAAATGTATTAAAAGCCCATTGCCATCGGTGGTGGGTGAACCCCCCCTTCGGGATGTTTTAAAAAACTCAAACCTTCGTTTATGAAAAGCTTTTTGATTCATTGTTTCAGTAAACAGAATACTATTTCCCAATCAGTTTCAGTTATGAAGAATCAACATTTTTCAGATAAAGACCGTTTCTTTGAAAACATTCCCAATCAGCTCTAATATCCAGTCTGACATTGTCAAATTTCAACTTCCATTGGATCATGTTATGTCTTTCTCTGCTAATGGGCTCTTCAATCTAGCAGAGGAAGGTATAACACGATCTAGGGTTACAAGCTGAAGCTAGACAAATTCAGACTGGAAATAATTAGTAAATTTTTAATGGTCAGGGTAATTAACCATTGGAAAAATTTACCAAGGGTCTCTAGGAATTACTTTGAATCATAGAATCATAGAATATCAGGGTTGGAAGGGACCTCAGGAGGTCATCTAGGCCAATCCCCTGCTCAAAGCAAGACCAAATCCCAACTAAATCATCCCAGCCAGGGCTTTGTCAAGCCTGACCTTAAAAACCTCTATGGAAGGAGATTCCACCACCTCCCTAGGTAATCCATTCTAGTGCTTCACCACCCTCCTAGTGAAAAAGTTGTTCCTAATAGCCAACCTAAACTTCCCCCACTGCAACTTGAGACCATTACTCCTTGTTCTGTCATCTGCCATCACTGAGAAGAGTCTAGATCCATCCTCTTTGGAACCCCCCTTCAGGTAGTTGAAGGCTGCTATCAAATCCTCCCTCATTCTTCCCTTCTGCAGACTAAACGATCCCAATTCCCTCAGCCTCTCCTCATAAATCATGTGCTCCAGCCCCCTAATCATTTTTGTTGCCCTCCGCTGGTCTCTTTGCAATTTTTTCACATCCTTGTAGTGTGGGACCCAAAACTGGACACAGTACTCCAGATGAGGCCTCACCAATGTTGAATAGAGGGGAACGATCACGTCCCTCAATCTGCTGGCAATACCCCTACTTATATAGCCCAAAATACCGTTAGCCTTCTTGGCAACAAGGGCACACTATTGACTCATATCCAGCTTCTCGTCCACTGTAACCCCTAGGTCCTTTTCTGCAGAACTGCTGCCTAGCCATTCGGTCCCTGGTCTGTAGCAGTACATGGGATTCTTCCGTCCAAAGCGCAGGACTCTGCACTTGTCCTTGTTGAACCTCATCAGATTCCTTTTGGCCCAATCCTCTAATTTGTCTAGGTCCCTCTGTATGCTATCCCTACCTCCAGCATATCAACCACTCCTCCCAGTTTAGTGTCATCTGCAAACTTGCTGAGGGTGCAGTCCACACCATCCTCCAGATCATTAATGATGATATTGAACAAAACCGGCCCCAGGACCGACTCTTGGGGCACTCCGCTTGATACTGGCTGCCAACTAGACATGGAGCCATTGATCACTCCCCGTTGAGCGCAACGATCTAGCCAGCTTTCTATCCACCTTATAGTCCATTCATCCAGCCCATACTTCTTTAACTTGCTGGTGAGAATATTGTGGGAAACCGTATCAAAAGCTTTCCTAAAGTCAAGGAATAACACATACACTGCTTTCCCCTCATCCACAGAGTAAGTTAGTTTTTCATAGAAGTCAATTAGGTTAGTCAGGCATGACTTGCCCTTGGTGAATCCATGCTGACTGTTCCTGATCACTTTCCTCTCTTCTAAGAATTAATTCCTTGGGGACCTGCTCCATGATTTTTCCATGGACTGAGGTGAGGCTGACTGGCCTGTAATTTCCCGGATCCTCCTTCTTCCCTTTTTTAAAGATGGGCACTACATTAGCCCTTTTCCAGTCATCCAGGACCTCCCCCAATCACCATGAATTTTCAAAGATAATGGCCAATAGCTCTGCGATCACCTCTGCCAACTCTTTTAACACCCTCAGATGCAGCGCATCCGGCCCCATGGATTTGTTCTCATCCAGCTTTTCTAAATAGTCCCAAACCACTTCTTTCTCCACAGAGGGTTGGTCACCTCCTCCCCCAGCTGTGCTGACCAGTGCAGCAGTCTGGGAGCTGACCTTTTTGTGAAGACAGAGGCAAAACAAGGATTGAGTACATTAGCTTTTTCCACATCCTCTGTCACTAGGTTGCCTCCCTCTTTCAGTAAGGGGCCCACACTTTCCTTGGCTTTCTTCTTGTTGCTAACATACCTGAAGAAACCCTTCTTGTTACTCTTAACATCTCTTGCTAGCTGCAACTCCAAGTGTGGTTTGGCCTTCCTGATTTCACTCCTGCATGCCTGAGCAATATTTTTATACTCCTCTCTGGTCATTTGTCCAGTCTTCCACTTCTTGTAAGCTTCTTTTTTGTGTTTAAGATCCGCAAGGATTTCACTGTTAAGCCAAGCTGGTTGCCTGCCATATTTACTATTCTTTCTACACATCGGGATGGTTTGTTCCTGTAACCTCATTAGGGATTCTTTAAAATACAGCCAGCTCTCCTGGACTCCTTTCCCTCTCATGTTATTCTCCCAGGGGATTCTGTCCAAGAGTTCCCTGAGGGGGTCAAAGTCTGCTTTTCTGAAGTCCAGGGTCCATATTCTGCTGCTCTCCTTTCTTCCTTGTGTCAGGATCCTGCACTCGACCATCTCATAGTCACTGCCTCCCAGGTTCCCATCCCCTTTTGCTTCCCCTACTAATTCTTCCTGGTTTGTTTGCAGCAGGGCAAGAAGAGCTCTACCCCTAGTTGGTTCCTCCAGCACTTGCACTGGGAAATTGTCCCCTACACTTTCCAAAAACTTCCTGGATTGTCTGTGCACCGCTGTATTGCTCTCCCAGCAGATATCAGGGTGATTGAAGTCTCCCATGAGAACCAGGGCCTGAACTTCAGTTAGTTGCTGGAAGAAAGCCTCGTCCACCTCATCCCACTGGTCTGGTGGTCTATAGCAGAGTCCCACCACGACATCACCCTTGTTGCTCACACTTCTAAACTTAATCCAGAGACTCTTAGGTTTTTCTGCAGTTTCATACCGGAGCTCTGAGCAGTCATACTGCTCTCTTACATACAGTGCAACTCCCCCACCTTTTCTGCCCTGCCTGTACTTCCTGAACAGTTTATATCCATCCATGACAGTAGTCCAGGCACTTTGGGGGAGTTCTGTGGCCTATCTTATCCCAGAATTCAGGATATATAATCACAATGGTCTCTTCTGGCATTGGAATCTAGGAATCTGCCGTGGTATACAAATACCATTGGATTTGATTCTTGCATTTTGCTATTTCTGTACTTACAATGTTTAATAAATTACCAAACATTGTCTTCATTTTGGTTATTACTTTACTTCTGTGTACTATGGAGACAAAATTGGAAGTACAGGGTTAAAAACATGGTTTTCGTTTTCTTTTTGTTTTTCAGGAAGTCTCCAGAATCAAAAAGGTTCATTTCCATTGACTTCTGTTGCTTGGAGGATGTCTGGTTGTGTAATATTTGAGGGAGATGTTTTGGGGGATAAGAACTGTGAATACAAGAGAGATTGATGATTGTCAGTGTGTTGATGAAAAGAGATTAGCAGATGGGAGTGATGGGTTGTGAGAACAGTCTCCATGAGAAGACAAGGAGTCTGTAGCGTTTCCTGAGAGACTCATGCTGAGAGAAGGTTTGGGATTTTCTCTTCATGGGGTGAGGTTTATTCAGAGGCCCTTGATGGCTGGCAGATGAGTCTGGTTGGATACTGAGCATGGGGATAGCAGTTGGGAGTGTGTGACAGTGTAATATGTGGGGTGTTTCATATTGAAGGCTTCGGAAGTGGTTAGAATGTAATATTTGTGTGTATTTGTTAACCCATTACACACACACACACACACACACACACACACAAATGAGTGCAAGAAAAGATGACTACCAAAGCAGCAAAACGTAACTTTGTATTGGTTCTTCTTCAATAGAGTTCTATTAAACTGACTATACTAGTAAAACATTATAAAGAGCTGTGCAGGGCTCACTGTTAGAAGTTTGGGAGCAAAACTATTTTTTCCCCTAATAATCTTTTAATTAATCTCATGTCTTGTTTTTGGACTCCAGAAAAAGGCAGTGAGTAGCATCTCTAAAGCAGTGAAAATATTCCGAATTTCCTTTATTGCGGTGACAGGATTTATCAACGTGTTTTACAGTAGGGGGATGAGTATGGTTTGGACTCTTGCAACATAATTGCTGTGAGGTATCAAATTAGAAGCTTTTTGGGAGAGGCGTAATATCTGCTAGTTAGCCCAACTGAAATTCACAAGGTGTGTGCATTAATTTTTTTTTTCTTTGCAGATGAACTCCAAAGAGAACTGAGTAAGTGTGTGTTGATTCTTTGAATGTAAAATTTAATTCAATTCCATGGTGGAACAGTGATACAAATAGAAATGAAGTTCTCACAGTTAGAACATAAGAACGGCCGTACCGGGTCAGACCAAAGGTCCATCTAGCCTAGTATCCTGTCTACCGACAGTGGCCAAAGCCAGGTGCCCCAGAGGGAGTGGAACTAACAGGCAATGATCAAGTGATCTCTCTCCTGCCATCCATCTCCACCCTCTGACAAACAGAGTCTAGGGACACCATTGTTTACCCATCCTGGCTAATAGCCATTAATGGAATAAGGGAACTAAAGGATCTTTGTTGTTGTTAAATATTATTTTATTAAAATTTGCTAGGATGGAGAGATGAATGTTGCAGATCAATTCCTGTTCCCATTTGGTGAAAGTCTCTCCTATGCAATGAGCCATGTGTCACTTATATCCCACACATCCCTTCAAAATAGGGAGCATCTGAGTATCTTGTGCTGCAGAATCCTAGCACTTGCTTGCTGTGCAGGGATGAATTTCACCCCAAATAAGTCCTTACATGTCTGTGAATATAGAGGGAGTTAGGCCTTGACAATGTGTCTCTAAATATGTGACTTGGAATTTGCCATTGATGTCAATAATGGCAGTAGGAACATGTCCTGTGAGATAGTGACTGTGTATGGGTGTCCCACACTCAAAATTTGAAATATTCTATTACCCTTGCTGATTTTTTTGGTATATCAATTGTATCTTCTCCACCACCACTCTCCTGGCCCCCTGAGGTCTGGGGAGGGTAAGACACACACTCCTGCAAAGCTTGAAGAGTGTGGGATCCCGTCCAATCCCTCTCACACTGGCCACGCCTGAGAGGTGCACCTATATTTCTTTGGGGGCTGGTAGAGAGGGAATCTCTTCACTTCCACTCCTGACCTAAGGGCCTTGATGGAGATAGAGAGAGGATAGGAGTAGCAGAGACCACATGGATTGGTGCCTTCCTTGCAGGCATAGTAATAAAAGGGCTGAGGACTTCAGGAGCACTCCCGCCTTTTTCGTACAGTGAGATGGGAACACAGAAGCCTTCTTCATTTGCTGAGGAAAGAGGTTGTCTGTCAGTATGTGCAGATGCTCTGATGGGCTGTAAGCCAAAGGAGTTGGGCAGGTAGCCAGTCAGAGTGGGGTTACCATATAGAAACATCTGAAAACTGGTGGATTATGGGGAAATCCCATAGACCTGGCAAATTAGAGGTCATCTGAAATCCCACAGAGCTGGCAGGTCTGAGTTAATTTGACTTTGAACGGTGTCACCCAGTTGAAATATCAGTAAGTACAGGTACAACATCATCACACAAACATCTGATTACCTTGGTTATCTTTGTGCAATGATATTTTTCTATCTTATCCATTCTCCTCCCTCACAACTCTTAACATACTCCCCTCTAGGTTACTTGGAGGGAGCAGGGCTTTCTCTTGTATTCCTCTCCTCCTATCTCCCTTGCTGCTGTAGCCCATTTTCCTCTCTCTCATAGCAGGGAAGACAGCTGGTCCAGGTAGAGACAATGCTGTTCCCCACATTCCCAGCATCACCACACATATTTTCTTGTGGTCTGCTGCCTCTGCTTGAGATTGAGGTATGAGTGAAGGATGGAACAGACCTGGTGACTCCATGAGAGCCACATATGGGTCCCAAAAGTGTAAAATAACCACAGTGTGTGTACCATTAATGTGCTTTACTTTCCCTTTTCTATACAAGTGCGTCACTCTGTATTGTGTCTGACGATCTCAGTTATCTGCAGTGTAGTTATAGCAATGTCGGTCCCAGAATATTAGAGAGATGAGGTGGGTGAAGTTGGTCCAATAAAAGATATTACCTTTGATAGTTATCATCAACCTGGGATATTTCTGCTGCCAAAAGGAGGAAAATAGGTAATAGATGCTCTTTTGAATTGAATGTCTGTTGTTTCTCACTTTCATTTCAGATTGGAAAAGGACTTACAAGTATGCAGGTAACAGAATACACACCTATCCTGGTAATCAGAAATCATCCTCATAATTAAAAAAACCTTAGAAACAGAACATATTGCTATCATGGAGATAACAACTGGAGCTTTACTCCATTTCCTCTCAGGCCTTACTCATTCTGTTCTTTCTACCAGTATAACTTATATCAGAATCTGGCACAATACATTTGAGTAGCAATAAGATAAACATTTCAGGACCCCTCCCATTTCTCAGTACAGTTCAATCAAATATCACATCTTTAAATATGTCACTAACCACATTGCCAGAATGGAACAAAACCCGATATCAATCGGAGTTTTGCCTGACTAAGGACAGGAGGAATTGGCACAAAAGCCATATCTCCCAAGTTTCAGTTTATGCTTTCATGAGACAAAGTTTTCTTGAATCCAAATCTCTCTTTGCAGATAACATCACTCTTGATGCAGGCACAGCCCACCCCAACCTCTCAATTGCTGGGGATCATAAGAGTTTAAAACACGAAGCCCAACCTCAGAAAGTTCCACCAAATCCAGAGAGGTTCGATTCAACTGTCTGTGTGTTGGCCTCTGAAGGATTCTCCTCTGGAAAGCACTACTGGGAGGTGGATGTTGTGAGCAGCTCTGACTGGGACCTGGGAGTGGCCAGAAAATCCATAGAGAGAAAAGGAAAACTTTCCCTGTCCCCTAAAGATGGATTCTGGGCTCTGGGTTTCAGTGGGAGAGATTATTGGGCAAAAACAGATCCATGGACCCGGGTCATGGTGCAGAAAAAGCCCAAGAAAATTGGAATTTACCTTAGTTACCAAGAGAAGCAGGTGACCTTTTTCAATGTAACTGACATGTCTGTGTTGTTCACATTTTATGATTGTTCATTCTCAGGAGAGGTGTATCCATTCTTTAAAAATTCCCACAAAGAAACAGCAATGAGAATTTGTCCTATAAGAGAAGATGAATGAGCTTAATGTGGCACTGCCACTCACTTATCCCATTGTATCTATGAAATCAACTTTCCCATCAATGAATTCAAATTACACTTTGTCTCTATATTATCCATTGTGCCATCTCTAAAACAGCACTGTTACTCAATTTATGGTTATGAACCTATAGCATCAAATTTCATTCCAATAAAATTTGAACTGTAGTTTTTACTCTGTACTTTGTGAGCTGCCATTTAATTACTTGCTTTCAACCACAAATGATCTCGTTTGTCACTTCTGACAAATATTATTATTTGACTAGGCTGTTAAGGAAAAGAGATCTTCATGTTGCAGATCTTCAAGAGAAATCAGTACGAACCTTAGGTTTTCAAGATTTCAATATTTTCAAGAGCTCAGCTGCCCTTTACCCAGCATGAAGAGCTTCTTAGAAAACCCGAGAATAACTGTCACAGTGGGAGCTGCAGGGTGGATATTAATGGGAAAAAAACCCATCCTGCCTCACACAGTCATCTTTATCTCAGAGACACACCATCACCAAATGTATAGCATAACAAATTAATGGCTTGTCACTGGGCTGTGTACCACAAGCAAGGTAAGGGAATATAAAATAATTCCCATCTCTCTACACAGCCACACAAGATTTACTGTTATAGTTACAAGGCAGATGAACCACGGATCCTTTCTAGTCCCTCTGAGAGCTCCCACCCTGAGGTCTCTTGACCTTACCTGTCTCAGCGTGGAATCTCATGAGTCTTCAACTCTTACACGGGCATCTAACTATAGTAACCTGGTCATACCATCCACTTACCATCTGTCAGTCCCATCTCAGATTGCCTGCTTTCCTTTCAGGAAACGGTGACCAATGATGACCAAAAGCCTTTTAAAATTCTATGTATTTTTATTTTGCAGTTGTGTAGTATATAGAGTAATATCCCTTTAAATCATCTATGAGCTCTCTCTTTGTGTGTTCACCTTAGTCTCTGAATTGGAAACTGACGGAAACCAGTCAGTGCAGCAATATGTATGGACCTAGGCCATGCAAGCTTGTGTATATTTGGAAAACTCATTTCTTTGGAATAAATTTGTTCCTTTGAAATATTTGGAGCCTGTGTTGTTTCTTCATATTGTTTTGGCTTTGTAAAGAGCAGATGACATAATGATTGGTAACCAGGAGGGAAGCCCAATCCCAGAGTACAGTGGAACAGAGAATAACTGCAGAGTCCAAAACTAAAAGGAAACTGCAGCCACTTGGACCGTGAGAAAACTGATCATTCCAAAAAAAAAAAAAAAAAAAGGTTTATAAAAGTCTGGCTGTTTGGGGAAAATTGCTTTGTTTGATAGGTGGGACGGCCCTGCATTGAGCTGTGATGAGAGACAGGAACACATTATGATAGCTAATGGTATCAGTTTTGAACAAAAAGTGTCAGTTTTACTGAGTGTAATGAGAACTAAAGCCTACAACATGCCGGGTACTCTGACAGCTCCTGTTGAAGCAGCAGACAGAGCATTTGCTGAGATTGTGGAAATTCTCCAAAATCACCTCTTGCCAAAGCCACTGGCGATTGCAGAGCGTTTCTGATTTTATAAATGAAATAAAAAAGAAAATGAAACAATCCATGAATCTGTGGCTGATTTAAGGATATTAACAGAATATGGCCAGTTTCAGGAGAATTTAAATTATGTAATTGTGTAATAAGGAAAATGAAGGAATCCAAAACAAATTATTGACTGAGGCTGATTGGACCCTACAGCTTGTGCTAGAACTTGCTGTATCAATGGAAACTGCTACTGAAGATGCCATGGAGCTGCAACCACATCATGTGATCTGCGCAATAAACAAACTGGCAGTAGAGTGGAAACACAACATGGACAGTGTTAACACAAAGTCTGGGTGCTTTCTTTTGGAAAAGAGTCTCACAGTGCAACTGACTGTTGGTTTAAGGAACAGTAGAAACTGCAACAAACTGAGGCTCATGCAGTAATATGGAGGTCCGTGAACAATGCACAATGATTACAACACAAGGGCACTATTCCAGAGGATTTCGGATGCATCAGCATGCAGGTGACAACATGGTGCCCACTGAGAATGTTATAACATCTCTATGATTCTTTAGTTTAGAAGACAATAAATGACTAGATAGTAAAGGCACTGGTGTTAGTTGGGCATGGAAGCTGGTGATTAAGAACACCATGGACACCTCCCAAGGTACCCGTGAGGCTGTCTGACTGTGGGCTTTAGAGCAAACAAGGCGAAATATGGTATTTATAGATTCAGTTGTGTACGGCAGGCACACCATTGATAGAGATGGTTTGTGTTAATCACAGCACACAGTGGAAGCTGTCCTTGTGGCACCTGAAGCACAACATGTGTTATAATTGTGGCCCTTTGTGGGGATGGACAGTTATGATTGTCACAGGCAGGACAAATGCACCTGTATTTCCCCTCAGCAGCCCAGCAAAGGCACCCAATCTCAGGCTTCCAGCTGCCTATCCACATCTCTCTGTCCCTTCTCACCAGGTTATTTCCAAGCTGCACAGTTCCCTGCCTTCCCTGTGTATTTCCCAGGATAGAGAGATGGCCCAGGAACACCTGCTTTCTTTCTTTTCTGAAACAGCTATAGGGTGTAACTGCCACAGTTATAAGGTATCACACAGCACGTTGTATACAAGCCTCCTTTATCCTTAATATAAAAAGTGTTACAGAGAAAACACATTAAAAACAATAAAATAACTTACACACGTGCTAATAAGCTTATCAGCGTTCAACCTCAATTCCAGCATGGATTCTGGCAGTAGCGATCCTTTAAACCCTCACCCAAGTGGATTCCGTTGTGGTAACAAGTTCATCACAGCTTCAGCCCCTCAGTCTTATGTCGCTGCATTATTCCAAGTCCTTTCAATTGTTGGGATTTTGTGGTTCCCAATGAGACAGATGCTGGGCAGAATCAAGGGACTTTGATTCGATATGATGCAATTCAATTCGACGCGATTCGATTAAATTCAACAAGGCTTTATTCAATGTGCACAAAGGGAGAGCCCCTGCTACAGAAATCAGGCAGAGTCCCTCCAGCATGGAGCCCCTCCCATTGCTATTTTATAGCACTTGGCACTTACATAACAAGTTACAAGTTACATAACACAAACCTCTAACCAATCATATTTAAGGATTTGCTCATCACATGCTTATACTTCTCCACTCCACATGCTGAGCTCACACCGTTCCCCTTGGCCTTCTCTAGAATGTTCCTAGGGTGGTGAGCCACAGCATGCTTCCTTATGCATAAGCACCCTGCAAACCACATTTTATCCAAAATGAACACAAGCATACCCTTCACAATCCTTTCTTAAAGATTGAGGCAGTCAATGGGCTAGAGGTCCTGTCCATGTTCAGGATCAGGGAAAAAGTACCCAGTCTAAACAGGTTATTTATCCAAAAAAATTTCTTTGTCTGTTGGTCCCTGGACATCCAGTTTGAACTAGTCTATGCACACCTCCCCAGTGGGGTGGCTTCAATGGCTGACCTCAGAGGGGAAAATGTGTATTTCCAGCACCCCAAGGGATTTCCTAGGAAATCCACTTCACACGCACTGTTCCAGAAAGTCCTTTGAAGTTCCACACAATCCCAGAATACTGTATAAATATTTGCATTGTTATTGCAATAAACTGCAGAGATAAAAAATTTCATTCAACAATGTTCATGTTAATTTGATAAAGTTCAATCTGGATATTACGGGAAATTTTCAGCCTGCCACAATTACCATAGGTTCTTGCCTAACACAGAGTTACATCCTCCACATGAAATGTTGGACAAGAATGGTGCTGGCCCACACACTATGTGGGATGGGATCAAGAAGTTGTATCCTCCTAAAGAGTCCTTACAAATGCCTCTTTGATGTTTACTATGCTTCCCCATATACATAGGAGCAGTGATTTCAAATGTGTTGGAATATCACAATGGAAGACCTATTGCATTTGCTTCTAGATCTCTCACCTCTGTAGAATGTAAATATTCTCAAAGTGATAGAGAAGCTGTGAATTTAGTCAGGGTAGGCTTTGTGAGCCAGGGTAGTAGAGGATAGGCTGAGTTACCCTAAATAACAGCTACACAGTCATCTCCTTTGGCATCTGTGACAGGTTGGATCACAGAAACCCCTTTGGGAGCTGCCACCTGATGTGCTCAGACTGCCTCTGAGCCCGTTTTCCCTGCCAGCTTGGGACTTCAGTGTCCTGCCTGGTTTTGAGCCAGACGCTAGCCTGCTACAAACACAGAACCAGGTCTGAACCACATCCCCCAAAAGCAGCAGGCTTAACTGAAAACAGCTTAAGAAGTGCTCCTGTCTCCAGCACTCAGATACCCAGCTCCCAATGGGGTCCAAACCCCAAATAAATCTGTTTTACCCTGTATAAAGCTTATACAGGGTAAACTCAAATTGTTTGCCCTCTATAACACTGATAGAGAGATATGCACAGCTACCCCCCCCCCCCCCAGGTATTAATACATACTCTGGGTTACTTAAGTAAAAAGTGATTTTATTAAATACAAAAAGTAGGATTTAAGTGGTTTCAAGTAATAAGAGACAGAACAAAGTGAATTACCAAGTGAAATAAAATAAAACACACAAGTCTAAGACTAATACAGTAGAAATCTGAATACAGATAAAATCTCACCCTCAGAGATGTTTCAATAAGCTTCTTTCACAGACTGGATGCTTCCTAGTCTGGGCCCAATCCTGTCCCCTGGTACAGTCTTTGTTCCAGCTCAGGTGGCAACTAGGGGATTTCTCATGACTGCAGCCCTCTTTGTGCTGTTTCACCCCCTTATTTATCTTTTGCATAAGGCAGGAATCCTTTGTCCCTCTCTGGGCTCCCACCCTCCTTCTAAATGGAAAAGCACCAGACTCCAAGGAGAAACTGCTGAACTTGAATTAATTTGCAAACTAGATACCTTTATTTTGGGCTTGAATAGAGACTGGGAGTGGCTGGGTCATTACACAAATTGAATCTATTTCCCCATGTTAAGTATCCTCACACCTGCTTGTCAACTGTCTGAAATGGGCCTTCCTGATTATCAATACAAAAGTTTTTTTTTTATCCTGCTGATAATAACTCATCTTAATTAATTAGCCTCTTAGAGTTGGTATGGCAACTTCCACCTTTTCATGTTCTCTGTGTATATATCTTCTTACTATATGTTCCATTCTATGCATCTGATGAAGTGAGCTGTAGCCCACGAAAGCTTATGCTCAAATAAATTTGTTCGTCTCTAAGGTGCCACAAGTACTCCTGTTCTTTTTGCAGGTTAAAGATGGATTCCAGTTCAGGTGACATGATCACATGTCACTGTAAGACTTCATTACCCACTTGCCAGCACACATGTATACAGGAAGACTTACAAGTAAACAGCCATTTAGAACCAATTGTCCTGGTTAATGGGAGCCATCAAGATTCCAAGCTACCAGGAATGGCCCACATTTTGCATAATTACAATAGGATCTCAGAGTTATACTTAATATTTCTAGTTTCAGATACAAGAATGATACATTTATACAAATTGGATGACCACACTCAATAGATTATAAGCTTTGTAATGATACCTTTTAAGAGACCTTTTGCATGAAGCATATTCCAGTTACATTATATTTACACTCATTAGAATATTTTCATGAAATCATATAAAGTGCAAATCGCAACATCCATATCATTGAGTGGGAATAAAATCCCATTTTGTCCAATCCGGAAAACAGCAGATCTTTGGAGTATCCAGGCATTATGTATTCTGCCATTGCATCCCACATTGGTAGCCATGAACCTCTGTCTCTATGCTCAGCCAAGCCCTACAAATGGAACCAATAGGGACCGTTCTGGTTTACATATTCATGTGCACCTTGGGGAGATGGGCAGGGAAGACAATGTTTGATGAGCCTAGTATAATTCAGGAAGCCCATTTGCTCAAAGCCAACTATTATTTGGGGGACATTAGCAATCTTCACCAAACTGATGGGCCATGAACCTGTAGCAGTTTGGGGCAGCCAGCTTCCAGATGGCAACAGTAACCCGCCTCAGCACTGGTATGGCCTCCTTGACCTGCGTGTCCCAGTGCTGGAGGGTTGGGGGAACTCCTCACACAGCTGAATGGAACTGTCCTTCCTCATGCAGAAGTCTTCGACTCACTTCTGAGCATCATGCGTGAAAATGTGATTCCACCACTCTCAGCTTGTGGCCCTGTACCAGAGCTGCTGGTTAGCACAGACAGACTCCAGAGCTATTAACTCCTGCATCAGCTATCTCCACTGTTCCATGTCTGTATTCAGATTGCACCATCTCCTTACAAGGGCATGCAGCCACCTGCTCTGGGCAACAAGCCAGTCAAAATGTCATTTGTAGTATCTCAAACCCATAACTGCCTGGTGTTGCCAAAATGTTGTTGCAACAAGGCCAACAGCTGGAATAGGTCATCCAGAGTAGGACTCCTGCCTGTCCACCAGTTGCAATGGAGGCCGCATCCAGGAATCAATTTTCTTTTCTCAGTTGGTGGACTCAAAGCACATCCCCACAATACACTGTGAACCACTTCATAGAGTGGCACAGTTTGGGGCAGCACTAAGAACCCTGGAACGTGCCCTCACAAGTCCTTGTGACTCATAAGGGTGAGTCCAGCACTGCTGTGGAAGAGCAGCACAGCAGTAGATCAAGTGCACTAGAGATATTTTAGTGCATTTATTGGGGGTCCACAAAGCCAGTTAACGCACAGGAGACTAACACACTGAGGCACACACCAGCTTGCTGTGCACTAATTCCAGAGTCAAAACATAAGAGACCAGAGCGGGAACCAATTAAAGCCAGGTGGGGGGCCCGATGGATTCAGCACCCTGGAAGCATGGCAGCGCACACAGAGAGATGAACAGGAAATTAGCTGCAATCTGAAGGAAAATAATGTTATAACTATCAGCCCCCTTAACACACAAAACAAGCAGCTGCCCAAAGCTAACCAGGCAGAAAAAATATTTACAAAAGAAACACACTGCAAAGTTCTAAATGGGCTAGTCTAGAAGAGAAACCATCATGTCAGAAAATATAACTCACTTTAGCTGGGATACCATTAAATAATTTGTCCTTAATGTGGCCAAGGACAGTCAAGTTTATCAGTGGGTCAAGGGAGACATCCACAACAACCAGTTAGCATTATTGCAAACATGGCTCTCCTTGTCCACCCTAAAGGAAAAAGTCCTGTTTTACACCATGTCAATGTTTTGTCATATATGAACCCAAAACCAATATGTGAAAGAGACCCAAAATGAGGAATAAAAATAATAATTCTTTCAGGCCCCTGAAGATGCTGTGGGGTTCATCTCTTTAATGTAAATCTCTCTATATATAACCTCAGTTTCACAATTCTTCATTCCCAATTTTATGGGGAGCTAGTATTGAGTCCGATGTTTGGGTTACCTAATTTTATAAAATATGTTTGCAACATTTTTTTAGAAGCATTCACACCCCCACTGTTTACAGCAGACCTTAGAAATTCGGCAGGGGGAGCCCTGGGGCTAGAGAAATGCCTTTTATGTGTCTCAAGAAATTCTGTTCAGGTTTGGCTGACTTTTGAAAATCTCTATTTCACTTGAATTACTCAGGAAAATTTTGGCAGCCTGCCAATGTCATAACTGAACACAAATATCTTAAAAAGCTGGGCCCACACCCCAGCCAAAACAGCAGCAATAATGCAGCACTGACAATGTCTGGTTGCTGTTGTGTGGGAGGAACAAAGACCTAACCTAGGCTTCCTCAGTTACCCTCCTGCACATGGCCTCAGCAGCTGAGCTCATCTCCCAGACCAGCTCTTTTCTGCCACATATTAATGTTTTCAGCATTGTTGTAGCTGTGTTAGTCCCAGCATATTAGAGAGACCAGGTGGGTGAGGTAATATCTGTTATTGCATCAGCTTCTATTGGTGAGAGAGACAAGCTTTCAAGTTTACACAGAGCTCTGTGTAAGAGTCTGATCTAAGGAAGACCTTCGTGTAGCTCAAACCCTTGTCTCTCTCACCAACGCAAGTTGGTGCATTACAAGATATTACCTCACCCACCTCTCCTCATTTACTAATGTAGTTAGCTAGCCAAGTTCAGGAGGTAAAAGGTTTAAATCCTATTCAGGATAGGTGCTTGTTACAGTTGTACATACAGCATTTATTTCTATGTTTTCTTTTAATTAAAGCATAGGAAATTATATACAAAAAGAATTTACATTATCTATAAAACATTCTATGCATTAAAAGGACATGGTTTAGGTTGCAAAGTCAAGCACTCAAAAAGTTAGTATCATCTGCAAACTTTGCCACTCCATTGTTTACCCCTTTTTCCAGATCATTTATGATCCACATGAGCCAGTGCACAGGATGGATGCACAGGGAGTGGAACATAAATAACATTTTTCATTTTCGTTTCCGTATGTAATATAAATAGTTTTTCAACACTAAAAAGTGTGGATACTAAATGTGCCTGAAAACTGGGGAACTTTGATTTATGGCCTTTGAAATGAGGGACACGTGAAAGGTAGGAAAAGGGAATACATGAGGTGGGAGACTGACAAAGGAAGGCAATAACGGGTCTGTCTGAATCATAGAGCAAACTAAAGGAGCGGGAGCTGCTGTGTGCTGTGCTGGGTGAGAGCTCCTGAGGCAGCCGGCAGGACCGGGCAGGGAAGGTTCTGGGGGGAGTGGAGACAGTGGCAGTTGGGGGGCAGCATGGGGGATGGGCTCACCCCAACTGCCAGTACCTCAGAGAGACAGGGACCCTGATCTGGGAGATCCTAGCCTGGTTCACGCTGGGAGATGAGACCCAGGGAGAGTCAGCCCTCTTACTATAGGGCAGCACCTCCCCAGGCTACCTGGCCCTTCTCCCAATGAGCAGGGGTCTGTCTGACATCCTGGCCAGCAGGGCAGGGTGTTGGGCTGCTCTTGCCCTAACTCTGAATATCCCACTGCAGAGCAGGGCAGGGCAGGGCAGAGAGGCAGCCGGCACCACTTGGCGCTGTCCCTCCCCCTGCCATTGATAGGGAAGAGGGGCAGGAGACCCAAAGCAAATGAGAGAAGGGAGGAGAAGGACACATCCAATCTTGATTTAAAAATTGTCCGTGATGGGGAATCCACTGCGGCCCTCAGTAAGTTGTTGTGCCAATGTTTTGAATTTTTGGGGGGAAAATAACTGGAATTTTTCAGCCAGTTCTCACTGCAGGCAAAGGTGTCTTTCCACTAAATCCAATGAGCCTTTGATCTGGTGTTTGCTGGTTTTCTTTGATGGCAAGTAGAGCTGATGGAAAATGGGTTTTGTTTTCTGCCATGAAATATTTTTGTCTTTATTGAAATGTTCACTAGAAAAGTTCAGCTTTTCATAATAACCTGCAGAAATCTGAAAACTTTTCAGCTTTTAGGTTTTTGACGAAAAACCAGCATTTCCAAGGAAACCCAGTCTTGTTTCAAAAACATTCCTGCCAGAACTAACAGAAATAGATGTAGATGAAGAAGCAGCTCTGCCAAATCTGGGAGGTCCATGCACAAAAGAGAGTCCTTTCCCCATATGGTTTCCTCTTTATTTATTGTAATTTATCACATTTTTCTGACATATCCATTTGTGCAAGTGAAAAAAAATCAGAGAAGGCAGTTGAAGAAACTCCAAAACTCTTCTAACTGATGTTAATAATTCAGTGTTGCTTACCTGTATCCTCACAGTGGGGCCACTGGTGTGGTTAAAGCATATTCATTGGTTAAACAGTTTAGGTGCCTGAGAACAATTTTCAAAAGGCAGTAAATAGGGTTTACAAGGATCTACTGAGCTGGATATCTACATAATAGTTCACTGAAGGCAGCGTGGGAGGTCTTGACCAAGAACTAGCAGCCCAATGGTTGTCATAATCATCGCTAAAGGTATGTGTAGGTAATACTACACATACTATCTATACTGATGTAACCCTTCTACCAGGTGGAGCCGGCAGCAACCAGGGCCAGGTTCAATATCTAGGGGTTCCTTTTCAACAATACAACACAGAACCGGCTCAAGCCCGCATGCAGTAACCTGTTATGGTTAAATGTGGTGCTTGTTCTAGGGGTTAATGCTGACTCCTTCAGAGGCAGGGTTGCTATTTGTGAAGAGGTGCATGGAGATTAACCTGTGACATTTTCCACAACCTGGGGAATCCTCCTCCCGCAGGATGAAATCTACTCATGAAGTACAATAAACCTCAGGGAGAACTGATAAATCCGGCAGAAGTGCCTGAGGTCAAGGGGAGGGCAGGCCTAGGAAACCAGCCTGGCACAGGTCCCCATGGGGCAGCCTTGCTGGGCAGGATGGAAACTGTAAAGCTGGAAGTAGCTAAAAAGAGCAGGAAGATTCACAGCACCTAGGAAAATGCCTGGGGGATTTAGGATTCTGTCCCTTCCCATGTAGGTGCCAAGAACCCAGACAAACAGCATCGTGCCAGCTTGTTGCCATGTGGGTCATGTGCAGCAAGTCCTTCACCTCCCGTCACTGTGGTGGAAATCTTTGGGAAAGAGAGGCTGAGATCCTGGTATGATGCATGAGCAGCTCTTACACAACCATTCCTTGGCCAGGGGATCAGTCGTGAGCACAGGCCATAACTGCTGTCACCCTTAGCTGGTAGTCCTGTCTAGAAAGGGAAAACACCAGCCCCTGCAAACGGACCTGACATGGAAACCTGTAGTGACCTTACTGGGAATGTGTCCTGTTAGGAGATGCAGGCATGCCCCAAAGGCAGCTGATAGCAACATAACTAATGGTAAGTGCCCAGGGGAATATAAGCTTCTAGCATAGGGACATGTGCATGAATGTGACTATACCCACCCCCTACAGAGCTCGGACCCGTTCATTTCTCCATCTGTGTCTCTCCAGGCATGGCTCCACCCCAGCGTTATCAGGCATGCTGTATTGTCAAAGTGATGTTGTATGCGTTAGATTTTGAATTGCTGTGAGCCTGTTAACGCAGTCCTGCCACTTACAAACTTGTCCACAAGCCCTACCTGTGGAAGTATCAGGTATCTCCTGACAAGCCTCGGATCTCCAATCCATTCCGCTTGTTCACCATGTCACACCTGGGGCAGGAATGCCCAGGTTGTCATTATAGGGTCGCACAAGCATTGGGGCACATAGCCGTCTCACTGAGGGCCTGAGTATAGCGGGTCGGGAATCCTTTCTAAACGAGGGGGCTGGATTTGCCTAGTCATTGTACCTGGGCTGTCCTAGTAATGTCTCCTTATCTGTCCATGTTCAGAGACTGGGATCAGTTACTGAGCTTTCTTTCTTTCTTTCTCCAGAAACAAATGGAGTATGTCGGGAAAGAAGACAAATGAATTGATTCTTCATCTCGTGGAAATTGATGAAGCTCCATTGAAATATACTGCCAATTTTCACCAAATTAAGTTATGTCCCCAGGAGGGCTGGCTCCAGCTTTTTTGCCGCCCCAAGTGGTGAAGAAAAAAAAAAAAAAAAGATAATGCCGCGATCGGCGGCACTTCGGCAGCAGCTCTACCGCGCCGCTTCATTCTTCGGCGGCAATTTCGCGGCCGGTTCTTCTCTCTGAGAGGGACTGAGGGACCCGCTTCTGAATTGCCGCTGAAGACCCGGATGTGCTGCACCTTTCCATTGGCCGCCCCAAGCACCTTCTTCCTGCGCTGGTGCCCGGAGCCAGCCCTGGTCCCCATGAGATTTTACTTTGGTAGCTCTGGAGCACTTCATCGCTTGTTATTGTTTTTAAGCCTTTATAAAAATTGCAATAAAACATTATAATTAAAGAGGTTTTTGTTGATTTATTAATAATGTTTTGAATTATGGACTCCATTTCTAATAGCCCCTCAACTTCCATACAGAAATTGTTTCAGGGAAGTCTTATAACCTGTTTCACATAGGTCAGATTAGATGATCACAATTGTCCCTCCCAGTCCTAGAATCTATGAATACACAAAAACTTTATCCAGTGTCTTGTGCTGATGCATCTGCTGTCTCTAAGATCTTTACCATTCCTAGTTGTGATCATTTATATCTCAGCTGGTTGTCTGCTTATAAGCAGGAGGCGTTGCTGATTTAAGTGAGCAGGAACCATGTGAATGTTTAGTACACTTTAACTAAACACTGGGCTGAATTTCTGCTCTCAGGTATACAAATGTCAGCTTCCCCTTCTGTTACAGCAGTGTAAACAAGAGCAGAATTGCCTCCATTTCCTATTGAATATCTGTTCTTACTTAAACACCATTCCCAGGACACTGCCTGCATGTGGTATCACCTCTTTCTCCCTAGTTTTCTAAAGGTGTCTATTAACTGCATGGTCATTGGAGGTTGTATAAAGAGCTAGAGGCTAAGGTTCCCTTCAAGCTCAATATGTGAGTACAGAACAATTTACTACTTTTCCTAAGGCATTTTGTTAAAGCTTATTTATTAAGAGTGTCATACTTTGGGAGGCAGTTCCAATAGGGTTTTTCTTGCAAGTCCGTTCCCCCATGTAATTGCTTAACTCTGTTCTAAATGGAACATGGGAATTTGGGGTGAACTATCAGAGAAGCATCATCCTCCCAACCTGATAGTCCAGCATTCTACTCTGTTAGTTCAATACAATGACTCAACTACACAAACTGTTCAGCACAATACTCCTAAGGTGGTAGTGATCCTCATGTTCTCCCTTTGTCCACTATCCTGAAGGACGATCCCTCACTCTCACAGATCTTGGGAGACAGGCCAGTCCTCGCTTACAGACAGCCCCCAAACCTGAAGCAAATATTCACCAGCAACCACACACCATGCAACAAAAACACTATTCCAGGAACCTATCCTTGCAAGAAAGCCTGTTGCCAACTCTGTCCACATATCTATTCAAGGGACACCATCATAGGACCTAATCACATCAGCCACACCATCAGAGGCTCATTCACCTATACATCTAACCAGTGATGAGCTGCCAAAATCTTAACGGGTTCCCTCCTCACCCCACGAGGGGGTCGTGGCCAGCCCCCGCCCCGCGGAACTCCTGCCCCATCCAACCCCCCGTGTTCCTTGATGCCCCCCCCGGGACCCCTGCCCCATCCAACCACCCCTTCTCTCTGTCCCCTGACTGCCCCTATAACCCCTCCCACCGCCCCATCCAACCCCTGCTCCTTCCTGACTGCCCCCCCGGGACCCTTGCCCCCATTCAATCCCCCTGTTCCCCACCCTCTGACTGCCCCGACCCCTATCCACCCCCCTGACCACCACCCCTGAATTCCCCTGCCCTCTAGCCAACTCCCCCCCCACACACACTACCTGCCCCCTTACCGCGCTGCCTGGAGGTGGCTGGTGGCGCTACGCCCGTGCCGCTCAGCTGGAGCTGGGCCAGGCCGCCGCCACCACGCACCACGTGGAGCACTGGTGGCTGGCGGCGCTACTGCCACACCACTCGGCTGGAGAACCGGGGCAGGCCGAGCATGCACTGGTGGTGGGGCAAGCTGAAGCTGTGGGGGAGGGGGAACAGCCGGTGACTAGCCTCCCCGGCTCGGCTCCAGCTGAGCGGCGTGGCCCGGCTCCAGCCACCACCCTGCCCCGCCCCTAAGAGCCAGAGGGATCTGCCAGGGGGCGAGGTGGGGAGTCCCAGCAGTGCTTACCTGGGGCGGTTCCCAGGAAGCATCTGGCAGGCCCCTCTGGCTCCCAGGAGTGGGGTAGCGTAGCTAGTGGGGGAGCAGGGGGTTACCTACCGTGGCGCGGGCAGCCCTCCTCGCGTCCCCCCCCGCCCCAGCTTACCTCCGCTCTGTCTCCACCTTCCTGGGCCTAAGCGCGAAGCCGCCACTTGCTTCTCAGCCCTCCCAGGCTTCCTGAGTGAACAGCTGATTTGCGGTGGGGGGGAGGAGAAGCGGGGCAGAGCGTTCAGGGGAGGCGAAGCGGGGCGGAGCGTTCAGAGAAGGAGGAGGAGGCGGAGCGGAGGTGAGCTGGGGCCAGGGGCGGGGAGCTGCCGGAGCTCACTGAGTTGGCGCCTAATGCGCCACTTTAAATTTAAAAGCCCTTTTAGAACCGGTTGGACAACTGGTTCTAAAAGGGCTTCTAAATTTAACAACCGGTTCCTGCGAACCGCTGCGAACCGGCTCCAGCTCACCGCTGCATCTACCAATGTGATATATACCAGCATGTGCCAGCAATGCCCCTCTGCCATGTACGTTGGCCAAACCGGACAGTCTCTATGCAAAGGAATAAATGGACACAAATCAGACGTCAAGAAATATAACATTCAAAAACCAGTCGGAGAACACTTCAATCTCCCTTGTCACTCAATTAGAAACTTAAAAGTCACAATACTTCCAACAAAAAAAACCCTTCAAAAACAGACTCCAACGAGGGTCCTGTGGCACCTTTAAGACTAACAGAAGTATTGGGAGCATAAGCTTTCATGGGTAAGAACCTCACTTCTTCAGATGCAAGTAATGGAAATCTCCAGAGGCAGGTATAAATCAGTATGGAGATAACGAGGTTAGTTCAATCAGGGAGGGTGAGGTGCTCTGCTAGCAGTTGAGGTGTGAACACCAAGGGAGGAGAAACTGCTTCTGTAGTTGGATAGCCATTCACAGTCTTTGTTTAATCCTGATCTGATGGTGTCAGATTTGCAAATGAACTGGAGCTCAGCAGTTTCTCTTTGGAGTCTGGTCCTGAAGTTTTTTTGCTGCAAGATGGCTACCTTTACATCTGCTATTGTGTTGCCAGGGAGGTTGAAGTGTTCTCCTACAGGTTTTTGTATATTGCCATTCCTGATATCTGACTTGTGTCCATTTATCCTCTTGCGTAGTGACTGTCCAGTTTGGCCAATGTACATAGCAGAGGGGCATTGCTGGCATATGATGGCAATTATAACATTGGTGGACGTGCAGGTGAATGAGCCGGTGATGTTGTAGCTGATCTGGTTAGGTCCTGTGATGGTGTTGCTGGTGTAAATATGTGGGCAGAGTTGGCATCGAGGTTTGTTGCATGGGTTGGTTCCTGAGTTAGAGTTGTTATGGTGCGGTGCGTGGTTGCTGGTGAGAATATGCTCAAGGTTGGCAGGTTGTCTGTGGGCGAGGACTGGCCTGCCTCCCAAGGTCTGTGAAAGTGAGGGATCATTGTCCAGGATGGGTTGTAGATCACTGATGATTCGTTGGAGAGGTTTAAGCTGAGGACTGTAGGTGATGGCCAGTGGAGTTCTTTTGGTTTCCTTTTTGGGCCTGTCTTGTAGCAGGAGGCTTCTGGGTACACGTCTGGCTCTTGCAGGTGGGGCAGGAGGGATTCTGGCAGCAGTGAAGTGGGTTGCGGGGAGGTTGAGATCTTGCCCCAAGTCATCCCAGACACTAATGCTAAGCCACAGGATTGCAGCATCTAGTGTCAGACACCTGGGCTGGGGACTCGCCCCCATAGCACTGGTCGAGTGCGTGTCCCAGGGTGTTCACAGCCCCCTCCTCACCCCTCCCTGAGCCCAGCCTGGCTCCTCACCTGGAACAAAGCAGCAGCGCCCATCGGCCTCACTACTGCCTGAGTCCCAGGTGCTGCTGCTGTCCCCTGGGGAGCGGGCCAAGCTGCTGGTGCTGCAACAGGGATCCTCCACCTCCTGCCCTGGGGAGTCTGGAAGGTCCTCAGGGACCGGGCAGGGCGATGACTCCTGCTGGGAATCAGGGCTGGGATCTTGGGGTCGGTGCTTCCCACACAACAAGCCCCAGAGCCACCCTGCCCGGCTCCCCTTCTGGGCTGGGTCCTGCCTGCCCAGCCGCATCCTGGGCCAGCTCCATTTCGGCCTGGCCGGTGGCTCTCTCACCTCAGCGCCTGCGCCGAGAGCGTGTCTCCTCTGCCAGAAGGCTGGGCACTTCCACCTCCTCGCTCGGCCGGGAGCTCCTTCCCCGTCATCAGGGATGGAGAGGCCGCTCTGCTCCTGGGGAAGATGGCAGCTGCTTCCCTCAGGCTCTGGGGCCACCTGCAGAGCCTTTTTCCTGAACCTCCTCAGGAGCCTGGACAGCCTGGAACCGAGCGGGGAGCAGGCGTGAGTCTGGGGTCAAGGCAGCCTCTCACTAACCAGCCTTTTTGGTCCCTCCCCATCCCTGCCCCAGCCAGAGCAGCTCCTTCTCCCCACACAGGGGTGCAGGGAGTGCAATCTACATAAACTGGCAGGAGTTCATTGCATGATCTGCTCCCATGGATTGCAAATCCAATCTCCTTTGGGAGAGATTCTCTCCTCCTCTTTCTGCCTCTCCCCAGACAGGGGACACCACAGAGGAACCCTAATGCCACTCACTTGCTCTAGGTAATGGACAGATGGATGGTGGATGTTCAGGGCTGCCAGCTGTCCCTCGTCCTCCTCACTCTCCAAGCCCAAGGCAGGCTGGAATGGGTGGTGACCTGAGTAGTTACCCTGCCCAGTCAGCAGGCAGGGCGATGACACTGGGCGATCGACTGGCTATGAAAACAAGCGTCTGTCTTATTGCCAAGGGACAGAGAAATTCAGCCAGTAGCAGGAGGTGCAGAACACTGCCCTAAAGCGGGGGTGACAGCGCATCCCAGCTCCTGACATCCCACCACTTTATACACCTTCCTGGAGCCTGCTGCACTTAACAATTTCAAAATAATAAAATACAAATAAAATAGAATATTTCAGCTATTCTATTCTGTCATAATCTGATCTGAAAAAACATGATAGAACACCTCATATTATGCAGTGCTCCTAGTGACACTCTCCAATGAATCCCCATCCCCCGCCCACCATGAGGTAGGTAGGAGCAGATTGTTATCCCTACTTGAAAGGGGGAGAAGCTAAGGCTGAGAAAGGAGAATTGACTTGTCTTAGGTCACACAGCCAGTCAGTGGCAGAGTTGGGAATAGGACCCAAGAGCCCTGACTTTCAATCTAACCATCAGATCTTGAATTTCATACACTGAATAACCTGAATAAAGTGCTCTCAAATGAGCTCCAGACAACAACAGTTCATGAACTGCGCAGAGAAAATTAATGCAGAGAAGCAGCAAAATTCGTCAAAGAGATGACTGGTTATGACTTATTTACTTGTCCTTAAAAGAGAACAAAAAGGACCTGAGTCTCCTCCCTGTCAATAAACCCCTGCTCAGCCAATCAGGGTAGAGACGGAGGGGCGGGAGGCTGAGGGTTCTCACCAGAGAGCCCAAAGGATGGCCCAGGTCACCGGTGTGGATCACTGTCCGAGCACTATTTCAGCCCCACATTTTTGGATGGAGCTCCCAAAATAGGAGTTGCAGAGCACCCCACTCAACACGCAACACACACACACACACTCATACCTCCTGGTAGTGGGAGGGAAACAGGAGAAAGGACTAAAGAAGTAAGAGATGAAGCGAAAGGAAGGAGGGATGGTGGAAAAGGTAAAACGAAAAGGACAAACCCTAATGTTCCCAGTGATTCCACAGGACAAAATCCCAGGTGGGGAATAAAATTCTGCCACCTTAAACTAGTGTTTTCCATGCCTAGAATTTAGCTGGCACCAGGTGATCAGACTGAACAGGTTCCAAACCTCTCGGAGACTCTTACCTTCTAAACAGGGACGTCTGTTTTCCAGTAAAATCAGTAAAAGGAAATGAGAAAACTCAAAAGAGGCTCCTCCTCGCACTCACGTACGTGAACCCTAATACTCTCTCAGTCCTCAAAGAGAGACCTCGAGAAGGAGACTTGCTGAAGCAAAACCACAGGGGTCACTTAGGTTTCCCTGGCCCTGCGCCCCTATCCTGCCTGGCTCATGTCAGAATCTCTCTGTGAGGTCACCACCTCCCCACCACCTTTGACCAATAGGCTTAGGTCCTGCAAAAGGCCTTTGTGATGTTACTGCCACACCCAACCATCCCCTGAAGTGCTAGTGTCCTGCCGCTGGCCAGACACTTTGAAGGTTTGAGCTACTCCCTGTGGATCACCCCATTCAATGTGTGTTCATTCTAGGAAGCAAGCCGGCTAGACAGGAAAACATCAGAGGCTGCTCCCAATGCTACACTCAGTTTTTCCAAAATTAGTAGACTTTATGGCCAGAAGAGACCTTTAGAGCATCTAATCTAACCCCCTGCATGTCACAGGCTTCCTGTATAGCACAACAGTTACTTTTTGGGCACACACATTCCAGAAAGGCATCTAGTCTTCATTCAGTGACATCAAGAGATGGAGAATCCACCATTTTCCCTTTTAGTGAGAGTCAGGGGGCTCCATTTCCCCTTCCACTAGCTCCCCATTTACAGTGAGCCAGAGCAGTACCTGCAGCAGGGAGCGGGAGTTGCTGGTGGCCTCAGAGGCACAGCCCCTGCAGTGCCTCAGGCACCTGGCGTAAGTGCCGGATGATGCGGAGCTGGTGCATCACTTTGGCCGTGACGTCCTCCTGCTGCAAGGGAACGAGAACCTGTCAGAGACTCAAACTCCCCGAGGAATCAGGGGGAATTAAGAGCACCTGGAACCAGCAGCATTTCCACACAGCACCTGCCCACCACTGAGGGATGGATTCACCTCCTGACCCCCAGAATGGAGTCTTGTTGTCCTTTCTAGTAACCTCCAGTGCAAAACCCCTCCTTGTAGGGTGAGCTCCTGCCATCTCCCACTAAGTGCCCTTGACAGCTGATACACCTCCAAACCACAGCTCAAGTTCTCAGAACCCTCTCCTCCCACCCCCACCCAAGTTGGGCACGGAGGGGCCTCTAGCAGGGGCGGGCAGGAGGGATTCTGGCAGCAGTGAAGTGGGTTGCGGGGAGGTCGAGATCTTGCCCCAAGTCATCCCAGACACTAATGCTGAAGCCTCAGGATGGCAGCCCTGGTGAATGGGGCAGATCAGCAGCCCCTGCTGACTGAATCCTCCCGTTCTCTGTAGGTGGTGGCTCGAGTGACACAGACACTAGGCCACTGGCAACTGGGTGAGGCCCTCTGGGACAGGAGAGGCTCACAGAGGTCACTTAGGGGACTCGTGTGCTCTTCCCAAGAGTAAAAGCACCGCGCCCTAAGAACATAAGTCCATGAAGAGGTAACGCTCCATCTAGTGGCCCCTGGAGGCAGCCACTGCAGGGGACCCGGCCACCCCCACTCCCTGAGCTGTCTCATGCCCTGGCAGAGTGTCCTTACCTCCCCCACCCTGGCTATGTTCCTGTAGCCCAGGAGCCTGCTGTCCTGGTGCAAGTCCCAGCACCACTGGTCTTCGGCCTCATGGATGCTCAGTCCTGGGAAACAGAGACACACATACATTTGTCATTCTGGTAGCAGTGCTGGTGTCCTTCCAATCCCATTGGTGGCCGCACAGTGGGCAGAGTCCTCGCTGCCTGCCTGGCCCAACAGAATTGCAGAGGAGGGGTGTAGAACAGAGAAAGAGACAGACAGACACTCATCCTCCAGCCGGGGTCAGTCTGAGAGAAATTGGCTGGGGTCCCAGTCTCACTCTTCTATCTGGTGCCATTTCCCAGCTGGGTTCCTTACCCCTCTGGTGCAGCAGCAGCTGGTAGAGCTGGTAAACCCCCTCCCTGGCGTGCTGGCTGATGTCCTGGGCTGGGTCACTGAACAACAGAGCCAGCTGTGCCACGTGGTGATCCATCCTGGGGAATTCTGCTGAGTTCTAATGGAAGGGAGAGGGAGAGGGGACTCCATCAGCATTTTCCTGTCAGCTCCCAGTCCCCGGTGGGCCAGGACTCCTTTTTTCCCCTCATCTGCTCTGCAGGAGATGCTAGAGGAGAGAAGCTAGAGCTAGACCCTTAATTTCCTCTTCCCCCAAGGGAGCCTGGAGATCAGGGATATGGGCAGGGCCCTCCATGAGGACTTGCTTCCCCAGCTGCTCCAGGATGACAGGAAGGCATGAACCTGGAGCATGGTCCCCTTAAAAGCCCAGTCACCACTTAACCAAGAGAAGAAGAACTTGACTCAAGCCAAGCTCATTCTCTGCTCTGCCTCTCAAGTCCTTGGTTTGGTGAACGGACTGAGTGTGAGCACAATCCCCCCAGGAATCTCAGGGCCCGTCGGAGAGAAGGGCTGATTCTCTGGGGTCCTTCTGTTTCCCTAGGAAGGAGCCTGTGACTCTTCTCTGAGGACCATCTTCTGGATCTCACAGGAGGGGTTCAGACTCTCACTCCCCAAGCCAGCCAGGGGCCCTGTGGTTAGTGCTCAACAGAACCAGGCAGAGCTCTGGCTTGAAGTCCCAGCTCCTTCCTCTGTCCTTCACTAGGAAGGGCCTGACACTGCATTGCACTGACAGCCCTGACCGAGGACGGGCCACTGGGGACCCAGCTAGGAGGACAGACTGGAAAATGGATCTAAGAGTTAAGGTAAAATTGCCCCCACCTCTCTCATCGGGCTCACCTCTAAATGTAGTGGAGCTTGTCGGTGTCTTGGGACTCTGCCAGCAGGTTCAATGTGAGCCATGGGTCAGAGTTAGGGAAAGTGGGGCTACACTGTCACAGGATGGGAAGAGGGGTCTCTGGGAAGCACTGGTGAGACCCCCAAACACATATCCCAGCCTCTCTCATTCACATCCCACTGCAGGCAATTAGCAAGGATTCGTGGCAGGATGACAGCTGTCTCTTCAATCCACGACTTTAACAAGATCTACCTGGACTTGCGTGGTGTTCTTCTGGGTGCCTAGGGTGAAGACGGCATGCAGGGCAGCTCGAAGGAGGTGGGTCTCTAGCTCTGGCTCAAGGGCAGGTGTCATGGTGCTGGAAAGAGAGAGGAGCTGGTATTAGACTGTGCAGTGTGGGGGTGGGACTGGCACCAACATGGCCATAAACAGCAGGGAAACTGAGGCACCAAGCCAGGGATTGACAAAGCCAAGGTTTCCCAGACAGACAGTGGCAGGGCAGGAATAGCGCCTGTTCCCTGGACCCTGCTGCCCCTCCTGTATCTGATCCTGGGAGTGAGCCTCTCCCCAAAGCCCTTGCAATGTTACTGGAGTGAAAAGAACAGCTCAGCCAGGACACAGTGAAACTTCCCACCACCTCTGCCACAGGAGGAACCCTCGTCTGCCCCTCCAGCACCAGGCATCCCCCATCTATTGGCCCGGGGAGACCCCTGCCCCTCCCATGACTCTGTGCCCCCTCCAGCAGCTGGGCGCCATGTCTCACTCACCACAATCCTCTCCACCACAGCCGCCTTGCAGCAGTGCAGCTCCAATGTGTCCTGCCCTCTCTGCTCTGCAGCGAGACACGCGGGGTGGATGGCGTGCAGGAACATGAGCTGCTGAGCCTCATCCTGCACCCACCAGGAGCGGGGTTAGGGGAGAGAGAGAGTGTCAGTTAGCCAGGGACCTCCCTGCCCCACCCACAGCCGCTGCAGGACTCAGGCCTGAATGGGGGATAGTGGGGACCCGCCCACTGTCCAAATCACCCACAACTCCTACCCAAGCAGGGTCAGGAACTGGGACAGTGCCTGTGGGGGTGGAGACCCCGGCTGGTGGGTGAAAAATACCCCCATCTTGGGGGTCCCAGATCATGGTGGAGAAAGGTCCCCATTAGGGCTGGTGGATCATCAGAAACAAGACCCTCTGCAGGGGGTCAGGGTGCTGGGAAGGGGCAGGACAATCTCGGTTCCAGCACAGCTGGGGAACCTTTCTACCTTTTCTCGGCCCTGGAGCTGCTCTCGGATGTTTTTGAGAGCAGCTTCCTCTGTGGCCAGGTCTACCTATTCCTCCCCCGCGTCCTCTGAGTCCCTGGGGTCCCTGCACCAGGGAGAGAAGGGGACAGGGTGATGCCTGCTGCCACTCATGGGAAAGATGGGGGCATGGTGGGGCCATGTGCCCCCTTCCCACCTCCCGGACCAAGGGCAGATTGGGCCCCACACTCCCCCCACTCAGTGATGCCTTCAGCCCCCAACTCCTTCAGGAGTCCATAGCAAAGAGACCCCCACACACTATCCTGGACTCCCTAGGAGGTGCCTTCCCCACCCCCCACCCAACTGGAGCATCAACGACCAAAGTGGCAGCATCTAGTGTCAGTGGGGTCCAAGCACTATTTGAACCCCACATTTTTGGATGGATCTCCCACAAACAGAGATGAAAAGCACCCCCAGCAACACACACACACACGCACACTCACCCCTCCTGGTGGTGGGAGGGGAACAGGAGAAAGGACAAAAGAAGGAAGAGATGAAGAGAAAGAAAGGAGGGATGGAGGAAAAGGTAAAACAAAAAGGACAAACCCTAATGTCCCCAGAGCTGCTCTGGGCAAGAACTGCAGAGCCAGCTGTCATCCTGGCAGGTGTAGCCCCAGGTTCCATAACCCTGACCCATGGTCTCCCTCTGCTGACAGGCTCTGAGCAAGGCCTGCCCAGAGAACATGGATGAGGAGTTCTAGATCCTGCTGACAGCAGCCCCCAGCACAGACAAACTCCAGCACATCTTGGAGGTGAGCAGAATGGGGAGGGGCAGCAGGGGTTTTACCTTAGCGCTGGGGACTCCTAGAAAGAAGAGACTGGAAAATCCATGTTTCTATTGGATCCTTCCGAGTATGCATTCGTAATATAAACTCACTGGGTGACCTTGGGGTTAACTCACTTCTCCCTTACGGCATCAGTCTTCTGCCCTATCAAATCTACCCTGGGGAATAAGGACAGAAGCCCCAACAATCACCTTCACCTGTGGGTGTCTGGCCCAGGGAGCCTAAACCAAAAAGACTATCTGCCCCATCACCTAAACTGCCCTGTATTTTCCTCCTAGGGCCTTAAATGCTCAGCCTGACCCCTTCCTGGCTTGTCCCTGACCTTTAAAGGACTATCCAAGCCCCCCCCCCCATACCTGCTCCTCTTGGGGTCTCTGTCCTGGCTGAGCACAGGCTGCCCTTATATCTCTCAGCAGGCCTGGGTCCCAGTCACATGCTGATTCTTGTCATGTGACCCCCACACTTATTCCCTTCACCCTAGGAAGCTGCATAACCTGGGCTAGGTGCAGTTGAGCACCAACCCCTTTCCCGGCCATCTCACCCAGGGACAGGTTGAAACTGGAAACCTGTGGGCTAACAGTAACTGCTCCCAAAGGTGCTGAAGACACAATGGAAGAGGAAATCCTTTGGCCTGGATTTAAATTATTCCAACTGAAAGTGAATGAGAGAAAATAGATCGAGAGTTATCTTCCTAGCAGCAGAAAATGTGGAGATTGATAGATGTTAAGGTCAGAAAGGACCATTATGTGCATCTAGTCGCACCTCCTGTATAACTCAGGTAACTAGAATGTCACCAAGTGGTTCCTTCAGCCAACCATAGCATGGGACTGAACCAGAGCATGTCTTTTGAAATGACGTCCACATGCTTTAGAGACAGCTGGCTAACAGAAAATCTTTCTTCTGCAGTGACGTGGGATTAAGGGACATGGGGGAAAAGACATGGAGGCTGTGATTAAAGTTAGGGCAGCGAGGCCAGGATAACTGGGACTAGGTCCCAGGACTGGCTATCACAAGACCTGCCATTTTCTATTCCTGGCTTTGGGACCATGAGCGAATCTCTTCACCACTGCGTGCCTCGGTTTCCCCAACTATCAACTAGAGCTAATCAAGGTTTTGTTTGTTCTTCCCATTTTACAGGGTGGGAAACTGAGACACAGTTGGGACCTGTCTACACTACAGGTCTGTAGTGCATTTGTAAGCTGCTGACCTCCACATGTTGATCAGAGCCTATGGACAAGACAACTCCTAAAGGTGTGTTTGTTCTGTGCTTATCCCCTATGTACCAGCAGGGCTGGACGGCCTTTTCTCACTGTGCTGTGGGGAGCAGGTCCTGGCTCTGCAGTTCTTGCCCAGAGCAGCTCTCTGCAGAGGGCCTGGTGCACAGCAGGGTAGGGAACAGCCAAGCTGCTAGGGATGGGAGCTGGGCCTCTGGGCAGAGTCCAGGAACCAAAGCACAGCCTGCAGAAAGAAAGGACTGCCCACGGAGGGACAACGTAATGTCCCATGGAGGGAAGAGGCTCTCCTTGCCATTTTTTAACCTCATGGGCTGTTCTCATGCTCTTCCAACCCCACCTCTCAGTAGCTTCAGCTGTCCGAGGGAGCAGGGACCAGAGGCCATCCTGCTGCTGGGACGGAGGTGGAGGTTGATGTTCTACCTGCATATGGGTATTGTCCTTTCTCATGCCCACGGTGAATCCACCATTCAAGGGAAGCTCTCAGGACATGCGATTCCAGCTCCAGAGCCAGGGGCAGCTTCAGCTTGCTGGAAGGAGACCGTGTATGAGACCTTGCAGTTGGGGGATGAGACAGGCACTAGCATAGATATGGAAGTTTGGGGAAATGGGGAAGAGGCCGGTGTTGGACCAGGAGGGCAGGTATTTGGGAAGCAAGATCTGAGGATCAAACACTGTCTAATGGTTGGTTAGGATTATCCCCACTTCAGAGAGGAGGAAAGTGAGGCTCCACGTGGAAGCAAGATCTGGCCTATTGGGCTGAGTGTCTGAATAATCGCTAGAGCAAAAATATAAAAGCCATTAAGTGTCAGAAGAACATTCATCAGGGAATTGGAGAGTTCAAGGCTGGCCAGAAAATCTGTAGTATATGGCATAAACCAGTAGGCGCTCTGCCACCTCATTGGTTTTGGAGACAAGGGTACGTCTCTTGGAGAGAGGGGTTAGAGGATCTTTCTCTGAGACACACAACTGTCAATAGTTGGGAACCGAAACCCCATCTGTAATTGTGCTCACTAGCTCTGCCACAAACTCCACCTTCTAACCATTCTGAGCCAGGACCAGGAACACCATTCCACTGTCATAGTTACATGTACCTGCACACCTGCAGACATAGCAGCTGGCACATGCACTGGTGCTGGCGCTGTGACATGACTTGGATGAACCACCCTGCTGGCCCCCATATCCTGCATTCTCTCTCTGAGCAATCAGTCCTGCTCCCTGCTCTTCCTCTCTTCCTGGACCGTGTCCCTTTCCTCCTTGGAACTTTTGAAAGCAACGTTCTCCTTGTTCCTCCTTGCCCCTATCTCCAAAAGCTCCTGCATGGTCCTCCTCCTTCTGGCCCACTGCTGGCCACTTGCAGCACCCGCAGTCCGAGGCAGCAGTCTTGACCCAGCAGGTGTGGAAGTGTCTTCCAAAGGAATGAAATGGAGGGTATGTTCATTGTATTGCCATGGTGGGAGGGAGAAAGAATCCCCCACTTTGCTTTCTGTCTATCCACAAGGCCATGATTTCCAACATTGTGGAATCCTTCAATATCACTCATAAAGTCTCATGTACACTCCATCTCACTTCTGCCCTTGGAGGATTCACACATGCACATCCTATGCAGGTGTGTGAGTAACACTGATTTTACTTTAAATCAATACCAAAGAAATTAAGAGTCTGGATCTCGCTGATGCAGGGTAGGCTGAAGTCGTGTTTTGGGGACATTTACCAATACTCACTCGGACTTTCTTTCATGCTCCATGAAAAACTTCCAAACATCACCTTCCAGGAACAGAAGGAAACCAGGACCCAAAGTAACATACTTTTGATTAGAATGCAGCGTTCTGCAGGCAGCAGAGTGGAATCTCATCAACCCTCCTCCTGAATCCAGAAACAGAAAAGCCCGGACAACACAGGGCAAAAGAATGCCCTGCTTCACGAAGCAGCATCTAAAGTCGCCATCTGCAGCATTAGATCGGCATACCCAAGATAACAAAAAGCTCTCCTTGGAAAAATATGCCCTCAGGCCCTGCTAGGCCTGTTAGCTAATAAGAGTATGGAAAGCTATATCTTCAAGGTTTTTTCCCCTCTCTTTGGACTTGTGATTGGGAATACAAACCCCACACTGGGGAACAAGGGGTTAAGGAGCTGCTCTGGCCTCAGCCAGCCCAGCTCCATCACACCTGCAGGGGGTGCACAGATTGGACGAGGACTTGTGGGCAGACCAGGCAAGAGGAAGGACCTCTACGTTGCAGGCCCTGAAGGAAGGCAGGATCATTCCCTCTGCAACTGCCTGAAGGTCCCTCTCCCTGAGGGAAGGGAGGACCTGTTCCTGTTGCACCAGGGTGTGGTGTTCTGTCCCATCTAATGGCACTGAGACCACTTAGAGTGAGAGTTAAATGAGTCTGCTCTATAACCTTAACTAATAGCTAGATGGCTTTTAGCATATGCTATAGAGGCTCATGCACTAAGCTCTAGAGGTCCCAAGTTTGATCTTGCCCGCTGATCACTGGGGTCTGTCAGTGTTACAAGTGGGGGGTTGTGACGTTATTGACATGAACTGTTACCGTATAGATCATTGTTGCAACCAAGGTCCTATAGTTGCACCAAATCTTGTACAAGGGAGGTCAAACGAGGTGTCTATGAAAAGGTTGTAATTTGCTGGTTATGATTATGCTGTCTGTATGTGTGTATCATTTGGTATTTGAAGTTAAGAGTATTGGTTATGTATTTGTATCTCACTGTGTTTGATTCTAAGTAGCATTAGTGAAGCATTTGGTCAGCTTCTTGAGAAAGGAATTTTCAGATTAAGTGCCCAATCAAGAAACACTTAACTGACAATGGACCTTGGGAGACTCCAATCCACATATGAGAAGCCTTCCTGGGAACGTTCAAGGTAGCATGTGAGCAATGGTTGTTCTACCTGTAAAGAACTGAGTCCTGCATGGACACGTGACTTGCCCATGTGACTCCAAAATCCACCTCGCTGCTGTGATTTTCCACAGTAAGAAGAAAGGGGTCCTTCCACATGGCAGAGGATAAAAAAGGCCCGGGAAACACCTCCATTTTGTCTTCAGTCCTGCTTCTTACCTCTGGAGGAACTTTGCTACAAACTGAAGCTCTGAACAATGGACTGAATGACCCATCCAAATCTGTGGATGTACTCCAGAGATGTGATTTGTGCCTGCAGTTTATTCCATCGCTGCTACAAGCCTGAACCAAGAACTTTGCAATTGCTGTATGTAGTTGTTCCTTTAACAATGTTAACGCTCATCTATATTTCTTTCTTTTTATGAATAAACCTTTAGATTTTAGATTCGAAAGGATTGGCAACAGCATGATTTGTGGGTAAGATCTGACTCGTCTATTGACCTGGGTCTGGGGCTTGGTCCTTTGGGATCGGGAGAACCTTTTTCTTTTACCGGGGTATTAGAATCATAGAATCATAGAATATCAGGATTGGGAGAGACCTCACCAAGTCATCTAGTCCAACCCTCTGCTCAAAGCAGGACCAATCCCCAACTAAATCATCCCAGCCACGGCTTTGCCAAGCCTGACCTTAAAAATCTCTAAGGAAGGAGATTCCACCACCTCCCTAGGTAACCCATTCAAGTGCTTCACCGCCCTCCCAGTGAAAAAGTTTTTCCTAATATCCAACCTAAACCTCCCCACTGCAACTTGAGACCAAAATGCCATTAGCCTTCTTGGCAACAAGGGCACACTGTTGACTCATATCCAGCTTCTCGTCCATTGTTACCCCTAGGTCCTTTTCTGCATTGGTATTGGTTTTCATAACCATTCATCCTCATAAGGAGTGGTGCTGGTGGTGATACAAGGGAACTGGGGTATCTGAGGGAATTGCTTGTATGACTTCTGGTTAGCCAGTGGGGTAAAACCAAAGTCCTTTCTGTTTGGCTGGTTTGGTGTGCCTTAATAGTAAAGGACACCCAGCCTTGGGCTGTGACTGTCCTGCTCCAAGCAATTTGTCCTGAATTGATACTCTCAGTAGTGTCCCACCAGAGGCCGCATCGTTACAGGGGTCATCTGGGATTTCAACTGGGAAGTCTCTGAAGCTCAGGATGCGCTTCCTCAGCTAGGGGAAGTATGTAACCCACACACCTTCTGGGTGTGGTGGTGTGTCCCATCTAGTGGCACCGAGACCACTTAGAGAGAAAGATAAAATGAGTCTGCTCTACAGTCTTAGCTAACAGCCAGTTGGCTTTTAGCTCATGCTGTAGAGGCTCATGCACTAAGCTCCAGAGGTCCCAACAACCAGGGTCTGTCAGCATTACAGAGGTAGCTGCCACCACAAGAGGGAGAGAGCTGCCATGCCACGCCCAGCTGTGAAGAGGTGCCAAGCAGTGAGCTGACACCCTTCAGAGCCTCCTGTGATAAACTCTGAACTTTGGACACTAACTGGCTGGTAGGAAGTGTCACACCCTTGTGTTGCCCTCAGAGTGGCCTGGGTGAGACCCTGTGGGAGGCCCTGGGCTCCCCCACCATCTGCCGCGCCCTTCCCCTCCGCATGTCGAAGGGCTGAAACCCTGACCACTAGGCAACATCCCCACGAGCGAATGCCATCACGAGGCATCCGTCTTTGAAAGTTTGCAGAGGATGCAGGGGCAGAAAGGGGAGAGAGGATGAGGGTGGCTGTTGGCGGGGGGGGGAGACATTGAGAGAGAGAGAGAGAGAGAGAGAGAGAGGGAGGGAGGGTGGGAGCCGTATGGGAATCTCTTGTTTACCGCCATCAACCCAATGATCAGACCATTGATGCCTAAAATGTTCCCTGACATCTTGTAATTGATTGGATCTAGATTTAAAAACGATTACCACATTTACAGACAGAGAAATGTCAGCGAGTTGAGTGGAAGGCCATTGCAAGCTCAGCTAATTATGTAATGGGGGTTATGCCCCATCTAACAAGCTCCTTAAACAATAGCTCCCAATTTTCATTCACATTGTTCTGTTTAATTCTTTTGCTCCAAAACACTTTCACTAATCATTTTGTTCAGCTTTGGAAAGTTAACCCTTTCAGTGCACCAAATATACATATTGCTGGTTGGGTCTGCCCTCTGTTGGTCATAAGAACAGCCATACTGGATCAGACCAATGGTCCATCCAGCCCAGAATCCTATCCTCCCACAGTGGCCAATGCCAGGTGCCCCAGAGGGAATCGACAGAACAGGTAATCATCAAGCGATCCATCCCCTGTCGCCCATTCCCAGCTTCTGGCAAACAGAGGCTAGGGACACTTCAAGAGCATGGTTTTGTATCCCTGCCCATCCTGGCTAATAGCCAATGATGGACCTATCCTCCATGAACTTATTTAGTTCTTTGTTGAACTCTCTTATAGTCTTGGCCTTCACAACATCCTCTAGCAAAGAGTTTCCCCAGGTTGACTGTGTGCTCTGTGATGAAATACTCCCTTTTTTTGTTTTAAACCTGCTGCCTATTCATTTCATTTAGTGACCCCTAGTTCTTGTGTTATGAGATGGAGTAAAGAACACTTCCTTATTTACTTTCTCCATACCAGTCACCATTTTATAGACCTCTATCATATCCCCCCTTAGTCACCTCTTTTCCAAGCTGAAATCTCCACCCAGTCTTATTAATTTCATCTCATACGGAAGCTGTTCCATATCCCTAATAATTTTGGTTGCCCTTTTCTGTACCTTTTCCAATTCCAGGATATCTTTTTCAGACCAGCTCCAGTATTCAAAATGGGGCATACCATGGATTTATTGAGAGGCAATATTACATTTCTGTCTTCTTACCTATCCTGTAAGGTGATTTTGGTACATAATCATATTCTGTTAGGAATGTTGCTGCAATTCAAAATGGAGTTTAGAAATTCAAGATGGCGCATATGATAGGAAGGGTTTGAAAGCCGTTATGGTACCCTTTCTTCGTGGCATTTTCCCGCCAAAACTCTGTTTTCCTCACGGAACCTGAGGGACAGAGAACTGGCGGGAACCGGTTGGGAGCGGTGCCTGTCAAACTGTGCCTCAGGAATGCGCGCCTCAGAGAGTGTATAAGGGACTGTTAGTGGTGATGCAGGTGCTGTCCACCATCGAGGCAGCCATGTCCAGGTTCTTTGTGTGGCATTAGATCAAGACTTCGCTTACTAACATCTGTCAAGGACTCTGATACTTACCTGACTCCTGTAATCCACCAAAGGATCCAGTGAAGGCTGTGCTATCCGCTCAGATGTGTTGATCTCCTGCTTGGGCAGTAGAGAGCCAGATCCTCCGATGTTCCAGAGATCCTGAGACGGACCATCCGTTGCCAGTGTCCTCCACCTGCAGCTAGAAGAGAGACAGTAATTATTTTTTGGAAATTTATTAGTTTAGCCAAGGGACAGTTTAAGGGCCTGGGCTTTATGCCCCCTTGCTGGAATCTATTCATGGGTATTTGTGGTGTTCCCCATAGTGAATCTTCCCCCAGTTGTATCTATCCCTTAATAAATCTGCTTTCTGTTTAAGGTTATATTCTTTCTATCCTTTATTTCAATGCAACATGGGCGGGAGGCACACAGACTTCTAATTCTCCCAGCTGATAGATGCTGGTAGGAGTCGAACCTGTTGTATATGTCACCTCCTTATTATTCCACACAGAGATTTTGGGGTAACAATCCCTTTCCCTTTCCTAATGATTTCCCAACATTTTGTTCGCTTTTTTGACTGCCGATGCACATTGAGTGGATGTTTTCAGAGAACTATCCACAATGACTCCAAGATCTCTTTCTTGAGTTGTAAGAGCTAATTTAGACCCCATCATTTTAGATGTAGAGTTGGGATCATGATTCTCAATGTGCATTACTTTGCATTTATCAACATTGAATTTCATCTGCCATTTTGTTGCCCCGTCACCTAGTGTGGTGAGATCCCTTTGCCACACTTTGCAGTCTCTTTTGGCATTAACTAACTTGAGTTGGTTTACTTGTGGCACCTTAGAGATTAACACATTTATTTGGGCATAAGCTTTCATGGGCTGAAACCCACTTCATCGGATGTGGGTTTTAGCCCATGAAAGCTTATGCCCAAATAAATTTGTTAGTCTCTAAGGTGCCACAAGGACTCCACATTTTTTTTGCTGATACAGCTTAACACGGCTACCACTCTGTAACTTGAGTTGGTTTGTATCATCTGCAAATGTTGCCACCTCACTGTTTACCTCTTTTTCCAGATCACATAGGAGTATGATGAACAGTACTGGTCCCACTACAGACCCCTGGGGGACACCACTATTTACCTCTCTCCATTCTGAAAACTGACCATTTAGTCAGACCCTTTCTTTCTTGCCGTTTAACCAGTTACCTATCCCAGAGAGGACCTTCCATCTCATCCCATTTTGCTTCAGAGCTTTTGGTGAGGGACCTTGGCAAAGGCTTTCTGAAAATCTAAGTACACTATATGCACTGGATCACCTTTATCCACATGCTTGTTGACTCCCTGAAAGAATTCTAGTAGATTCGTGAGGCATGATTTCCCTTTACAAAAACCATGTTCACTCTTCCCCAACAAATAGTGTTTATCTATGTGTCTAATATTCTGCTCTTTACTATCATTTCACCCAATTTGCCTGGTACTGAAGTTGGCCTTAGTGGCCTGTAATTGCTGGGAGCATCTCTGGAGCCTTTTAAAAACATTGGTGTCGTATTAGCTATACTCCAGACATCTGGTACGGAAGCTGATTTAAAGGATAGGTTACATACCACAGTTAATTAGTAGTACTGCAATTTCACATTTAAGTTTCTTCACAACTCTTGGGTGAATACCATCTGGTTCTGGTGACTTATTGCTGTTTAATTTATCAATTTGTTCCAAAACCTCCTTACTGGTCCTTACTGAATACAGTCAAGTCATGATCCGTGCCCCAGAGCAACCACGAACATCCAGTCCAGTGATCAGTTCATCTTTATCCACCACAAGGAGGCCCACAATAGAGTCACCCCTAGTTGGGTACTTTGCATTAGAAAAGTATTTATAATTTTTCAAAATCTCCAAGGATGATTTACTCCTGGCTACGGGAGACCTCCCCGTCTGTCTCCCAGTAGGAAGTCCCCCGTGCTAACCTAATTTCTTCCCACAAGTCACAGATAGGTGCAAAAGGAGAAACGTTTCCTGCTCTCTGGTTTGGATTCAGTGAACTGTGCCAGCCCCCCACCGGTTCATCTCCTGGGTTGTGTGAATTAGCAGATTGATCCCTATCCATTCGAGGTCCTGGGGTTCTCAATAACCAAGAACATAAAACAGGTAATGATGTGTCTAATGTGGGGATTCTCAAACTTCACTGCACTCTGACTCCCTTCTGACAACAAAAATTACTAAACTTCGCCAGGAGGGGAGACTGAAGCCTGAGCCCTCCCGAGCCCCACCGCTCCAGGTGTGGGGGGAAGGCCAAAGCCCGAGCCACATCACCCTGCGTGGGGAGGCCAAAATCGAAGCCCAAGGGCTTCAGCCCCAGACGTGGGGCCTGCAACCTGAGCCTGACTCTCCAGGGCTGAAGGCCTCAAGCTTTGGATTCAACCTCAGGCAGTGGAGCTTGGGCTTCAGCTTTGGCCCCAGGCCCCAGAAAATTTATGCCAGCCCTGGTGACCCCATTAAAATGGGGTTGCAACCCACTTTGGGGTCCTGACCCACAGTTTGAGAACCGCTGGTCTAATGTAAAGTGCCACCCTGCCCACCACTTTTATCCTCTCTCCCCTACCTCAATGGGTTGTAACCAGTGACATTAACATTCCAGTCATACACATCGTCCCACCGGGTTTCCCCATTTCCCCACTCCAGGGAGAATTTCCAGCTCCTCTTCCTTATTGCCCAGGTTCCAGTGCCAAGAGCAGTGTTGCTTCCCTTCACAAGAGATGTCTTGCAGGGCACATCCACACTTGGGTTACTGCAGGCTGGGTTATCTATAAGCCAGGGAGAGACTCCATCTTACGTGTTCCTTTCTTCCCTCCATTGGAAGCTGCCGGGAAGAAAGAGAATGTGTCCCTAGGGCTGAGGCAGAATGGGATTGCTGGCATTGCAGCATGGGATTGCTGGCATTGCAGCATGCTCTCCAGGAACCCTCAAGCCTTCCCTATCTGCTCTGCAGCATCAGAACAGCAGAGCCTGGATTGGAGCAAGGGAACGGCCTCTTTTCCCACAGAATCCTTCCCTCAGACCCGGAGTATTTAGAGCAGAAATCCCTGTGGGAGTTAATGTTGCTCTAAAAAGAGTAGTGCAGCTTCTTGACTATACAATGCAAAGTGATCTGTTTGTAGAGATGCATAACGCCCTGTAGTGATTTCTCTGAGAAGATTCCCCTGAGCAATTGTGAGAGGCAGGACCTTATTCCTTACCTCTCATGATAGGGCTGTGTGAGAGCTTGTAGAGAGCCAGAGGCAGCTTTCTAGAGGGTTCATTCAAAAATTCCCTATGGAACCTAGGGGCTGCGGCCTACAGCAGGAAGGAGCCAGGTGGTTGTTGGAATGACTCTAGGTGGAATGCTATGGGATGGCTTTCTGATCACCGCTTCACTCTGCTTCTTCCCACACCCACCTTTGGGGTAAGTCCATCACCTACTCCTTAGTGTGTATGGGCTGCAAACCAGATATGGCATTAGGGAGGTTGCCCACTCAGCTCATGCACAGGAGGATCCATTGCAGTTCAAGTCCTCCCGCTTGTCGCAGCCCAGAGGAATGCATGACACTGAGCCTGAACTCTGTGACTGCATTAGTCACCAACAGGTGAGTGTGGGAGGAGAAGACACATAACATAAGCTCTGGGATCTGAAGAGAGGTCTCTGGAGCCTCCGGATGTGCATGTTTGGAGACATGTCGCTCCTACCTAGTCCAAAGTAACCTGCCATGCTCCCTGACAAGAGCCATATTAACAGGCAACACTGCGACTGACCCCCATGCCTCTCTATTTCCTTGGCCACATGTATTGTGTCCTTTTTCTGGTGGCTAGTCCAGAAAAAGAGAAGAAGAGCTCACTACTGCTACCACCTCAGGGATTTGTTGGCTTGAGATCATGTTGATAGAAGCATGCAGTAGTGACAGAAACTGGGATGTCAAGATCCTAGAGTGACTTCTTATCTTTTTACACCTGCCCTTTCATCGTACAAGGCTATTTTAAAGTTGAGTGTGATAGTGAAGAGACCCATTTTCAACCCTTCACCACACAAGACAAAGCCAGCGGTATTCATCATTAACTATTTATTTCTACGCTCCTGGCTCCCAAACTGTTTTTCCTCCTTACTGCCACCAGCCACCTTCGCGTTCTCCCTCTTCTCTCCCCAGCTCTGCTCACTTGATTGCAGCAGCTCAGCGGATGCTCCAGCTTTACTCTTTCACTTCCATTCTTCTTCACTTCTGTGGATGGCTGTATTTGCCATTGAGCAGCATGATGGAAATACCTGAGTCCTCTGTCTAGGCACGCAGGCCCAGCAGCTAAAGCCAAAGCCTCACTGAGAGCAGTGGGAAATTAGCTTAGTGTGTCAGGAGTGGAGGCTTGGCCCATGAGGACCCCAGGCACTGCAGCTGCTGCCACCTACATGGTGAATCTTCCAACCCATCGCCAAACAGCTCTTCCACATTCTGAAAACTGGCCTCACTGGCTGACTCTCTAGGAGCATAGAAACCCTTTGTTAGAGCAGCAGAGTCTCTTCAATGCAGCTCGCTTTCCACAGACCCCAGAGGGTCACAGTGAAACACGTGCAAGTCTCTAGGAGTCTCTCAAGGAGTTCCCTGCTCAGTCACTTGGCACCCACTAGCAATGGTCTCTGACACTGTCATTGCAAAGGGGAGCTCAGCTGATGGTCCCTTTCTATGGCTTCCTGAGTGGGAGTGAGGTTGGTCTTGTCATTTCAGGCCTAGCTGTCAGAGTCAGGGCTCCTGGGGTTCTCTGGCTTTAGAGGCGGGTGGAGTCTAGTGGTTGGAGCTGGACTGGTATCAGTACCATGCTTCCTTCCTGCCTCTGGCAGTGATGTTGTGTGTGACCTTGCAGAAAGTTGCCCTGTGCGCCAGCTAACAGAGATAATACTGACCCCCTCAGAGGGGCTGGTAGGGGTCACTACCGTAATGACTCAAATTGGAATGAGTTGTGCTCTTGGCAGCGAAGGGCCCAGATTCAGTCCCCACGGATGCCTAAGGTATCTATATGTGGCCAAGGTTTGACTCACCTACCATTACAGACTGTTTAGCCCGGTCCTGGCCATGAGTGGTGCATCTTCTCCTGGCCCACTCTGGCACACAGCTCCATCACACACAAGAACATGGCCCACCAAGGACAATCTATCAGCTCCCATTTGGTGTTCAGCTCCAAGATGGATGGTGAGCACTAGTCAGACCACAGAAAGACAAGGTGGTGTTCTTTGGTGGAAACTGCTGGAGCTTCAGCCTCTGCTCCCACCTCCACCCACACACTAAGGGCTTCAAAAGTGGTCATTGATCCCAGGTCAACAAAGTAGCTGAGCTGAGGCCAGGGTGGGTGGAATTACTGTTGGGACTGACCCTAAGAAAAGAGGAGATTTCTCCTCTGCTCTAGGGAGATTCCCATAGGAAAAGCAGCTGGGGTGGGGGTGGGGGCAATACAAGCACTACCCCTCAGCCCTTGAATAGCAGGCAACCAGGACTTTGGGAGCCAAGGTACTGGTGTATCTTGCTGGACAGCAAAAAAGAGCATTGGAGAAATTGTACAATGTCACGGCTCGGTCAAGGGCAGCCAGACCTAATGGTCAGAGCCAGAGTCCACACTCACATGACAGGAGTTGAGACTCAGCTGGGTCAGGATTCTGGAAGATCAGAAGCACAAGAGAAACTTGCGATCACAACCACAAATCAGATGCCACGAAATCAAGCCAGGGGAGCGGCGGCAGAAACAGGCAGCACATGGTCCAGAACAGGGAGCAGCCCTGGTGTTCAGTCAGCTTCCTTTTCCTGCTGCTGCCTTAAGCAGGGCCAGACGGACAATTAGCTTCTCTGGGACTCCTCCAATAGGACCTCAGGAGTGGAGCCTCAAACTGGGGCTGAACTTCATGGGTCCTAGGTAAGCAATTTTCAGCAGGCTTCCAGGTGGAGGGTTGAAGTGTGGCTGCTTCCATGAACCCTACAGCCCCGGGTTGAAGACCTCTGGGTCGTGACAATGAGTGATCTCTCCCCGTTCAAACCTCCTGCAGAAAACATTATGCAGGATCCTGGACACATCCTCTGAGAATAAAAGGAGGATATCATGATGAGAAATAGGTCTCTGTACCAGGGCTGGGATACAGGTATAGGGAAAGTTCCCAACCAGGGTATGTAGCAGTAGCCCCGTTTGTTGCAAGAGCCCCAAGTGGCAGGAAGAGTCAATGGTTCTTACCTCCACAAGATGCATGGGATCTTCCATCTGAGCCTCAATGAGACCCGTGTTGCTTGGGTTGACAGGATGAGATCACCTGTCCTCATTGCTCCCTGAGCTGGGTTGGCTGCAGGATACATCTCTGTGAGAGGCTGGGACAGAGCATGAAAGACAGATGTGACAATCACGGTTCTGTCACCCCAGGAATAAGCAATTGAATCAACTGATTCAATGCAGAATTATTGTACCATACAGGTACCTAATAAGGTCCTCTCATGGATTGGTAACTGGTTAAACGATAGGAAACAAAGGGTAGGAATAAATGGTCAGTTTTCAGAATGGAGAGAGGTAAATGGTGGTGTCCCCCTGGGGTCTGAAGTGAGACCAGTGCTGTTCAACATATTCATAAATGATCTGGAAAAAGGGGTAAACAGTGAGGTGGCAAAATTTGCAGATGATAAAAAAACTACTCAAGATAGTTAAATCCAAAGCAGACTGCAAAGAGCTACAAAAGGATCTCACCAAACTGGGTGACTGGGCAACAAAATGATAATGTTCAATGTTCAGGATTCAATGTTGATAAATGCAAAGAAATGCACATTGGAAAATACAATCCCACTCAAGAAAGGGTTCTGGAGGGGTATGGAACAGCTGCCAAATGAAGAAAGATTAAAAAGACTGGGATTTTTCATTTTAGAAAAGGGATGACTAAGGGGGGGATATGATAGAGGTCTTTGAAATCATGACTGGTGTGGAGAAAGTAAATAAGGAAATGTTATTTACTCCTCATCGTTCAAGAACTAGGGGTCACCAAATGAAATTAATAGGCAGCAGGTTGAAAACTAAAAATAGGAAGTATTTTTCCACACAACACACAGTCAACCTGTGGAACTCCTTGCCAGAGGATGTTGTGAAGACCAAGACTATAACAGGGTTCAACAAAGAACTAGGTAAGCTCATAGAGGATAGGTCCATCAATGGCTATTAGCCAGGATGGGTAAGGATACTGTCCCTAGCCTCTATTTGCCAGAAGCTGGGAATGGGCGACAGGGGATGGACCACTTAATAATAATAATTAATGGAGATATCCTATCTCCTAGAACTGGAAGGGACCTTGAAAGGTCATTGAGTCCAGGCCCCTGCCTTCACTAGCAGGACCAAATACTGATTTTGCCCCAAATGGCCCCCTCAAGGACTGAACTCACAACCCTGGGTTTAAGAGACCATGAAAGGTCATTGAGTCCAGGCCCCTGCCTTCACTAGCAGGACCAAATACTGATTTTGCCCCAAATCCCCAAGTGGCCCCCTCAAGGACTGAACTCACAACCCTGGGTTTAAGAGACCAATGCTCAAACCACTGAGCTATCCCTCCCCCTGTAATTAATGGAGATATCCCATCTCCTAGAACTTGATCATTACCTGTTCTGTTCATTTCTTCTGGGGCACCTGGCATTGGCCACTGTCGGAAGACAGGATATGGGTCTAGATTGACCTTGGGTCTGACCCAGTATGGCCGCTCTTATGTTGGGAATGCTGACAACAGGCTGGTGATGAATATCCTTGTGTGATGTAGGTCTGAGTGGGGTATAATGAGTTCTATACATGTTCTGGAAATACGCCCCCTGAAATATGTTGAGGGGTCAGACTTGATAAATCAGTTTGGCTTAGAGATAGAGAAGAAGTTCCTGTCTGTTTCATGTTCATAGAGTCATAGCTTAATATCCAAGGCAGGAGGGGAGAAGAAAGTGTACCAGGGCAAGTGCAGGGGTAGGATCCGGTCAAGTGCCCAGCTCTCTCCCAGGTTTGTGGGTGAGAGCTAGGACAGGTCTCTGTTGGATAAAGGACAAGGCCCTGCTCCTTACAATCCTCTGTGTCCATGGGAGAGAAGGGATGAATCCCTCCTTGAGAATCTCAGCAGCTTCCTAGGAAGGAGCCAGTGCTCTTCTTGGAGGGCCTTCTCCTGGACCTCACATGATGCTCTCATTCCACAAGCCTGCCTGGGGCCTTGGAGTTAGTGCTCAACAGAACCAGGCAGAGCCTGTTGTCGAGCACCAGTGCCTTCCCTCTATCCCGGAAGGTGGAAGGGCCCCAACACTGCCCTGCAGTCACTGCTCTGACCACGGATGGCTCTCAGGTAGCAGGACACAATGGAAACGTGGATCGTCCAGTCTCTTCATTTCCAGGCCTCCCCAGGGCTAAGGTAAAATTCCTGCTCCCCCTGGCCATTATGCTCACCTCCAAGATGTGCTGGAGATTGTCTGTGCTGGGGGTTGCTGTCAACAAGCTCTTCAGCATGGCATCCATGTCTCTGGGCAGGCCTTCTTCAGAGCCTGCCAGTGGAGGGAGACCATGGGTCAGGGTTATGGAACCTGGGGCTACACCTACCAGGATGACAGCTGGCTCTGCAGTCCTTGCCCAGAGCAGCTCTCTGCAGAGGGCCTGGTGCACAGCAGGTAGGGAACAGCCAAGCTGCTAGGGATGGGAGCTGGGCTTCCTGGCAGAGTCCAGCATCTGCAAGGAGGGAATGCCCCACAGAGGGGCAACATAATCTCCCGCAGAGGGGGAGTCTCCCCCTGACACTTGATTAAATCCTATGGCCTCTTCCCACCCAACCCCCAAATCAGAGCAGCTCCAGCTACCGAAGAGAGCAAAAACCAGAGGCCTTCCTGGCCCTTGGGACAGAGGAGTAGGTTGATGATCTACCTGGATGTGAGTTTCGGCCTTCCCCAGGCCCATGCTCTATACTCCCTTCATGGCAGCACACAGGAACCCACCATGGACTGTTCCACCCTTGTGTTTGTCCCTACTTCAGTCTGCTTCACCTCTGTGCCAACCGTTTCCTCCTTCACCTCCCTGCAGCACTCGGCAGAGTGTGTGTGTGAACGATCACCATGGTCCCCTTAAAAGCCCAGTCACCACTTACCCAGGACAAGAAGAAATTGACTCTACACAAGCTCATTCTCTGCTCTGCCTCCCAAAGAGGAACACCCCTAACCCACAACCCCTGCAGCAGATCCTACAGCCAGTTGGAGCCAGCCCGCCTCACCCCTTCTGGTGGTGGGAGGGGAACGGGAGAAAGGACAAAAGAAGGAAGAGATGAAGAAAAAGGAAGGAGGGATAGTGGAAAAGGTAAAACAAAAAGGACAAACCCTAATGTCCCCAGTGATATGGGACAAAATCCCAGGAGGGGAATAAAATTCTGCCACCTTAAACTAGTGTTTTCCATGCCTAGAATTCAGCTGGCACCAGGTGGATCAGACTGAACAGGTTCCAAACCTCTCAGAGGTTCTTACCTTCTCAACAGGGACATCTGTTTTCTAGTAAAATCAGTAAAAGGAAAGGAGAAAACTCGAAAGAGGTTCCTCCTCGCGCTCACATACGTGAACCCTAATACTCTCTCAGTATTCAAAGAGAGACCTCGAGAAGGAGACTTGCTGAAGCAAAGCCACAGGGCTCTGTGAGGTTTCCCTGGCCCTGCGCCCCTGTCCTGCCTGGCTCATGTCAGCATCTCTCTGTGAGGTCACCACCACCCCACCACCTTTCACCAATAGGATGAGGTCCTGCAAAAGGCCTTTGTGATGTCACTGCCACAACCACCCATCCTCTGAAGTGCTAATGTCATGCCACTGGCCAGAGATTTTGGAGGTTTGAGCTACTCCCTGTGGATCACCCCACTCAATGAGCGTTCTTTCTAGGAAGCAAGCCGGCTAGATAGTAAAACATCAGAGGCTGCTCCCAATGCTACACTCAGTTTTTCCGAAATTAGTAGACTTTATGGCCAGAAGAGACCTTTAGAGCATCTAATCTAACCCCCTGCATATCACAGGCTTCCTATGTAGAACAATAGTTACTTTTTAGCCAAACACATTCTAGAAAGGCATCTAGTCTTCATAAAATGACATCAATGAAATTAAGTGATGGAGAATCCACCAATTTCAGAGACTCAAACGCCCCGAGGAATCAGGGGGAATTAAGGGCACCTGGAACCAGAGAGCAGTGAAGGGCATTGGGTGACACACCTAGACCCCTCCTGACAAGGGTGACAAGATTAAGACATCTCCATTAGCATACAGAATGGAGAGCAGAGACAACTCCCCTAGCCTCATCTGCATGAAAGATGAGACAGGAAGACATCTCAATTTACATACAGAATGGAGAACAGAGAACCACACTGAATTCTGGGACCAGAAAAAGCAGGGAAGCACTGCATCATGGGAATCTCTGCTCTACATGCTAATGAACCTATGGCTGCACACACTCGGCTCAGAAATTATCAGAAATTATCAGAACAATTCTAGTAATGAATCCTTAATTGATATCCAAATACTGAAGTAGCCTAGTTGAGTTGTGAGCTCCCTGGAAGAAAATACCACCCATAGCCAAGAGTGATCTGTTCCTATTGTCTAGTCTAAAGAAAACCCTTGAGTCATCAGTTTACCTAGAAACAAATCTGGTGTTCTCCCTTGAACAATTGCAATTTCTCTACAAAAATCCCTACTCACCCTGTAGACAGGGTTCTGATGCTTAGATCCAAACTATGCATCAGTTCCACTGGAACTCCATCTTCTCCTGACTGATCGTGCTGGTGGCTCTGCCTGTCTCCTACATTCAGGACCCTCTGCTACCACCATCACCTGGGAACCCCGACCAGTTCAAGCCTCATGGAGTGGGTGAGATCCCCCCTCTTTCTCTCTCTGTGTTTTTCTTTCTACCTTAGGTATTAACCTTTAATAATGTCTGTTATGTTGCTTTAGCACTCCTTGTGTAGTTATCACTATTATTCAATAAATAACATTTATGGTTAACTTGGTTGCTTCTCTCTCTTGCTGAACTTTACTCTTTTGTGTTTTTAGCTTCCCCCATTCTCTCTACAGCAACGCTTCTTTTACATAAGCTAAAGATCCCTGCAGCGCCCAAAATAAAGTGGGGTTTGCTCATCAAGTAGGTTACTGCCAGTACAATTGTGTTGGGGGAGTGGGGATAGGGATGTGCTGAATCTGGGACACACAAGGGTAACAGCTTGAAAGTGCTGCTTCATCCAGCCCAGTGAGTCGAGAGACATATAAGAGGTCAGCTTGACAGTGCTGATTGACCCGGTCCGCTCATACTTGCTCTGTTAATGTATGTGTGGGTGTGTGGGTGTTCATCCGGTTCTGGGGCTGGAGTAACCCAGCCCTAGGGAGCCTAGGTCCTGCAGGATAGCTCCACTGGGAGGGGACTTGCAGAAGGGAGAAGTAGAGCTTCATATGAAAAGACAAGTGACGCAAGCAGTACATTGATAGAATTACAGAACCCCCTTCCCCAGAAGAGTAACCCGAATAAATGAGCATACCCCAAAGAAATGGGCACATCTGGTAACACCCCCTCCTTGTAGGGTGAGCTCCTGCCACCTCCCCCTCAGTGCCCTTGACAGCCGATCCGCCTCCAAACACAGCTCAAGTTCTCAGAACCCTCTCCTCCAGCCCCACCCAGGTAGGGCAGGGAGGGGGCTCTTGCAGGGGGGGCAGGAGGGATTCTGGCAGCAGTGAAGTGGGTTGCGGGAAGGTTGAGATCTTGCCCCAAGTCATCCCAGACACTAATACTAAGCCACAGGATCGCAGCATCTAGTGTCAGTGGGGTTCACGTGGCTCAGACCAGACACCTGGGCTGGGGACCCGCCCCCATAGCACTGGTCGAGTGCGTGTCCCAGGGTGTTCACAGCCCCCTCCTCACCCCTCCCTGAGCCCAGCCTGGCTCCTCACCTGGAACAAAGCAGCAGCGCCCATCGGCCTCACTACTGCCTGAGTCCCAGGTGCTGCTGCTGTCCCCTGGGGAGCGGGCCGAGCTGCTGGTGCTACGACAGGGATCCTCCACCTCCTGCCGTGGGGAGGCTGGAAGGTCCTCAGGGAGTAGGCAGGGCGATGCCTCCTGCTGAGAATCAGGGCTGGGCTCTTGGGGCCGGTGCTTCCCACACAACAAGCCCCAGAGCCACCCTGCCCGGCTCCCCTTCTGGGCTGGGTCCTGCCTGCCCAGCCGCATCCTGGGCCAGCTCCATTTCGGCCTGGCTGGTGGCTCTCTCACCTCAGCGCCTGCGCCAGGAGCGGCTTTCCTCTGCCAGAAGGCTGGGAACTTCCACCTCCTCACTCGGCCGGGAACTCCTTCCCCGCCAGGAGGGACGGAGAGGCCGCTTTGCTCCTGGGGAAGATGGCAGCTGCTTCCCTCAGCCTCTGGGGCCACCTGCAGAGCCTTCTTCCTGAACCTCCTCAGGAGCTTGGAAAGCCTGGAACCGAGCGGGGAGCAGGCGTGAGTCTGGGGTCAAGGCAGCCTCTCACTAACCAGCCTTTTTGGTCCCTCCCCATCCCTGCCGAAGCAAGAGCCTGAATAAAGTGCTCTCAAATGAGCTCCAGAACAACAACAGTTCATGAACTGCGCAGACACAATTAATGCAGAGAAGCAGCAAAATTCGTCAAACAGATGACTGGTTATGACTTATTTACTTGTTCTTAAAAGAGAACAAAAAGGACCTGAGTCTCCTCCCTGTCAATAACCCCCTGCTCAACCAATCAGGGTAGAGACTGAGGGGCGGGAGGCTGAGAGTTCTCACCAAAGAGCCCAAAGGAAGGCCCAGGTCACCGGTAGGGATCACTGTTCGAGGACTATTTCAGCCCCACTTTCCTGGGTGGACCTCTCACAATGGGAGATGCAGAGCACCCCCCGCAACACGCAACACACACACACTCACACCTCCTGGTGGTGGGAGGGGAACAGGAGAAAGGACAAAACAAGTAAGAGATGAAGCGAAAGGAAGGAGGGATGGAGGAAAAGGTAAAATGAATAGGACAAACCATAATGTCCCCAGTGATTCCACGGGACAAAATCCCAGGTGGGCTATAAAATTCTGCCACCTTGAACTAGTGTTTTCCATGCCTAGAATTCAGCTGGCACCAGGTGGATCAGAATGAACAGGTTACAAACCTCTCCAAAGCTCTTACCTTCTCAACAGGGACGTCTGTTTTCTAGTAAAATCAGTAAAAGGAAAGGAGAAAACTCGAAAGAGGCTCCTCCTCGCACTCACCTACGTGAACCCTAATACTCTCTCAGTCCTCAAAGAGAGACCTCAAGAAGGAGAATTGCTGTAGCTAAGCCACAGGGGTCTCCGAGGTTTTCCTGGCTCTGCGCCCCTATCCTGCCAGGCTCATGTCAGCATCTCTCTGTGAGGTCACCACCTCCCTACCACCTTTGACCAATAGGCTGAGGTCCTGCAAAAGGCCTTTGTGATGTCACTGCCACACCCAACCAATCCCCTGAAGTGCTAATGTCCTGGTGCTGGCCTGACACTTTGAAGGTTTGAGCTGCTCTCTGTAGATCACCCCACTCAATGCGTGTTCATTCTAGGAAGCAAGCGGCTAGACAGTAAAACATCAGAGGCTGGTCCCAATGCTACACACAGTTTTTCCAAAACTAGTAGATTTTATGGCCAGAAGAGACCTTTAGAGCATCTATTCTAACGCCCTGCATGGTCTCGGGCTTCCTGTATAGTACAATAGTTACTTTTGGGGCACACATATTCCAGATAGGCATCTAGTCTTCATTCAATGACATCAAGAGATGGAGAATCCACCACTTTCCCTTTTAGTGAGTGCCAGGGCGCTCCATTTCCCCTTCCACTAGCTCCCCATTTACAGTGAACCAGAGCAGTACCTGCAGCAGGGAGCGGGAGTTGCTGGTGGCCTCAGAGGCACAGCCCCCGCAGTGCCTCAGGCACCTGGCGCAAGTGCCGGATGATGCGGAGCTGGTGCATCACTTTGGCCATGACGTCCTCCTGCTGCAAGGGAACGAGAACCTGTCAGAGACTCAAACGCCCCGAGGAATCAGGGGGAATTAAGGGCACCTGGAACCAGCAGTATTTCTACCCAGGACCTGCCCACCACTGAGGGATGGATTCACCTCCTGAACCCCAGAATGGAGTCTTCTTGTCCTTTCTAGTAACCTCCAGTGCCAGCCCCCCTCCTTGTAGGGTGAGCTCCTGCTACCTCCCCCTCAGTGCCCTTGACAGCTGTTCCAAACCACAGCTCAAGTTCTCAGAACCCTCTTCTCCACCCACACCCAGGTTGGGCAGGGATGCAGCTCTTGCGGGGGGGGGGGGAGGGGCAGGAGGGATTCTGGCAGCAGTGAAGTGGGTTGCAGGGAGGTTGAGATCTTGCCCCAAGTCATCCCAGACACTAATGCTAAGCCACAGGATGGCAGCATCTAGTGTCAGTGGAGTCCAAGCACTATTTCAACCACACAGTTTTGGATGAACTTCCCACAAGGGGAGGTGAAGAGCACCCCCAGCAGCACACAGACACACACACACACCACTCCTGGTGGTGGGAGGGGAACAGGAGAAAGGACAATCATGTGTCCTTGGGGTGTTTAGGGGGCAGGAGGGAGGCGGGAGGAGTCAGGACTGGGCACGCAGGCTTCCCCTCCCCCCCCGCGCCTCCTGCCCGCGGCAATCAGCTGGCTTGCAGCGTTCGGGAGGCAGGGGAGGGAGGGGGAGCCTGCGCGCCCAGTCTTCCCTCCTCCCTCCTGCCCCCTAAACACCGCTAGCCAGCTGATTGCCCCAGGCAGGACGGTGGGGAGGAGGGGGAAGGCGCTGATCCGCGGGGCCTGCCAGCGAGCAGGAGGCACTGTGGGGAGGGCATAGGTAGGCTGCCAGCTGTGGAGAAAGCAGGCAGCCAAACAACATAAGAGTGGAGCATTGCATAACTTTACACCCCCACCGCGGATGTTTTACTGTCTAGCCGGCACAATTTTAAATGAGCACGTTCCCTAATTGATCAGCAACGTAACAACGAAACAATGTTAACCGGGACGACTTAAAGTGAGGAGTTGCTATAATTAAAATGACTCCAAATAAATGAATAAAGTACATTTTGTCATGAACTACTCATGCTTGTTTATTATGATTATTCTGTTGGTTCACTTACTCGCTAATTTGCTAAATGGAGTGATTCAGTGATCTGTCCCTCTCAGTGTCTGTTACCAACGCTTCTTCTGCTGCCTGTTGCACTCCTATGAATAAACTGCTACGTGGCTAAAGTGCCATGTTATTTATTATGAGGATTATTTATTAGGGGTTTTTGCATTGTTTTTTCATAACACTCATCAATGATAGATTGCTCAATTGCTGACTATCGGCCAGGTACCATTTGGTGTAATTAAATGACACCCGGTATATATTTTTAAAATATACCTTTGTATTTTACCTTCTCAAGAGACACATTCAAAATGTGCTTTGGAAAGGTTAGGACAGCATGTGCTCAGTTCCAATAGGACCTGGATTGCATTGCTCAGTCACTTCAATGATACATTTCACCTGCTTGCTTTATGGCTTAAGCCTTACATTTCTCTTTTCATTTTAGTTTTTGTTACACTAAAGTGCAGGGAACAAACAAGAACTGTTTGCTGAGGATTTCTGGAACAGTGTAAGCCATAAGATATTTTTGCAGCAGTACAGACAAAGAATTCAATTTACTAGGCCAATTTTACCCCTGGTGTAATTTCACTGGAATCAGTGGAATCAATGGAATTACAACAGATTAGTTATACCCCTAGCATTCAAAGTGCAACAATATGCCATACCTTTCAGTACCTCACTGTATACAAAACAGTATAGCATACCTTCCAATATCCCACTGTACACAAATATGCCATATATTCTAATCCACCCCTGTATACCATACAGCACACCTTCTAATATCCCACTTTGTATACGGTATTTTCAGAGCTTGTAATTTATAAGCCCCTGTGAGGTATCCACGTATTGTAAAGAAATAATATTGAAGTAGCCATGTAACATTCAGCCACTGCAGGGGTGGGTGCAGTAAAGTGTCACTCAGGATCGCTGCACACCTGTTGTGTACTTTGCAGCTGGTGGGAGAGAGCAGCTAACAACACTTTGTCCTTATCCTTTCTTGGCAAGCTCTATGCAGTGAAAACATTGCCATCAATGCTATTTTCTGTATTTCCAATGTGAGCTCTCTTCTTACATAGCAAGACCACCAAAATGCTACTCTGGGAACAGGGCACATATGCTGTAGATCTACAGCAAACCAATCTAATGAGGGGTCACCTCGGAGTGTGCTGCTAAGGGCATAGTGTGAAAGGAGGCCATCAGCTAACCATGCTGTACAGCTCTTCCAGCATTGGATACAATTCACACTCCCAGCAAAAACAGGAGAGGGCTTTGTGGCTCTCATCAACTGCTTCTGTCTCAAGGCTATGAGAGAGGGTGAATAATGAAAACCAAAAGACACATTGCTGGAAAACACCCACAGCGCTGCTCACTATACAATAGTTCAATTTCCCCTGTTTAAAGTCCACCTGAAGGAAGAATGGAATGTGAGGATATGACATTGACCCACCCTGTCTAGACTAGGAAATAGGTTGTATTGAAAAACATGATACAGTAACTCCTTACTTTAAGTCGTCCTGGCTAAAGTTGTTTTGTTGTTATGTTGCCGATCAATTAGGGAACATGCTCATTTAAAGTTGTGCATTGCTCCACTCTTACTTTGTTTGGCTGCCTGCTTTCTTCACAGCTGGCAGCCTCCCTACGCCCCCTCTCCCCACAGTGTCTCCCACTCACCGGCAGACCCCGCGGATCAGCGCCTTCCCCCTCCTCCTGCCCGCGACAATCAGCTGGCTTGCAGCGTTTCAGGGACAGGAGGAGGGGGAAGGAGCAAGGACTCGGCGCACAGGCTCCCCCTCCCTCCCGAACGCCGCAAGCCAGCTGATTGCCACGGGCAGGAGGCAGGGGACGGAAGGGAAGCCTGCACATTCAGTCCTCGCTCCTCCCCCCTCCCTCCTGCCCCCTAAACACCACAAGCCAGCTGATTGCCCCAGGCAGGAGGGAGGGGGGAGGAGCGAGGACTCGGTGTGCAGGCTCCCCTCCCTCCTGCCTGCTGCAATCAGCCGGCTTGCAGGGTTTAGAAGGGAGGGGAGGGAGCGGGGAGGAGCGAGGACGCAGCAAGGAAAGTAAAGGGGGAGGAGGTGGTGGGGAGAAGAGGCAGGTCAAGGATGGGGGCTTGTGGGAAGGGGTGAGTGGGCGGGCTGAGGGTTGAACCACCCTCCCCCCCCCGCCGCCGCTGCCGCTGCCGCCCCTGGTGCTTGCAGAGTAGGGGAAGCTGCCGCTTCTGCGCAACCTGCTTCTCTTAGCCTACAGCACCTTCAGCCTGTGTGGGGTAAGGCAGGGGCACCTCCCAACTATAGTACTGTAGTGTATGTAGAGTATGTTTGTAAACACACAGCCCGTGCACACTACTCCCCTCCAGTGTAGTATTAGCTCAGTGGTTTGAGCATTCGCCTGCTAAACCCATGGTTGTGAGTTCAATGCTTGAGAGGGCCACTTAGGGATCTGGGGCAAAAATCAGTACTTGGTCCTGCTAGTGAAGGCAGGGGGCTGGACTTGATGACCTTTCAAGGTCCCTTCCAGTTCTAGGAGATAGGATATCTCCATTAATTTATTTATTTATTAAATTGCTTGTTTAAAATGTATATAATGCCTTTTGTCTGGCAAAAAAGAAATTCCCTGGAATCTAACCCCCCCATTTACATTAATTCTTATGGGGAAATTGGATTCGCTTAACATTGTTTCACTTAAAGTCACATTTTTCAGGAACATAACTACAATGTTAAATGAGGAGTTACTGTATAATCATAGTTCCTAGTATGGTAGTAAATGTTTTGTAGTGTGAATAGTAAAATGCTTTAAAGCAGTGAGATGAGAGCATACAACAGTGAGATGTCTTCTAAAAGCGGGGAGAAAATTGTTTTTTTTTTCAATGGCACTGAGCGAAGTGTGGAGTGTACTGTAGTTTACCAAAAGCGGGGCTGGTAAGGGGAACCTGGTGTCTGGTGGAAAGATGCAATAGATCTGCTCTGCTCTCAAAACCAAATGGAAAGTAGCAGGTCAGTGGTGAAAGGGAAGTAAACCTGGTCTAAGACGATCACACCATTAGCCGTCCCTTGTATTACAGACCCAAAGGGACAGCTGTCCGCTTATGCAGCACAGAGTGAACCTGAAACAGCCAAAGGAATCTCCCCAGTGGCAGTGATGGTTCTGCTTCCTTCTGCATCAGCCATCTATTGTGCTGGAACTCACTGCATGGTGTTACCCCAAATCTCTGTGTGGAATAATAAGGAGGTGACATATACAACAGATTCGACTCCTACCAGCATCTATCAACTGGGAGAATTAGACATCTGTGTGCCTCCCACACATGTTGCATTGAAATAAAGGATAGAAAGAATATAATATTAAACAGAAAGAAGATTTATTAAGGGATAGATACAACTGGGGGAAAAGTCACTATGAGGAACACTACAAATACCCACAAATAGATTCCAGCAAGGGGGCATAAAGCCCAGGCCCTGAAATTCTCCCTTGGCTAAACTAATAAATGCCCCAAAATAGCACTGCTCTACAGCCAAAATGCTTCTGAAATAAATGTAGTCAAAGGGTACGTCTACACTTACTTCCTGGTACGGCGGCAGGCAATCGATCTTCTGGGATCGATCCTGGAAGTGCTCGCCATCGACGCCGGTACTCCAGCTCGGTGAGAGGAGTACGCGGCATCGACGGGGGAGCCTGCCTGCCGCGTCTGGACCCGCGATAAGTTCGGACGAAGGTACTTCGAACATAGCTGAATTTGCGTACCTTAGTCCTAAGTGGGGGGTTAGTGTGGACCAGGCCAAACTTTACTAATTCTGGGTCACTGAAAACGAAAATGATGCTTAAAATTGTTGATTGGCTCTAGTTTTTAAGATATGCTATTGGGTCAGTATATATGACCCTTGACTTCGGAATGACGGAGGATAAGTGAGTTATAAAGGGAAGGGATCTCAATTTAAACCAGAAATGACTAAAATACATCTTTGACTGGATCTATGAATAAATCTATGACTGGGTTTGGACAGTACTTGCTTTTTAGGCAAAACAATGAATGATGCAATCTGAAGCTGGTATTGCGTCATACATGATCTGAATTGCATCATGTTATTCCTAGAAGTCATGAATGATGCAATCATAACGAAGCTTACATCACTCTGCTGAACAAATTGCCCTATATCAGCTCTAGAAATCATACAGTGTCATGCTCTCTTATTTGTCAGTGTTTGATTTTGCAAAGGGACACATTTCTGTTTAGCCAAAGTGAGCAGAGATGCCTCGTACTTGTGTGAACAGTGCAGATCACTTCTGCTATGTTTGTGGTGAAGTGACTTTTGCATCACAAAAGCGCAGTATAACCACTATGGTTAAGAAAGCCTATCATCTTTATTTTGGCTGCAAAACTGGAGATCAGGACAAGAGGTGGGCCCCAAACATATGCTGCAACACTTGTGCAACAAATCTTCGCCAGTGGTTGAACAGGAAAAGGAAATCTATGCCTTTTGCAGTGCCAATGATTTGGAGGGAGCCAACAGATCATACCAGCAATTGTTACTTCTGAATGGTGCCTCCAGTTGGGAAAGGTGCGTCAAAGAAGAAAAAGTGGACTGTGCATTATCCAAACATTCCATCAGCTATACGCCCAGTACCCCACGGAGAAGGACTGCCGGTTCCTGATGTACCAGAATCATTCTCACTTGAGTCAGACGAGGAAGAGGAAGAGGATGAAACTTCTGGTCCTGAACCATCAATGTCACAGGACCCACATTTTCTCCCATCCTCCTCCTCTGAACCACACCTCATAACACAAGGTGAACTGAATGACCTTGTCAGGGATTTGGAACTACCCAAGAGTAAGGCAGAGCTGTTGGGCTCCAGACTACAGCAGTGGAATCTCCTGGCAGGTGATGTTAGGGTTTCCATGTTCCGTGACCGTCAAAAGGATCTTGTCCCATTCTTCTTCATGGAAGGTGATCTTGTAGCCTGCAACAACATCGATGGTGTGATGACAGCCCTCAACATCATTCACGATCCAGATGAGTGGAGACTGTTCATTGATTCATTGATTCATCTAAGACGAGTCTTAAAGCTGTTTTACTGCATATTGGCAATGTTTTGCCATCAATTCCAGTTGGTCATGCAGTGAAGGAAACCTATGACAACATGAAACAACTTTTGAGGTGCATAAACTATGACCAACATCAGTGGCAGCTTTGTGGCGATTTGAAGGTTGTTGCTCTCTTGCTTGGTCTGCAGACTGGATACACAAAGTACTGCTGTTTTCTCTGCGAATGGGATAGTCGTGCAAGAGATTCCCACTACATCAAGAAAGATTGGCCACTCCGACAGTCATTGGAGCCTGGGAGGAAAAAAGTGTTCAGCATCCATCACTTGTTGAATCAAGGAAGATTTTGTTACCACCCTTACACATCAAGCTGGCTCTGATGAAGAACTTTGTCAAGGCCATTGACAAAACACAAGCAGCTTTCAAGTACCTCCGTGGAAAATTTCCAAGGTTAAGTGAAGCTAAGATAAAGGAAGGTGTCTTTGTTGGTCCTCAGATTTGTGAACTTCTTCGAGATGATGCATTTGACCATGCACTGCCTGGCAAGGAAAAGACGGCATGGAAAGCCTTCCAGTTAGTGGCAATAAATTTTCTCGGAAACAACAAGGCAGACAACTACAGGTTGTTGGTGGAAAACCTCCTCAAGGCATACAAAAGCCTTGGTTGCAACATGTCACTAAAGATACATTTTTTGCACTCTCATCTAGATTTTTTTCCACCGAACTGCGGAGCAGTGAGCGACGAGCACGGCGAGCGATTTCCCCGGGAAATTGCAACAATGGAGAAATGCTATCAGGGCAAATGGAGCCCATCAATGCTTGCAGACTATTGCTGGACAGTGACAAGAAATGCTCCATTTAATGAATACAAGAGAGAAGCCAAGAAGCGCCGAGTAGACACTGAATAGGACTAAACTATGTACACAATAGTTTTTTGCCTTTTTGTTTCATAATAAATTTTATTTATATAACCATTTTGCTGATTTTTAAAGTGTTACATAAACAGGACAGGTGAAATATTATCATGTAAAGCAACCATAAATACATGAAAAGACCTAGGTTTACAATTTATGATTAAAACTCTACTATCTACACAATATACATAGACATAAAATGTATAAACTTTAATATCTTAGAAACAGTAGCCAATCAGTTGTTTTAATTGTCATATTTGAATTCAGCACATCAAAATACATAATAAATAGCACATTTTATCTCTGAAGCAGACGACTTCTCAAAAATTGTAGACCAGTGTAATTACTATCTCTCTTCTAGCTGCAGGTGGAGGACACTGGCAACGGATGGTCCGTCTCAGGATCTATAGAACATCGGAAGATCTGGCTCTCTACTGCCCAAGCCGGAGATCAACAGATCTGAGCAGACAGCACAGCCTTCACTGGATCCTTTGGTGGATTACAGGAGTCAGGTAAGTATCAGAGTCCTTGACAGATCTTAGTAGCCAAAGTCTTGATCTGATGCCGTGCAAAGAACCTGGATGTGGCTGCCTCGATGCTGCACAGCCCCTACGTCACCACTAACAGTCCCTTATACGCTCTCTGAGGTGTGCCTTTCTGAGGCCCACTCTGACAGGCCCACTCTGACAGGCACACACTGACAGGCCCTGTCCCCAACCGGTTCCAGCCAGTTCTCAGTCCCTCAAGTTCTGCCTGGAAACAGAGTTTTGGCGGGAAAATGCCATGAAGAAGGGCACCAAGATGGAGTTCAAACCCTCCCTAACATATGCACCATCTTGAATTGCTAATCTCCATTTTGAATTGCAGCAACATTCCTAACAGAATATAACCATGAACCAAAACCATCTTACAATGGCATAAGGGAAAGCAAACCCTTCTCGGAGGCAAGGAGAAGACAGAGCATGTGAGGGAAGGGGAGGAGGCAAAGCTAGGCTCTGATATACCCAGTTCTCAGCTGGCTTAAGGTCCTTGGGAGATCTTTCCATTTAGGCACAGTGGAGAATTAAGCCCAAATCTCTGAAATAGACCAGAGTAATGGATCACTGAAATAAGGGTCTTGGCCTGGTATCCCCATTTATATAGCTGCTTTTACAGGAAAACAGTCTCTTACATTTTTAGCCCATGGCTGGTCTTTTTAAATAAGTAATACAGAAGTAAAGGTGGATTAACTGTCTCATTGGTTTGATGGGGATATAGCAGCTCAAGGGCATACAATTCTCATTCACTTTAGCAGGGGTTCAAAGCCAGCTAGATAGCAAATCAATGACACATTTTTGCGCACTGTCTGAGCAAGACCTTGCTAATCTGCTTCTAAGTCCCCATTCTATTGCCCAATTTGCTGGGCGCTCTCCCCAGACAAATTCTGCATAGCAGTGTACTTTGCTGCCTGCTTGCACGCTGCGAGACAGTGTATGTCTCTTGGCAGCCATCTTCCATTGAATTTCTCTAAACCACAAAGTGCAGAACGACCATATCTCTGAGCAGCTGCAGGAATTTTTCTGGGAAATATAAACTCGTTGGAGGGCTAAGCTGCTACTATTATTCAGACCTTTCATCCCAATGGCAATGCTTGTATTCCGTGCTGTTTAACGATCTGCTTGCATCTTTGCCACGAGAATCAGGAAAATTCCTTGACACTGCCTATGAAATTAATATGCATCTAGTGCGCTAATATAAATCATTTGTTATCTTAGTGCTTGGGAACGTGAATGAGGGATAGGACTATTATTTTTCTATCAAAACCTCACTTGGTTTGATTGTAATTATAAAGCTGTATTGCAATTGTGTTGGCGTTGTGTTGGGGATATATTATTCACAAGACTGATTCTGGCACTTTAGTCTAAGGTAGCAGTGAGCATACCAAAGAAGCAAATGACAGAATGCATAAGAATTTCTGTGAGTGCTCTTTTTTAAAGAATCTCAAGTGTCAGAACCAGCAACATACAAATCGGCCTAAATGCTAGCCATATATTAGGACAACTTTCTTTAAGATTTTGAATGCATGTACAAAACATACAATCAGTTTTCTTCATGTGTAGCTCTGTTTTAGAACAGTCTCCATCTGCTATTACATAGTATTGTAAAACATGACATCAAAAAGAGAAATGGTCTGAAGTAAATAGGATGAAATTCAATAAGGACAAATGCAAAGTGCTCCACTTAGGAAGGAACCATCAGTTGCACACATACAAAATGGGAAATGACTGCCTAAGAAGGAGTACTGCAGAAAGGGATCTGGGGGTCATAGTGGATCGCAAGCTAAATATGAGTCAACAGTGTAACGCTGTGCCCAAAAAAGCAAACATCATTCTGGGATGTATTAGCAGTAAGCAAGACATGAGAAGTAATTCTTCTGCTCTACTCCGTGCTGATTAGGCCTCAACTGGAGTATTGTGTCCAGTTCTGGGTGCCACATTTCAGGAAAGATTTGGACAAATTGGAGAAAGTCCAGAGAAGAGCAAAAAAAATGATCAAAGGTCTAGAAAACATGACCTGTGAGGGAAGATTGAAAAAATTGGGTTTGTTTAGTCTGGAGAAGAGAAGACTGAGAGGGAACATGGATAACAGTTTTCAAGTACATAAAAGGTTGTTACAAGGAGGAGGGAGAAAAAATGTTCTTCTTAACCTCTGAGGATAGGACAAGAAGCAATGGGCTTAAATTGCAGCAAGGGCGGTTTAGGTTGAACATTAGGAAAAACTTCCTAAGTGTTAGAGTGGTTAAGCACTGGAATAAATTGCCTGTGGAGGTTGTACAATCTCCATCACAGGGTATTTTTAAGAGCAGGTTGGACAAACACCTGTCAGGGATAGTCTAGATAATACTTAGCCCTGCCTTGAGTGCAGGGCACTGGACTAGATGACCTCTCGAGGTCCCTTCCACTATGATTCTATGAAAAGTAGCGCTAGAAACCAAAACTCCTTTGTCTCATGAGTACCTGCCTTGAATCCTTGAAACCACCATAAACTTTAAATTTATGTTTAAACCCCTTACTATCAGCAGTTACTAGTCTCCTATGGTTTCCAGCTATCTTACTCCACAAAGGGGGTTAATTACGCCTTCCATTCAAAAATAAGTGTATTTAGTACACCCATGGACATTACCCTCATCTGTGATTGATGGCAGTCACTAACACCTTCCAGCAGAACAGTGTAAAGTCAGCATGCAGAAACACTGCCCTTCAGTGGTTGCAGTGCAAATGGCAACTTTGCTGGTTTGACTACAGCATGCATTAACTCAGGACATGGCCATGGAGGCGGTAATGTCATCTGGTTCCCTCTTTGCATCTTTTCGAGACAGAGCATCTTTTAGGACTGGGATCAAGTCCTTGCAGTATGATAAGCAAACACTGGATCCCAGCAGTAAAGGGGAGGGAGATGGTGAGGAATCACCAGACCCCACCCTAAGCACGTGGGTGACTCTGACGGGGAGGCTCTGCCAATGACAGAGCTAAGAATGTTGTGGTTCTGCATCTGTACTGAAAGAGCTTGTTGGTATGTTTGTAGCATATAGTTTGTAGCATGGGTCAGAATTAAGAATAATTCCCCACCTGCTCCCCAATTTCCGCTCTCCAGTTCCCACTACTTAGCACCATTCCTGCCCCACACAGCCAGCATGATTATTGCTCACTCCCTGGGCCTGGGGCCGCTGCAGGCCCCACAGAGATAGAGAGAAGCAGCAGAGACATGGGCTGTTCCCTGCTTTCTGTGGCTGTGGGGCCAGTGGAGAGCCCCAGTGCCACAGCGAATGCTGGAGACAGAGCTGTGGCTCCAATGGAACAAGTTACACCCCCCCACACCTACCAATCTGATCTCCAAAGGTCTCAGGTTGTTAGTGTGAGGTGGGAACAGACCCAGAAAAAGGGGAATATTTTCTCCCCATTGAAAGAAGCTGTGAGATTGGCGATCAGATCATTATCTGGGTTGAAAAATGCCACTTGCCCCTTTTTATAGTGTACATAGATCCGTACCTTCTTGGGTGTCTGATGCAGTGGCAGGGGGTCCTGAGGGGTGGTGAGATCTGAGTAGCGACCCCTGGACTGTTCTATCCCCCAGATCCCCTCCTCGGGGGTAAATCTGATTTGTCCCTTCCTCCTCACAGACTCTCTGGTGACTTCTATGGCCCAGATTCTCCCCATCCTCTCCACTTCCCAGTAAATTTTCCCTGAAGTGAATCCCTCAGAACCCAGCACACACAAAACTTCATCAAATCTCTCAGGATTGTCAGGCAGATCCTGATGTTTGGATTCCCATGTCACAGTCTTCTGGTCCTCAGACAGCTTGAGCCCAGGATAAGCTGTGCATGGATCCAGAGTCATCTTCACTTCTGAGAAAGAGAATCAAAGCATCAGAGGCAGAGCTCAGTTCTGTGGGAGGACTTAGCAGCCCTGCTCTGGCCAGGACAGCCCCTAATTTTCTGTCTTGCTGCCAGGAGCGGACACTGCTAGGGCTGGGTAAGGATTAATTGCAGCTCCCTCCGCCCAGGTACCTGGAGCTGCTGCTGTGCTGTTTGCAGGTCTGGGATGGGCGGGTCTAGGCCCACCCAGGACTAAGGCCCACCCACTCAACTAACCGTGAGGAACCACTAAGCCCAGGCCACAGTTGAGTACCTGGGACAACAAAGGAGAAACCAGGAGCAGGAGTGAGGCAAAAAATGAGGGATCCGGAGGGGGACACCGAGCAGAGAACCCCTGCCATTCCCGTCCCCCCCCCAACTCACAGGCATCTCAGGAGTCAGTGGACAGTGGACAGAGGCGTGATCAGACAAGGGAGTGTAAATAGGCCTTACAGTCACAGAGCACCGTCCCTGTCCAGCTTCCACCTCCTGACGTGATGGATGCTGTCTTGGCCAGCGCCAGGACGAGGCTGATGAAGAGGTCCTGTGACTTAGCTGCCTCTGCCTCCCTCCTCCCTTGCTGTATCTTCTCCTTTGGTACTCTGCTGACACTGGTCCAGGCATTTGCTCACGGGCAAGAGGAGTGGAGGTATCACTACACTCCTGCCAGGACCCTTTGGCCTGTGCAGAGGTAAAGGCATCCCTACCTGGCTTTAGGGGAAGAATGGGGCTTCTCTGGCACTGAAACCCCATTCAAAAAAAGTGCTTGAATGTCACTCTGGAGTGTTCTGGCACCATTGCAGAGCTGCCTTCTGCTGCCATTTCTTGTACTGACCAGGTGCACATTATTTGTAGATATGCAAATTAGCACAAGAAATAATTTGTATAAATTTCACACATGAAGCTTCACAAAACATTGCAGCCAGGCTCTCCTCGCATCTCCCACACCCCAGGGCTCTACCCTGAACCCCTTTCCCATGATGTTGTCAGAGCTACAATTAGAAAGCACCCCACTGCACCTGCACCCAACATAGTCACTCCGCACAGGAGACTCTTGTCCGTTCCACTGGTCTTAACCCCACAGAGCCCCAGGCCCAGCTAGGATGCACCTTATTTTTCTTTAGTACTGGGGTTCTCGTCTTCTCCTTCCTATCCCTCTTGGACTCTATCTGTGAGAGAGGACTGGGAAGTGTTACAGACACAGAGACCCTTCCCCAGGTCTCTCTGCGCCCTGGGCTCACAGCTGGTTGTCTCCCCAGTCCTTGGCGCTGTCCAGCATGTCTCCCTCCACAGAAATCACCTGGTGTCATCTTAGACTCCATCTTCATATTGCTCTTCTCCTTCCCAGAGTTCCTGCTCTGCTCCTCAGACCTGTCTGTCCTCAGCTCTGCAGGCAGAGGGAAAGGGGCATCATGGGAACACACACGCCCCATTCCAGACACCACATGGCATCCACAGCGCTACCAAACCATGTCACCTTGTGCCAAAAAGCACACCCCACCCCAAGGGAGCAAAACGCCTTTGTGAGCCCAGCACACACATACACACCAAGCCCAGCCAAATTGGGAGCTTGCCCCCCCTTCCCGGGCCTCATGGATGGAGAAGTTTGGTGGGCAGTGGGGGCCTCGAGGGACTGGCTCAGCGTGTGAATGAGGGACTGGGATATATGTGGGGGGAGGGACTGTGGGGTTGGGGTGTCCAGGAGGACCCAAGGTAAGAGACTAGGGGGATTAGGGGTAGAGGAGAGTAGGGTTACCAAGGTGCACTGTGGGACTGGGAGATTTAGAGACCCCAGAGAGGACACGTGGGGCAGGTTGGAGGACCCCACGGGGGATGAAAAGGGGAATCCGGCACGTTGGGGGGTAGCAGAGAGTGGAGATGAGGGACTCGCACACTGGGGATGGAGAAGGCAATGGGGTGACAGGGACGTGGGGCCCAGCACTGGAGAAATGGGCTGGAGTCGATTGGGGCGGGGTGGGAGGAGGACACTGGGGGAGGCAGCACATTGGCAGGGTAAAGGGAAAGGCCACAGAGAGAGGACAGGGTGGGGGAGAGGAGCGCTGAGGGATGATGGGGGGCTGGGGGTGAACTAGGGGGAGTTTGGGGAGCAGGACTGAGGGATCCCCATGGGCCCAGGGCAGAGCTGGGGGTGGATGGGGGGCTGGGGAGGCCCAGGGACGGGGCAGGTTGGGGGGCTGAGGGGGATGTCAGGGCTCTACAGAGCAGGGAGCGGGAGGGATGGGGGGCTGAGGGGTCCTCATGGGCGCAGGGCTGGGAGGTTGGGGGGCCCAGGTACGGGGCAGGTTGGGAGGCTGAGGGGGATGTCAGGGCTCTAGGGAACAGGTGGGGGAGAGGATGGGGCTCAGGGGGATGTTGGGGCTCTAGGGAGCAGGGAGCGGATGGGGGAGGGGATGGGGGGCTGAGGGAGATGTCAGGGCTCTAGGGAGCGCATGGGGGAAGGGGATGGGAGGCTGAGGGAGATGTCAGGGCTCTAGGGAACGGGTGGGGGAGGGGATGGGGGGCTGAGGGGGATGTCGGAGCTCTAGGGAGCAGGTGGGGGAGGGGATGGGGGGCTGAGGGGGATGTCAGGGCTCTAGGGAGCGGGTGGGGGAGGGACGCAGCGGGTGAGGGGAATGTCGGGGCTCTAGGGAGCAGGTGGGGGAGGGGGGCAGGGGGTGTGGGGGATGTCCGGGCTCTAGGGAGCAGGTGGGGGAGGGGGGCTGAGGGGGATGTCGGGGCTCTAGGGAGCGGGTGGGGGAGGGAGGCAGTAGGTGAGGGGGATGTCAGGGCTCTAGGGAGCAGGTGGGGGAGGGGGGCAGGGGGATGTCCGGGCTCTAGGGTGCAGGTGGGGGAGGGGGGGCTGAGGGGGATGTCAGGGCTCTAGGGAGCAGGTGGGGGAGGGAGGCAGCGGGTGAGGGGGATGTCGGGGCTCTAGGGAGCAGGTGGGGGAGGGAGGCAGCGGGTGAGGGGGATGTCGGGGCTCTAGGGAGCAGGTGGGGGAGGCGGGAAGGGGGTGAGGGGGATGTCGGGGCTCTAGGGAGCAGGTGGGGGAGGCGGGCAGGGGGTGAGGGGGATGTCAGGGCTCTAGGGAGCAGGTGGGGGAAGGGGGCTGAGGGGGATGTCGAGGCTCTAGGGCGCAGGTGGGGGAGGCCCCACGGGAGCAGACTCGGGCGGGGGGAGGCGGGGCCGGGCTGCTTGTGGCGTTCGGAGGCGCGAGCGCGACACGTGCCTGAGAACACCAGAGACTCGCTGGGAGGGAGGAAGAATCCCACAATCCACCGGAGCTGGCAGGAGCCGCGCGCAAGGGCCCAGCCCCGCCCTCTGGCGTTTCTGACCTTCTTCTAATGGCGTCCTGAGCGCCGCATTCACTTCCGCTTCCAGCCTCGGTCTGGGTAGAAGAGTTTCAGGGGCGGGGGCGCTAGGGAAACGAAAGGGGGTTGCAGGGGGCGGGGCATGTGGCGGCTCGGGGGCGAGGCCGAGCGAGCAGGGCTGAGGCCAGACCCTCGGGGCAGGAGCAGGTGCGGGGCTGGGGCCGGGGCAGAGCAGGGTGGAGCTGGAGGCGGGACAGGGGGCGGGGGAAGAGCAGGACCGGAGCAGGGGCGGGGCCGAGCGGGGCGGGGCCGGAGGCGCGGCTGGGGGCGGGGCTGGGGCTGGCGGGGGCAGAGCGGGGCGGGGGCGGGGCCGGAGCAGGGGGCGGGGCTAGAGGCGGGGGCGGAGCAGGGGAGGGACTGGGGGTGGGGGCAGAGCAGGGGTGGTGCTGGAGCTGAGCGGAGTGGGGCTGGGGTCGGGGCCGGAGCAGAGCGGGGTGCCTGTCCCCTGCGGAGGTTGGCCCGGGCCCGCGCACCCCGGGGCGCACCGCACCGCACCGCCTGGCACGGGGGCCCCGGGGCGCTCAGCCGCGGTGCCCGGTCAGGTCTAAGTGGCACTTTCAGCCCCAGGACATCGCCGCCCAGCCCCAGGGCATCGCTGTGCTCGGTCCCGGTCCCCCCGCTGCACCCGGGGCCGGTGCGCTCATGGGGGGCGGAGCATCTGCTTCTCCCCGAGACGCTCCCCACGGCCACGGGAGACAGAGCTCGGCCCCCGCCTCGCGCGAGGATTGTGGCTGGGTCAGTCTGGGCCCCCGAGAGCGAGATGTCAACACTGGGCTTCAGCGCCAAAGGGTTTGACCTGAGCCCCGCTCCAGCCGCAGCCCCAGAGCCAGGACAAGCGAGGGCACGTTGCGGGGGAGGTGTTACAGGTGCTGCCGGCGACCTTTACATCCAAAGTCATCTGTCCTCATGGGACTGGCCTCTCCTTGCACCCCACCCAATGCTCCTGTCTGGGGCTCTGGTCTCCCACAACTGGGTAGAGACTCCAGGATCCGGGCTATAGCACCCAGGGCGGAGCGGGGGAGGGAGGACTCCGGGCTTGTAGTCCAGGCTCAAGCCACCAAGAGAGATGAAGGGAAGAGACCTGTTCTTTGACTGCCATTGGGGGGAATCAGGGCTCCAAGCTTCAGCTGCTGGGGAGGTGGAGGGGAGTGGGGGGTCTGGGCTCTGCGACTCATCCACAGGAGGGCAGGGAGGGAGGTTCGGGCTCTGGACTTCAGCCACAAGAGGGGTGAGGGGGTCAGTGCTCCGGGCTTCAGCCACTGGGGTGACAGCCCCTCCCCCAATGCACTGGCCCCCAGACCCTCTCACCTGCTCCGCCAGAGCGAAACTCAGTCCAGCGCGTCCCGCTGCAGCTCGCAGACCCCTCAGTACAGCCCCACCATCACCTGGTGCTGCTCAGGCCCGCTGTCAAGCTCCTTGAATTCAAGTTTGTAAACTACTTTGTGACTCCCTAGGTACAATGTGATATATTCTGTACATGCAAAGTATCAGTCCTTTGTGCATCCCCTCCCAGAAATCAAAATTCCTAGAGATTTTGGCCGAGTCTCTCAGTGTTGCTAATGGTACCAGCCTCTGTCTGTATGTCTGTGTGTGTGTGTGTGTGTGTATGCATAAGTTTATTGTGATGTCATGTGTGACAAGAGCAAAGACCGTTCTGGTTCAGCATTCTTGCCCTGCCTTCAGTCTGCCAACTTGCTTGGTTGACAACGGCTGGTGAACCCAGGAGCTGATAGACGCGTACTATCCATCTGTCAACAACTTCTTGAATCAGCTATTTCCACAGGTTTTCGGAAGAAGATGAGATTTTACAAAAGGTAATTCCCAGATTCTTTTCCTGCTCCTTAGATCACACATGACAGGTTGTTGCCTCCTTCATAGATTCATAGATTCTAGGACTGGAAGGGACCTCGAGAGGTCATTGAGTCCAGTCTCCTCCAAATACTGTCTAGACAATCCCGGATAGATATTTATCTAACCTACTCTTAAATATCTCCAGAGATGGAGATTCCACAACCTCCCTAGGCAGTTTATTCCAGTGTTTACTGAACAAGTTTTCTCCCTCCTCCTTATGACACCCTTTTAGATACCTCAAAACCGCTATCATGTCCTCGCTCAGTCTTCTCTTTTCCAAACTAAACAAACCCAATTCTTTCAGCCTTCCTTCATAGGTCATGTTCTCAAGACCTTTAATCATTCTTGTTGCTCTTCTCTGGACCCTCTCCAATTTCTCCACATCTTCCTTGAAATGTGGTGCCCAGAACTGGACACAATACTCCAGTTGAGGCCTAATCAGCGCAGAGTAGAGCGGAAGAATGACTTCTCGTGTCTTGCTCAAAACACACCTGTTAATGCATCCCAGCATCATGTTTGCTTTTTTTGCAACAGCATCACACTGTTGGCTCATATTTAGCTTGTGGTCCACTACAATCCCTAGATCCCTTTCTGCCGTACTCCTTCCTAGACAGTCTCTTCCCATTCTCTATGTGTGAAACTGATTGTTCCTTCCTAAGTGGAGCACTTTGCATTTGTCTTTGTTAAACTTCATCCTGTTTACCTCAGACCATTTCTCCAATTTGTCCCGATCATTTTGAATTATGACCCTATCCTCCAAAGCAGTTGCAATCCCTCCCAGTTTGGTATCCATCTGCAAATTTAATAAGCGTACTTTCTATGCCAATATCTAAGTCGTTGATGAAGATATTGAACAGAGCCGGTCCCAAAACAGACCCCTGCGGAACCCCACTTGTTATACCTTTCCAGCAGGATTGGGAACCATTAATAACTACTCTCTGAGTACGGTTATCCAGCCAGTTATGCACCCACCTTATAGTAGCCCCATCTAAGTTGTATTTGCCTAGTTTTATAGATAAGAATATCATGCGAGACCCTATCAAATGCCTTACTGAAGTCTAGGTATACCACATCCACCGCTTCTCCGTTATCCACAAGACTCGTTATCCTAGCAAAGAATACAAGAACTAGGGGTCATCAAATGAATTAATAGGCAGCAGGTTTAAAACAAATAAAAGGAAGTTCTTCTTCACGCAGCGCACAGTCAACCTGTGGAACTCCTTACCTGAGGAGGTTGTGAAGGCTAGGACTATAACAGAGTTTAAAAGAGAACTGGATCAATTCATGGTGGTTAAGTCCATTAATGGCTATTAGCCAGGACGGGTAAGGAATGGTGTCCCTAGCCTCTGTCTGTCAGATGGTGGAGATGGATGGCAGGAGAAAGATCACTTGATCATTGCCTGTTAGGTTCACTCCCTCTGGGGCACCTGGCATTGGCCACTGTCGGGTAGACAGGATACTGGGCTAGATGGACCTTTGGTCTGACACGGTACGGCCTTTCTTACGTTCTTATGTTCTTAAAGCTATCAGATTGGTTTGACATGATTTGTTCTTTACAAATCTATGCTGGATATTCCCTATCACCTTAGCACCTTCCAAGTGTTTGCAGATGATTTCCTTGATTACTTGCTCCATTATCATCCCTGGCACAGAAGTTAAACTAACTGGTCTGTAGTTTCCTGGGTTGTTTTTATTTCCCTTTTTATAGATGGGCACTATATTTGCCCTTTTCCAGTCCTCTGGAATCTCTCCCATCTCCCATGATTTTCCAAAGATAATAGCTAGAGGCTCAGATACCTCCTCTATTAGCTCCTTGAGTATTCTAGGATGCATTTCATCAGGCCTGGTGACTTGCAGGCATCTAACTTTTCTAAGTGATTTTTAACTTGTTCTTTTTTTATTTTATCTTCTAAACCTACCCCCTTCCCATTAGCATTCACTATGTTAGTCATTCCTTCAGACTTCTCGGTGAAGACTAAAACAAAGAAGTCATTAAGCATCTCTGCCATTTTCCAAGTTTCCTGTTACTGTTTCTCCCTCCTCACTGAGCAGTGGGCCTACCCTGTCCTTGGGTCTTCCTCTTGCTTCTAATGTATTGTGGAAGCAGAGAAAGAACAGACAGGAAGGGGATTGCAATGCATGACAATTTGTTAGCAAGAGTTAGGCTAACTGTAGCCCTAATAACGCGAGATTTGTAGAAGCGAGGATTGTGTGAGGCGAGTGGGAAAGAACTGTGTGAGAAGTTGTTGCAACCTTGTGTAGATAATATTGTATGTAGACTAGAGTCTAAACAAGTGAGGAAAATAAGATATCAGGATGACCTATGTATAAACAAAATGCAGCTGTTGCTCATTATTGTTTGTAACAAAAGGTATAAATGCTTGCTGTAATTGTTTACCTGGGAGAGACCTGCCTAGGAGGGGGAGACCCTGTGTCCTAGTGCACTCTCTCCCTCTATGCAATTGATAGAGAGAGAATAAAGTATCTGACTTTGCTGTACCCAACCAAAGAGTGAGAACTGTGTTTTTCTCCGACAGTATTGATAAAAAGTCTTCTTGTTTCCCTTTATTCCCGTAGCCAGTTTGAGCTCATTTTGTGCCTTTGCCTTTCTAATCTTGCCCCTGCATTCCTGTGTTGTTTGCCTATGTTTATCCTTTGTAATCTGTCCTAGTTTCCATTTTGTATATGATTCCTTTTATTTTTTAGATCATGCAAGATCTCGTGGTTAAGCCAAGGAGGTCTTTTGCCACATTTCCTATCTTTCCTACTCAGCGGAATAGCTTGCTTTTGGGCCCTTAATAGTGTCCCTTTGAAAAACTGCCAACTCTCCTCAGTTGTTTTTCCCCTCAGTCTTGATTCCCATGGGAACTTACCTATCAGCTCTCTGAGCTTACCAGAATCCACCTTCCTGAAATCCATTGTCCCTATTTTGCTGTACTCCCTTCTACCCTTCCTTAGAACTGTGAACTCTATGATTTCATGACCCTCCCCCTCTACAACAACCCTCCCCAGCACCTCCCCCAAAATCCCCTACCTGAGCTGGATCCACCACAGCCATTTCCCTTCCCCGGCCCCTAGGAAGATGGGACGGTCTGGAGCAAAACGGGGTCGTTATTCTGCAGCCTGTCAGGGCGAGAAGGGAAATTTGGGAGGTTTCTGAATTAGTGTTAGTCCATTTCACACCCCGATTCCCCCAGGCTCTGTCCCTGTAGACAGACACTCTAGACTCTGCCATGCTGGGAGAAGCCTCAGTGACATTATTACAGCACAGACCCGACCTCTCCCCCGGGACTAAACCCACCAGACGCTATTACACTCTCCCAGGAACAGAGTCTCTGAGCCAAATACCAGAAAAGAGCAGAATTAAAGTAGCCGCTTTGGGGGATCCCCGGCACTGTCCCCAGAACAGCCCATTCCCTCAGCAGCGCAGGGACCAGGCAGAGGCAAGAACTGGCTTTTCCTCTCTCTGCCCGTCCCCTCTTCCAGGAAAGTCACTGCCCCGGGGGGCTGCAGGGAATGGAGCTGGGCAAGGCTGGGTGCCCGGAACCTCCCTCCCCACTGATTGCTCCAGCTGCCCTGTCCAGTCTCTCCCCTCTCCCTCCTGCATGAAGAGCTGGTCACTGTCCTTCATTCCCGTGGGCGTTTCCTCGCCAACAGCTACAGCCACTGCTAACGGGGGTGAGCCTGGGGGCGCTGGGGCAGCAGCTCTGAGCCGCGCAGACACTCGGGGCAGAGATGGGGCGAGCAGGAGCCATTTCTGCAGAGTCACTTTCCAGCCAGGCCCCAGCACTTACCCCAGATCTCTCGTATCACCTGCAGTCTCTGGCTCAGGAGCTGATGCCAGCAGAGGCCAGGGGGGTGGGGGGAGGGTGTAAACTATTTCCCTGAATCAAGTCTCCTTTGGCAGCTCAGTCACCATTTCAGCTAGAGCAGAGCTGCGGTACCTGGGCACTGGGCCACCCGGGGCCTTTAACACCACAGCTCTGGGGAGGGGGTGCTGAGATGGACCATCCAGTGAGGAACACAAATCCTTCTACCCTCCACCACACCCTAGTTTGGAACTGCTGCTGATGGCTCCCCACATCCATGGTAACTTTTATCCCCTCTGCCTTCCCCTCTATCTGGGGGTTTTCCCTTCTGCACCTACCTGGCAGGGCAGCCCCCCCCCCGGTCTGAACCCCTAATCCTGTCCCAGTTTTGTCCCCTCTGCCCATCCTTCCCCTCCAATTTCCCCCCTTCAGGGGGATTTTCCCTGCCTTTGATTGCAGGGGCAGATTCTGACGGTGCATGAGGGCAGAAACTTGCAGACATTACTGAGCATGTGAGAAGAACATTAGAAGATAAGGACGGCCAGACCAGGTCAGACCAAAGGTCCATCTAGCCCAGCGTCCTGTCTGCCAACAGTGGCCAGTGCCAGGTGCCCCAGAGGGAATGAACAGACAGGAATCATCCAGTGACCCATGCCCTGTTGCTCAATTCCCAGCTTCTGACAGACAGAGGCTAGGGACACATCCCTGCCCATCCCGGCTAACAGCCATTGATGGACCTGTCCTCCATGAACTCATCTAGTTCCCCTTTGATCACAGGACCCTGCTCAGGAACAGTGAAGTTGCAAGTTCTAATAGGAAACAGCTTCTGATACAAGGGCAGCTCCTCTTCCTCCTCCCGTCCCATGGGGCTGAGCAGCCCCCCCAACTGCCTCTCCTTCAACCCATTGCCCCCTTCAGCCTCCCCCCAAATGTCCCCTTCCCCATTGCCCCCTTCAGCCTCCTCCAACTGCCCCCCATCGCCCCGTTCAGCCTCCCCCAACTGTTCCCTTCCCCCCACCGCACCAGGTCACCTTCAGCCCCCCGTTGCCCTCTTCAGCCTCCGGAAACTTCCCCCCACTCCCCTGGCTCCACCACTCTCAGGTTCCCTTCCCCACAACCATCTGCTTCCTTACCATAGGAAACCGGGGCAGAAAATGCTTTTGAAAAAACCTTTTGCAAAGTAAAATTAAAACAAGCCAAACAACCCCCTCCCTTGCTTTGGGCTGGGTGCCCAGCTGTGGGCTTGTCTGTATGTGTGTGTGGGGGGGTGGGGGGGTGTTGTTCTGAGCACACTCTGTTCAGGGAAGGGGTGGAGTTGGCCAAAGGGGCAGGTTGAATCTTTAGCAGAGAATTCCTTTCTCCATTCTGTTAGCTAAGCGTTGCTGTTAAATGTCAGCCGAGGAATGCAGCATTTGAAGCAATCTGACTCTAAATCCCCTGCCCTCTCGGTGGCTCTAGTTCTCACACCCTCGGCTCTTGTGATGTCACCACATGACATGGTGTCTTATTCCCATAGCGTCTTATATATTAGACAGGACCAAAGTTTATAAGGTAAAAACTGAAGCATAACTCCTTCCCTTCCCCCTTTTGACTTAGGAAAAATAAATCCTGTCCCCTCCCCCAGTCCCGGCCCAGCCCCACCAGAGCTGCTGCGGCCAGGAGACAGGTGCGCTCTCACCTGGCCCTGAGCTGCTGTGGTGAGAGAGGGCTGGGGGGAGTCCTCTCTCCCTGGGGCAACCTGCTCCCCAAACCCCTCATTCCAAGCCCCAGCCCAGAGCCTGCACCCCCAGCCGGAGCCATCACCCCCCTGCACCCCAACCCTCTTCCCTAGCCCTGAGCCCCTCATTCCCAGCCCCACACCAGAGCCCGCACCCCCAGCTGGAGCCCTCACACCCCTGCACCCCAACCCTCTGCTCCAGCCCTGAGCCCCTCATTCCCAGCCCCATCCCAGAGCCCACACGCCCAGCCAGAGCCCTCAGCCCCCCGCACCCCAACTCTCTGCCCTAGCCCTGAGCTCCTCATTCCCAACCCCACCCCAGAGCCCACACCCCCAGCCGGAGCCCTCACCCCCCTGCAACCCAACCCTCTGCTCTAGCCCTGAGCCCCTCATTCCCAGCCCCACCCCAGAGCCCACACCCCCAGCCGGAGCCCTCACCCCCCTGCAACCCAACCCTCTGCTCCAGCCCTGAGCCCCTCATTCCCATTCCCACCCCAGAGCCCACACCCCCAGCCGGAGCCCTCACCCCCCTGCACCCCAACCCACTGCTCCAGTCCTGAGCCCCTCTTTCCCAGCCCCACCCCAGAGCCCACACCCCAACCCTCTGCCCCACTTCAGCCCCCTTCCACACTCCGAACCCTTCAGCCTCACCCCTGCCACACACCGTCCATGTGCAGAATGAATTTTGTGATGTGCAGCAATATACAGGTGATGTATCACATAACAAAATTGCACATATTGGTGCACACAACAGAATTCATTCCACACACGGACATAAAAAATTTGAGGAAACACTGCTCCTGACTTTCAACCTATCTGTCACATCTTGAATTTCATACAGTGACTGATCAGAATAAAGTGCTCTCAAGTGAGCTACAGACCAACAGTGGTTCATAATAATTATTCAGCAAGTATTTTAGAAGACCTAGAACATTAGAGGAAATCATGACCTGCTAAGAGACAATTAATGAAGAGAAGCAGCAAGATTAATCCCATACATTGGATTGGTTGTGACTTATTTGCCTGATTTGAAAAGAGACCAAAAGGACCTGAGTCTCCTCGCTGGCGATAGCCCCGTGCTCGGCCAATCAGCACTGAGACTCTGAGGGGCGGGAGGCTGAGAGGTCTCACCAGATGTCCCAAAGGACGGCCCAGGTCACCATCAGAGGGGATCACTCTCAGATCCAGCCCCACCTCTTTGTGAGGACCTCCCGCAATGAGAGCACCCCCCACCCCATCCACACACCACACACACCCCTGCTTGGTAGAGGGAGGGAAGCCGGGGAAAGGGGAAAAAGAAGCAAGAGAAGAGGAGAAAGGAGGGAGGAAAGAGGAAAAGGGAAACCAAAAAGGATAAACCCCAATGTCCCCAGGGATTCCAAGCGTCAAAGTCCTAGGCAGGAAATCAAATTCTGCCACCTTAAGCCAGTGTTTTCTGGGCCTAGAATGCTGCCTGCACCAGGTGGATCAGACTGAACAGGTTCCAAACCTCTCTGAGCCTCTTACCTTGGAAAAGGGAAGTTTGTTTTCAGCACAATCAGTGGTAGGAAAGGAGAAAACTCCACAGAGGTTCCTCCTCATGCTCACATCCATGAATCCTAATTCTCTCTCAGTCCTCGAGGAGAGACCTCGCGAAGGAGACTTGCGGCAGCAAAGCCGGGGGGGTCTCAGAGACTAGCCTGGCCCTGCACCTTTGTCTTGCCCAGCTGATGTCAGGGTCTCTCTGTGAGGTCACCCCCTCCCCATCACCTTTGCCCAATAGGCCGAGTTCCTGCAACAGGCCTTTGTGATGTCACTGCCACCCCCACCCCTCCCCTCCAAGCTGATGTCCTGCCCCGTCCAGCCTCGTTGGGTGTTTGTTTCCCCTGGATCTAGGGTTGCCAACTTTCTGACCCAACAAAACTGACCACCCTTGTCCCACCCCATCAAGGACGGAATGCAAGGCTGAGTTCACTCACCAACCCCCGGAAACATGTCAGTGCCCCAGAGAAAACCTGACCCCTGCTATTGGAACGAGATGCTGGAGATCTGAATGGGAAAGGGACTGTCTGAATTCTCAAGATGGGGAATGAACAACAATCTACAGCAATGTCATTAACACAAACACACTCCAATTCTGCTCCAGCCGGAAGGGAAATGGGCAGGAATTCCTGCTGTCCAGCAATGGACACACTTACAGCCCCGCACAGCAGTGAGTGGGCCGGGGAGGCTGGTCTGAGCAAACAATGTGAAGTGATAATTCACTGAGAAGAGAATCATAGTGTTGGTGTCACTAGGCATAGCTACCAGGTAACTCAGGGGAGTAGAAGGCCAAAAGAGCCGATGAAGCTCTTCTGCTCTGGGTCTGTGAACCACAAAACTCCATCTTGTGAACTCTCACCTACTTCTATGCTAACTGCTTACATGCTGAAGCAGAAATGTAAGGGTCAGCTTTTCTCTAGCATACAGCTGCTGTTTTGCTCAGCTGCTGTAAACAGGCCTTGCAAGGCCAAAAGATAAGCAGACGAATGAGAATTTTTCTAATTGGAACTGCTACAGAAGGGAGGGGTGGGAGGGGTAAGAGGGAGTAACAGACAAAGGCTTACACAGAAACAGCTTGGAATATAAAAGGGAAAATTTTATTTGTATGTGCTGCACTGGATTTGAGACATGCTGGTCTCCTAGTGCCATTTCAGAGCTCTGAAATAAACTTGGCTTGCTTTCTCCCCTCGGTGTCTTTATTGGTGCCAAGCACACCGGGCGACGAACCCCTGTTTGCCATCTCGGGGCCCAGTTCTGGGCAGGCAACAATAGTGTAAAGAAGCCAATGGCCATCAGGTGGTTGTGGCTGAGGGGTTAAGGTGCTGGACTAGAAATCCCTTGGGGGCTTCCCATATAGGTTTGAATCCTGCCAACTCGGGAAGCATTGAACTGTTGTTATTGCTGTAGTCTCAGTGCTGGCGCATCTCTAGTGCCAACTGGAGGTAGATCTGGTCTCACTCTCAGGCTGTCTACACTTAAAATGCTCCTGTAGTACTTTGGAGTAGACAGTTGCTACAGTGACTGGTGAGGTTTTCCTATTGCTCTAGCTGCACTGACAGAACACAGAGACTGAATTCCCACCCCTCCCGCATAGGAGCTGTCAGCAGTTTCATTGTTCTGCAGCCAGCTTCCCATTAGAAATGCTGTTGTGGGACATTCCCAGACCTGGACATTTACCAACGACAGAAATTGAAGAGCAAAGCTGGCTCCTCCCACCGGGAGGGATTGGAGTGTTTTGTCCCTTGTGACGGGTTGGATCACAGAAAGCCCCTTGGGAGCTGCCAACCGATGTGCCAAGACTACTTCTGCCCCTGCTTTCCTGCCCTGGCAGCTCGGGACCCCAGCACCCTGTCTTGTTGAGCCAGACACGCCCGTCTGCTCCAACACAGACCCAGGGTCTGAATTACTTGCCCAAAGCTGCAGGCTTAACCTGAAAGCAGCTCACAGAAGTTCAGGTTCAGCTGTTTGTCCTCTATGACCCTAAATCCTTTTCATAGTCCCTGCTTTCCAGGCTACAGTTCCCTAGGCTCTAGGTGTGGCCACCAGCCTCCGTTCCCAGCTATAGGGCCTGGCTTTTGGCTGTATTAAACTGCATTTGCAGCAAACCCCGCCCCCAGGAATCGGGCCCCGCTCTTGCTAAAGCCGGCCCTGCCAGTGGGTGCTAAGCACCCGCTAATTTTTCCCTGTGGGTGCTCCAGCCCTGGAGCACCCATGCAGTCAGCACCTATGATCCCCTCCCCCAAATCAAAATTCCTAGAGATTTTGGGTGCATCTCTCAATGTTGTAAATGTTACTAGCTTCTGTGGGTGCGTGTCTCTCTGGGTGGATGTCCAGGTGAGTTTCTGTATAAGTTTATTGTGATGTCACGTATCCCAACAGCAAAGAATGTTTTGCTTCAGCATTCTTGCCCTGCCTTCAGTCTGCCAACTGGCTTGGTTGACGACGGCTGGTGACCCAAGGAGCTGCTGATAGACGCGGACTATCCATCTGTCAACAACTTCTTGAATCAGCTATTTCCACAGGTTTTCGAAAGAAGATGAGTTTTTACAGAAGGTAATTCCCAGATTCCCAGGCGCTGATTGGTGGGGCTGCTGGTGGGCGGGAGGTGCTGGGGACTGGAGGGGGGTAGCGGATGAGGGGCTGCTGACATATTCCTGTGTCTCTTTGGCAATGTTCATTGGTAAATTCTGGCTCCTTCTCAGGCTCAGGTTGGCCACCCCTGTCCTAGGGACTGGTGGGGCCAGCGTTGCAACAGTCAGTTCTCAAGGTTCCGTTTTGATTTGAATGTGAGCATCTTTCAGTTCCCCTTCTGCGTCAGCCTTCCACGTTCTCTGGAGGCAGATATCCATTATTTTATCTTTCAGCAGATGAGTATGGGTGAATTTCCATGGATAGAACCTAAAAGGAAGATAACAAAACTCATGTAAAAGTTAGATTGATATCTCCATAAATAGTATTTCCCTTGGAGTTGCCCCTAAAGTAATGCACGTTGGAAAAATAACCCCAACTATACATACAATATGATGGGGCTAATTTAGCTACAACAAGTCAGGAAAAAGATCTTGGAGTCATCGTGGATAGTTCTTTGAAGATGTTCACGCAGTGTGCAGAGATGGTCAAAAAAGCAAACAGGATGTTAGGAATCATTAAAAAGGGGATAGAGAATAAGACGGAGAATATATTATTGCCCTTATATAAATCCATGGTTACGCCCACATCTCGAATACTGCATACAGATGTGGTCTCCTCATCTCAAAAAAGATATACTGGCACTGGAAAAGGTTCAGAAAAGGGCAACTAAAATGCTTAGGGGTTTGGAACGGGTCCCATGTGAGGAAAGATTAAAGAGGCTAGGACTCTTCAGCTTGGAAAAGAAGAGACTAAGGGGGATATGATAGAGGTATATAAAATCATGAGTGATGTGGAGAAAGTGGATAAGGAAAAGTTATTTACTTATTCCCATAATACAAGAACTAGGGATCACCAAATGAAATTAATAGGCAGCAAGTTTAAAACAAATAAAAGGAAGTTCTTCACGCAGCGCACAGTCAACTTGTGGAACTCCTTACCTGAGGAGGTTGTGAAGGCTAGGACTATAACACCGTTTAAAAGAGAACTGGATAAATTCATGGTGGTTAAGTCCATTAATGGCTATTAGCCAGGATGGGTAAGGAATGGTGTCCCTAGCCTCTGTTTGTCAGAGGTTAGAGATGGGTGGCAGGAGAGAGATCACTTGATCATTGCCTGTTAGGTTCACTCCCTCTGGGGCACCTGGCATTGGCCACTGTCGGTAGACAGGATACTGGACTAGATGGACCTTTGGTCTGACCCGGTACGGCCGTTCTTATGTTATGTTATGTTCTAATTCACTCATTGCCTTCAAGTTGTGAATCTAAACCTTTTATCTCATGTAATGAATGGCTAATGTATGTGTATTGAGACAATATCTATCTCAGATTTTACATTATTGAAACACACATAAATGAGATCAAATAATGCAGAAGAAATAAAACTTAAGCTATTGAAAGGGACACAGCTCCACTCCCATCCCCTGGCTGTCATCTTGGCAGTTTTCTCAGAAATAATCTCATGGAGATACACTTCAAAACTCTCTACAAATTCTACTATACCCCCATTGGGCTATATACAATAGATGTGTAAATTGCCCCCTGCAATTCCTTTCCGGGAAAGGGGTTTAAATAAACCGTAGCCTACATTGGTCATGGGTCTCGGTGTGATTCCTGTTATTGTGTTGGTGGCCCAACTTCTGACTGGATGTTATAAATAGTGTAGGAAATTCTTCATTTTAAGTTTACTGGTTATTTTCCCCATGCTAATAAATTCCAGATATTGAAATAGTTGAGAATAAGTCAACATATTTGCAGCTGCAAATCCATCCTTCCAGACCCTCAAACCTTCTCGATGACAATCTTTTGTTCCTTTTCCTGGGTTATCTGGGAACAGAGGTTTATTGGTTTTCAGCTTGGCCCTATCTGTTCCCAGAGTCCCAACATTCTGTGCACAAAGGAGTGGGGTTAATAATGAAGCAATTTTGCAACTAGACCCAGGCAATGACCAAAGAAAATAGAAACTGACCTTTGCTGTTTCCATGTCTGCCCAATGGCAGAGGAGGCGTGAGATCCATGGGGTGAGAGTCAGGCTAGGAAATGTAGCCAGTGACTGTGCTAGGATGGGAGGAATTACAGATCTGGTGGATGGAGGTTTCCTGTTAGAGAACAAAAGGGGAGAACCTGTGATGTGCTCTGTCCAAGGAAGGTTATGAGAAAGAGGGAACAGGGATCCAGGTGCCTCTCCCCAAGGAAACCTCAGACAAAGTATCTCCTCTTGGAAAGGAGCAGCAACCTTCACACTAGCAGTTACAGCCATCTTTAGGTTCATAAATTCATAGTTTCAAAGGCTCTAAGGCCAGCCCTGATCATCTAGTCTGACCTCCTGTATAACACAGGCCCTAGAACTTCTCCAGAAGAATTCCTATTTCACCACGGTCCCATATGTCTTCAGCTGGGTCTAATCATGGGGGTAGAGTTCAGGGGTAGAGTGTTTAACTGCAGATCAAGTGGTCCTTGATTCACATCCTAGTGCCCCCTTTGAAGTCTTTGGCCTGGTCCCCACTAAGCCCCCACTTCGGACTAAGGTACGCAAATTCAGCTACGTTATTAACGTAGCTGAATTCGAAGTACCTTAGTCCGAACTTACCGCGGGTCCAGACACGGCAGGAAGGCTCCCCCGTCGATGCCGCGTACTCCTCTCGGCGAGCTGGAGTACCGGCGTCGACGGCGAGCACTTCCGGGATCGATCCGGGATCGATTTATCGCGTCTTAACCAGACGCGATAAATCGATCCCAGAACATCGATTACCTGCCGCCGGACCCTCCGGTAAGTGAAGACGTACCCTTTGTTAATAAGCAGCAGGTTTCACACAAATAAAAGGAAGTATTTTTCACAAAATGCACAGTTAACCTGTGGAACTCTTTGCCGGAGGATGTTGTGAAGTCCAAGACTTTAACAGAGTTCAAAAATGAACTAGAGAAATGTATGCAGGAGAGGTCCATTAATGGCTATTAGCCAGGATGCATAGGGATGGTGTCCCTAACCTCCGTTTGCCAGGAGCCGGAAATGAGCGACAGGAATGGATCACTTGATCATTCCCTGTTCATTCCCTCTGGGGCACTGGCTACTGTCGGAAGACAGGATACTGGGCTAGATGGACCTTTGGTTTGACCCAGGCTGGGCGGTCTTGTGTTGCTTATGTTCTTGGTTGTATGAACCAGTGCTGGCTATTAGAGGAGCAGTTGGCTTCAAAAGACCAGTCTCTTGGATCTGTGAATCCTGGGCAAACTAATTCCCTTCCTTTAGAGAATGACAGAAAACCCCATTTCCTCCTTCTTTCTACTCCAGGCTTCGTTCCTTTTTCCAAAGACTCGCCTCTAGGGAGCACAGAGAGATCCACGTGCACAAAGTGTTCGTCCAACCTGCAGCAATTGAGGCATGCTCTGTCCTCAGCCAGCAAGAACAGGCCTTGCCAGAGAAGCCCCAGAGAAGCAAATGCTCATGGACCATCCTATCAGGCATGAAAAGACTCTGTGTCTGTAGCCAATCTGACACCTCGATGGCAGATAGCGATGAGGAGAGAACAGTTTCCTCACTAAGAAGGTGGACGCACTTGTCCCTGAAGAAGAAAGCAGCTGAGACCCAGGTGGAGTCAGAGGAGGTGAAGCTGCAGGAGAATACAGAAAAAGTCCAACTGGATCTTACAGGTGAGGATTCAATCCACATGGTTAGCGAGGAGCATGTGAGGAATACTCACACCAGTCACTCTACAAGCCTTATACATCAGGGCTTCTCATGGGCCAGTGATGGGAACCTCAGACTCTGGAATCCATTTAGTGCTGGATCCTCCTGGAGAGGGTGGCCGAGGTCCATGGTTGAGGTGGGGAGAGCTGACAGTGTCAGGTCACCCCCCTCTGGGGGTCTGGCACTGTGGGTGGGGAGTACTAACATTGCTCCAGGCTGTAAGGAGAACAGAGAGGCTGGACGTTGTAGGGAATCATTTCTTTTCTCCTGGATTGGGTCCATTTCATCAGTAAAATGCTCCAGAGGTCTCAGCAGGTCACAGCTGGGAACCGTACCAGAGCTGAGCCATTACTTTTTGGGGGGTTAAATGCCAGTGAGGCCTGTTGCCCATCACTGACAGGAAAGGTGTGCAAGGGGACGGGAAGAGTAGAATACACCATGGAAAAGAAACTGGCCCCTAGGTCAGAGGAAGCCTCGTGTGGTAAAAGCCCCCAGCTAAGAGCCATGAGATCGGAGTTCTCTGCTTAGCTCTGCCCACAACCTTCAGTCTGACCCCGGGCAAGTTGCTTCAGGGCTCTGGGCCCGACTTCCATCCTCTGTAAGCCAGGGATAACACATGGAAAAGCAAAATGTTACGAATGTTTCTTTCTGCTTCAGGGACGAAGGAGGAGCTGTCTGAGTCGAAGGGGAAGTGGGAAAAAGGGAGCCCAGAAGAGCAGGAAGAAGAGCGCACTCCCATCCCCTCATTAGCAAGCAGCTCCCATATGACGATGGTAATGACGCTTTGTGACTGAGATAATGGAAAGCATCCCCTGCTGTGTGTATTAATGTCTCCCAGAGCTGGTATCTCTGACAGGAGAACTACCTGCCTCTTGCTCAGGGAGCTGAAAAGAAACACTCTTCAAGTGTGATCAACTCCAGCCAGTCTTGACGAGTTTGTCTGGGCTGCTTGAACGAGGCCCAGATTGACCAAGGGGTTTAGGCACCTAAAGAAGGACACAGGTGCTTAGTGGGATTCACAGAAGTGCCGGACTCAGGTGCCTAACTCTGATGCACTCTCCATGGGATACAGGCACTGCTGAAAATCCTACGAGGCCCGTCCCTGCACTTGTAAGGGAACCCACACACCTGCTGGGTGTGGTGTTCTGGCCCGTCTAGTGGCACCAGGACCAGTTAGAGACAGAGATAAAAGGAGTCTGCTCTGGAGCCTTAGCTAACAGCCGCTTGGGTTTTAGCTCATGCGGGAGAGGCTCCGGCACTAAGCTCCCGAGGTCCCAGGTTGGATCCCATCTGCCAGGCATCTAGAGGCCTTCGTAACTCTTCTTATTAGTGACAGAGAATCCTGCAGCATATACAAAAGTCTGCAATTCTGGGAGCTTCTGACACGCCAGGGGGCTGGAGTATCTATGCGAGTGTGTCACTCTGGTGTGCTCTGCTGCGTCCTCAGCTGCTGCCATCCAGGACAGATGGTGCTGATCCAGCCATGCAGGCCAGCTGCAGTAATACTCAGGAGGTGCCTGAGACACCAGGGCAAAGGCCTCCAGCACCCCAGGCCCTCAGTTTAGGTGACCCTGGAACCAGGCCCCCTGCACTAACATTGTGCCCAGTGAGTTCTGACCCACGGGGGTCTGGCCCCAGAGGCTCACAGTTTGGGATTCTCCTCAGCCAGGCAGACTTGCTCCTTCAGTCGAAGCTACTTTCTGTCCTGCTGGCGATTCCTGCCTGTTTTGTGGCTACGCCACACGCTGCGGGGTGGGGAAGGAAGAGGCATTTCCGTTGGGGCCTGTTCTCAGTCCTTTCCTCGCAGACACTGTGGGCTGCTAGAGTTGCTGAGCCAATCTGCTCAGGCGCTCGGGGTGGGATGGGACATGGGGCAAGTTCTCCAGTGACCCCTCGGCTGCACTCAACAAGCAACTTGAATGGGCTTTGCAGGCCATTGAGGCTTTCTCAGCACAAGCTGGGCTTCCTGGGAGGAGGGGCTAGAGAGGGAAGAAATGGGGTGGCCCTTGGGGTCCCAGCACTGGCGGAGAGGCTCCCATCTCTTCTCAGGCAGAGGGGGCAAGGGAAGCGGATGAAAGACTGAGGAAACCTCGGCACCTGTTGAGGCTTTTTAAGGAAAGGGCTCAGCCGGAGTCTCCACCCTCACTAGGCCCTGCCAGCCTCCCGCGGGGACAGACTATTCCAGGGCAGCTGCCCAATGGAAATACTCAGTCCCAACAGGCTTTGTCCCTGTTCATTGCAGACCCCCGGGGAGCAGCTTTCCTCAGCCCAGCTCCAAGCCCTGCTGATGAGAGCTGTGAAGGGTCTGACAACACCCACCCTGGAGCGATTTAAAGCCGCAGAGGAAGAGCTGAGGGCCATCGTATCTCTACACGGAGACAAGATGGAGAGAGTAAGAGACTCCCGCCGTGGGGCAGGGGGATGCTGCGCAGAGAGGGGGAGGGGAGAATTTCCTCTCCTAGGAAACCAGTGCCGGGACACACTGGCATGGTGCTTTGAAGGTTGGCTCAGCCCCTTTCCATTCATCGCTTGGCCGCGGGGATCCGCAGCGTCAGGTTTGTAACGTGCTCTCTGCCCGCTGGAGCTCTGACACGTCCCTGAGGACAGCCCAGCCACACTGAAGGTGCCGAGAGCCCCAGCCCTGGCAGCGCAGCACTTACCTAGTCTGCCGATGGGCCTCCACATTAGGCTCCAGGAGCAGACATGGTTTCCTCAAACATGCTGCAGGGCCTCGTTTTTCCAGCTGAAGTATCAGGAGGAATTTGGCTTTGCACTTTTCTCTCTGTCTCTCCCAAGCTCTGATCCTGTTGCCCATCCCCACAGATCTGAGTGCCTCCCCCGTCAATTAGATTGGCCTAGGGAGGTCTCTGGCAGACTTCATTTCTACGTCCCCTGGGTAGGAGGCTCTCGGCATCATTTACTCCCCCTGATTAATGAAACTCCACCGCCCTCCTGGGAGGTAGGAATTCAACCCATTGGACACCTGGGGAAACTGAAGCCCAGAGAGCTCCTTGACTTGCCCCAGCCTGCGCAGGTGGGTTATCGAGAAAGGAATCAGGGTTCACGTTCCCTACAGTCCTTTCAACGTTGCCTTTCATCGCTTGGCCTGGAAATAGGTGACATTCCTGCCCTTCTCCAAATACCGCCTGCCCATGGCGCGTCAGTGCAGACTTATTCCCTTCCTAGGCTTTGGCTTTCCTGGAAACTCGGAGACTCATAAACGAACCAAATCCTCAGCCTGAGTTTCCTCCCCAAACCTGCCTGTTCCTCGGGTTCCCTGCAGGTCGTCCCTGTCTCTGGCCGAGTTCCCTGTTTCCAACAGGTCCCAGCGGGAAGTTAACAAATGGCCCCTCAATCAGCAGATCGATTTGTGCCGGGCTCTAACTCCTGCTAGCAGAACAGGTCAACAGAATCCAGCCACCTGGGTTGTAGCTCCTGCTTCTTGTTCGAGAGAGGAAAGAGCAATGACCAATTCCTCATGGAAGAGCCCTAGGGGGTGGCCTGTCCCTTTTGGGTCTAAAGAAGAACAGGAGTACTTGTGGCACCTTAGAGACTACAAATTTATTAGAGCATAAGCTTTCGTGGACTACAGCCCACTTCTTCGGATGCATATAGATTTTATATATAAAATTTTATATATAAAATTTCGTGGCTGTAGTCCACGAAAGCTTATGCTCTAATAAATTTGTTAGTCTCTAAGGTGCCACAAGTACTCCTGTTCTTCTTTTTGCGGATACAGACTAACATGGCTGTTACTCTGAAACCTTTTGGGTCTGTCTCCCCTCTGCTGCAAACTCTGCAGCAGGCGCCGTAAAGCCTGGCCCTATGGACTTGGGCTCCCAGGGCTGGCACTGTGGGGCCAAACAGCAATGCAGCCTCTTCTGGGCTTGGGCTGGAACTTGAGCTCTGAAGCCAGGGGAGGAGGGGGCTTCAGAGCCTGGGCTCCAGCCCAAGTCACCATGTCTGCACTGCTGTTCTCAGTGCCACAGCCCAAGCCCAAGGTTAGAGACCCGGCTTTAAGATTTGTTACGGCAGGTTTTAAAATCCCGCAGTGTAGAGGTTCTCAGTAGGGCTGGGCCCTGGAGCTGGCTAGCCCCATCCACGTAGCCCTGCCTGCCATCTCTGGGATGGGCTCTGTGGTAAATCCGTAGAACCAGCTGGGTCTGGAGCAGTGCTTCTCTACCTGGGACATCCACAGGGGCAAACAGGTAGTATTGGATGTGGCCCACATAACCTAGTTTCCATTGTGGGCCACATACATGTTGAGAACCACTGGTCTGGAGGAACTGCTCGTGCTAGAAAGAGCAACAGGAAGTTGCAGAGATGGAGGAAAGGCTCCTGCAGGGAAGCCCTTGAGAGCAGGGCTGGGAGCAGTTTGCTAAGGCAGGGAAGGCCCTGGGACATCAGGGGAGTTTGAGCTGTGCCCACGGTAAGGTTTTGGAGAAGGCTTTTGTGTGTGTTTCTGAGCTTTAAGGTGCTAAATGAGACCTCAGGAAGACTGGGGTTACTGGACTTGTCAAAGCCTCTTTCTTGAGATTATGGAGGAGCAGAGATGGGAAACCGAGGTGAGAGGCAGTTTGCATGGCTGCCAGAAGGGGTTAACCTGGGAGGAGGCCACTCATTGATAAATCCATCCCTCAACTTTCTGGCTTTCTTCCAGGTTGGAGACATTGTTGGAAGGATCTTAATGTGGCTAGACGACATCTGTGATCCCAGAGCCAGAAAAGCAGCGCTGAGGGCCACGGCCTTGCTGGCTCGCTCACACCCCCAGGACGTGATTCTGAGCTGTGTGGTGCACACACTGTCATCGGACAGGTAGGGAGCTGCTCTGTTATCACCTCAGGCCATTATTTCTCTTCCTGCTTCTACTGACAGGCCATCGTCCGGGAAGGGTCCGTCGGGCTCACACAGTTGGAGGGAGTTTCCTGCTGTGCAGAGATCTGTCCATGCTCACTAAGAGGAGGTGCCCAGGCCCAGCCACTGAGGAGCCAACCCCTCCTCCTGCACTCCCCGGGATGGAGACGTGCCAGTTTTCTGGAGAATTCCAGCATTGTCCTGATTTTGATGGGTCACCCCACTTCCTCTCAGCTCCAGTACAGGGCCAACAAATGACTTTGGGGCTCACTCCACATCCCTGGGTCATGAGGGGTGGCTGCTCCCTATTGCGTGAGAGAGGGCAGAGATGGAAAAGGCCCATGAGGCCCATCTGTCTGTACCCTGGAGACCAGTGCAGGATTGATACCTGTAGTCAGATCCTTAGTTATTCCATGGCTGAGGAAGTGCTGAAAAAATGCACTCATCCTTATGGAGCTGTGCAGCAGAGGTAAATCTCTTAAGATAGAAATTTCCAGCTCTTATTGTTGAAAAAAGAATCATCCACACATGACCTGAACGTAAATGCAGTGCAGCCTGCCTGAGTCTGCAGACAGCCGGGAATAATGGCTCTGAGAGGGGTGAGTGCCACTTTTCATCTAAATATGTTGTGAACTCTGAGTCCTGCTGGTTATTGCCCATCACTTTGCAGAGTCATCCAGCTGAGGTGTTCATAACACAATCCCCATGTGCCTAGGGACCGTGAAACCCAACTGGACCCTAGCCAGAGGTCAAAACTCCGGCTTTCCTTGGCATCCTCTGCAATTCAGTTCTGCACTGACCACAGACAAATCTGTGTCGCATGGGAAAGCAAATTGAAGAGCAGCACGAAAGAAATTGACTTTCTTACCCAATTCAGTTACCAGAGGAATACAGTGCTGGTTTTCACATTGATTTGAGTGTTTGATTTGTAAACCTTTCAGGTTTGAATTCCTTGAAACAGCCACAGTGCTTTCCAGGGTCTGTGCTCAGAAGCTATAGAAACTCGGCAGCGTTGGCACAGAATTTCAGCCAAGCTTCCTGAAGAACTTAAATCCAGGCCATTTACTCTTGATTTGTCCAACCTAATACTCAATGTCCCCAGGGTTTGACCACCATGTCTGACCTTCCTCACCAAAGTTGGAAGTCCAATGACTGGAGTTTTTTGGATCCATCTGCAGTCTTCCTCTGCAGATGCCTGTGAGGACCAGCAATGCTTAGATCAGCAAGAATGGAGAGAAGAGAGGAGGGGGATTTCAGTACTAGTTTCCTTCCACCTCTGTCCCACTGGGCAGTACAATCTCCCCTTCCAAGCTCCTGAATCCTCTCCTATCAGGGCATGTTCTGATTCAGTGTCTGACCCCGCCCACCACACTGCAGTAAGATTGAGCTGCTAAGAGACACTTGGCCAAATGCTGGGTCTCAGTTATACCCCCAAATAGCCAGAGTAACTCCAATGAGGTCAGGCAAGTTCCTCGGGACTGACCCTAGCGTAACAGAGCAGAATTTTGCACAGTCTGGGGTCACAGTTTGGTGGTCACTCTGTGGTCAGTACATGGTCACTATCTTGGAAACAGCGGTGCTAGCTTCAGGAACAATAGCCCATTAGGGGAAAGGAATAAATAGAACGTTCTCTGAAGGGACTTGCCCTGCCTCAGCCTCTCTGCACCAATCAGTGTCTCCTCTGAGCGACGCCTTTCCTGCCTACACTCCAAGTCTCTCCCTGGGGAGGGCAAGAGGTGGCCAAGCAGGGAAGGTCTGACTTCTGTTTCTGAATTTGCAGATGTGCCATTGAGGTGTGGAAGGCTTTGGGTGAAGAACCACAGCTCACCAGGGAGGTGCTGCAGCAGCTGCTGGACAAGCTCAAGCAGAGACGCCGGGAGGAGAAGAGCGGCAATGTGTCTCTGACTGTAAGTGAGATTTGAGATGTCACTTTGCCAACCCGCCACCGCAGGCAGGATGGTGAATCTGTGTGTGTGCGGGAGCTTCACCCCTTCTTAGCTTCAGGCCACGGCTCCGCTACACAATGAAGCCGACCCAACTTACCTCGGCATACAGCCGCCACAGCAATTCCATCCCTTGTGTGTGTCTGCACTTTGCTGCTTGTGTCGGCAGTGCACGTCCTCACCAGAAGCACTCGACTCGATTGTACGGTCAGGGTGGGGTATTGTGGGGAGGCTCCTGAAAGCCAGTTGAAGTAAGCGACACGGTGTCTATCTCATTCTTTCCCCCCTCCAGGCAATGAGGACCATTTACAAGGTCCTTTTCCTATGGGGATACCGAGAAGCCATCCTGGAAATGTATCCCCAGATGCTCATCCTCTACGTCACGCAAGTGCAGTATGTGATGGATCTGCGCTTGCCAGGGACCTACAGGGCCAGCGAGACATCCAGCCCTGAGGAGGGATCCAGCTGCCTCAGCCCCCTAAGGTAATGACTGAAAGGAAAAGGAAGAACAGATTTGTTCTGCTAAACACATGTGGTCTGTTCATGGCCATCATTTGTTCGGGTGCTGTAGTTCGCCCAGGCTCAGTTCGGTGCAGGTCTCTCTTGAGGGGAAAGGGTTGAGAGACGTGTGTTCTTGTGAGTCACACTCGCTCATCTGACTCCATCCACAGGCCAGCTGCTTTCACAACACAGTCAGGCAGCAGCCATGTTTGTGCATCCATCCACATGTACCACCTGCCAAGGTGTCAGTGGTTTTATCAGGGCCTGCTGATCAAATCTGTGGGCCTCCATCCCAGAACACAGACAGAGCCACACCAGCAGCACATGGGGCCAGGCACCGCAGGATGTCAGCGTCACAGGCAGACAGGAGGAAGAGGGACCAATTCAACTGGTTCTGTGGGCACAGTTAGGGGCTTCAAACTACATGGGAAAAACAGAGCGCTAGAGGCTACCTCAGGTGGTGTAAACTGACACAGCTTTGCTCACTTACACCAACTAAGGATCTGGCCCCACATGCCCGCTTGTGTCCTGTTACCTGTCACAGTAAAGACTCAAGTATTCGACCGTATTGAGTGATGGCACCAACCAGCTTAAGAAGCTACAGTGTCACTAACTGGTTACAAACTCAATGAATCTGTGGTGTAGACAGGGCCCATTGGGCAGAGAAGCACCATGATATCACACAGGACCTGTCCTCGGGGAGGCTTGCTACTGCTGACCATGCTGTGTGTTCCAGGGCTTGTGCAGATTTGCCATGCTTGGGGCTGATCTCGTTGCCTGACACTGGGATTTTTTTGTCTTTAGCATGTCAGTGGAGGCTGTGAAGACTCTTTTTTCCATGCCCGGATACTGGAAGGAATTTGCCGGCATCCAGTTACAGCAGGGTTGGGACATGATATCCTCCTGATATTACTACTCGCAGGGTGTTGGCCTGATTGCAAGGTAGGAGCCCAAAGTTTCCTCTTCATTGGGTCTCTCTTGGGACTGGGATTTCCGTGTGAAATATTCCTCTGTTCCAGCTGCCATCTCAGCCCAGCAACTAGAGAGGAACTCTCTCTCCCCCTTGATAACCACAAGGGACTTTCTGTTCCATGTTCCAGAGCCATGATCGAGTTTGAGAACCCTCAGCTCCCTGCAGTTTTCAGAGAGGCCGTCACCATTGTCCAGAGTGAGAAGGAGGATGAGCAGAGAAATATCGCCATGACTTTCTGCACTGAGGTGAGATTCATTAATTGACAGGCACAAGTGGGCTTTCTGCAGAGCAGCTCAGGCCAGTAAGCTCTGGGGCACATTGTCAGGAGCTCAGCAGCCCACAGCCAGCTAGCTCCTCTCCACACATGGATGGTTGTGGGGCATGGCAGAGAGAGGGAGGGAGAGACAGGGTGAGATCGCTCCTGGCTGGATGTGCCTAGATGGGATTATGTGACAAGAAGAGATGTTTCTCCAGTGCACCAAGGCCATGCTTCTCTCCTCACCTTTTCCTGGTGGTTCTGCTTTTCTTCTGCCCCAGGGGTCGCTCCATGCACTCAATGGGGCCTGGAGAGTCCCCTTTCCCTGGGGGTTTATTTGTGACTTGTGCATTAGTCTAACTTCTGGGAATGAACCGACTGAAAGAGCAGCAACTGGCTCCCTACACACCAGAGACTTTGTACGGGACTAAGTGGCCATTTGGTAAAGATGACTGTCCAGGGAACAGACCCCACAATAAAACTTCTGCTCCTCAACCGGATGTTGATTTGGCTCTTTCCAGTTTCTCCAGAGTCCTTCCATTGAGACGATACTGACAAAATCAGAGCTCCAGGCACAGCTCATGGAATGGACCCAAGACAAAAATCCCATCATACGTAGACTCAGTCTGCGAGGCCTTGGCAGGGTTGTGCTCCAGCCAGCAAAGGTGAGAGGCGTGGATTGCCCGGGGACCAAGGAAGCTGATGTCTATCGAATAGCTCAGAAATGAGAGCGAAATCCCCACACAAGCCTTGTTGTTTAACGCACGGCACTCAAATGTTGGAGGTGCTTTACTGAGCGAATCAAGGCATGACGTGGTCCCTGCTCCCGTGAGCTGACCCCTGATTGCAGATGTGATGCAATGGGGGAGGCGGGGTGAGCAAAGACAAAGGTTACAGTGAGCAGCTGGCACTGAGTGAGAGGAGAATGCCTTTCTGCCCTGTTGGGGGGCTGTGCCAGTCGTGGTTTCTCATAGGTGGGAGTGGGATGGTCCAGCATGTGCTCCAGGCTGTCACCCAGGATAGTAATGAGCTGCCTTCTTCATTCCTGCAGGTGCATTTGTTACGGGCCCAGCTGCCAGCGATCATGGACACGTTCTGTGACAGGGATGGAGGGTGTGTCATGGAGGCCATGCATAAAGCTGGAGACATCATCTACCTCCTCGACGGGGAGGGGCTTGGCTCCCTCTCCCAGGACATTGCAGTCAGCCTTCGCCCCTTCATTGTTGAAGTAAGGCTGGGAACCACAGGATAAGTCCATTCCCCACCCCCCCCTCCGCCTGCCTCTGATGCCCTTGTCTCTCTCTCCCCATCCCCTTGCCTCACGCCCCTCAGCCCTGCCATGGAGCCTCCAAGGAGTGCCCCCGCCATGGGTGGGGAATCTCCTACTCAGCCACTTCCCTGTCAGAGCTCTTCTCGGCAAACCTCAGCCTCAGCGCCCTGCTCCCAGCCCCTGCTGCAGCCTGGCCTGGGGGAGAGGGGGCCTGGCACTGGGCAGATGACCAGCTGTCTGGAGAACACCAGCCCCCAAAGAGGGGGAGATTCCCAGCAGGAAAGAGGTGGGTCGGGAATGGCCCGGCTCTCAGGGAACTGAAGAGCAAAAGAACTGCTGTGTTTTGTAGCAACACATCCCTGCAAGGCTCCACCAGCTGCTTCTCCCCTTCCCCAGACCAGTCTCCAGCAGCCTTCCCTCCCCCTCCCCTAATCTTCTAGGGTTCTAGGGTTCGTTGCTCTCCAGACAGAAATTGCGTCTGGGACACCATGGGGCTGCACTGCCCAGCACAGTGTCTCAGGCCCTGTTCTGCATAAGATGTCTATGGCACTGGCCTGGTGGCCTCACTGCTCCCGTGAGCCAAGTCAGTTAACACAGGGGGAACCAAAGCAGCGGGCGGATTATGACTCTGTCGCGTTACGCTCTGATACTGCCTGGCTTTAACTGGGCTTCCCCACTCCCTGTCTGTCATTGCCAGGAGAGGGGCAGTGTGCGCTCCGCTGCCATTTTACTGCTTGGCAACGTGGTGAGCAGGGTGAAAGACCCAGACAAACGCAGTGTGCAGCAGGAAATGATCAACTGCTTGCTCCCGCTGCTGCTGCATCTTCAAGACCAGGAGGAGAGTGTGACACTGGTAAGTGCCACGGTTGTTATTTCCTTAAGAGCAAAGAGCCATTATCCCCCACTCCATTAATGGCCAGAGCCCCTTCCCCAAGCAGAGTCTTCTCCTCCCTGCTTCACTCCATGTTGGAGCCTAGTGCCTCATCCATCCTCAGAGCACACAGCACAAGTTGGAAGAAAAGCCTTCTTCTGAGGAAGAGTCCTGACCCTCTACTGCAAAGACAGGCCTCAGGCCTTTGGGCTGCTGCATCCAAAGGTTCCCAACAAGAGACAGCAAAAGAAAAGGGAGCACAGATCTGTAAGTGCCCTTCGGTTCAGGGAGCTGATATCTGTGATACCCACAGCCTTCTGGAAAGTGGGTGCAGCTGCCCTGCCTGCTTCCCTGGACCTCCTGAGAGACCTTTTCCAGCAGGTCCTCGCTTCCCAACATTCACCAGACATTGCCTTCTTTCGTAGGGCCAACTGGGATGTGGAGGGAAGCCTAATCCGTGTGCCTCTTTGGTCCGACTCTTTGGGATCCCAAAGCTGACTCACGCTCTCATACAGTTTCTTTGCAGAGAAGGACTGAGTTGTGGAGATCTCTTATGATTCTTTCCAGGGCTGCCCATAGGCAGGCACTGGGCCTGGGACAATCCACCCCCCCTCCATCCATCCCCCCACTCCACCCCTTCCCCTAAGCCCCCACCCCAGCTCTTACTGCCCCTGTTCCGCCTCCGCCCCCTCCTCTCCCGAGCGACGCTGGAAGCCGGCGAGGTGGGGTATAGCTTAGCGGGGCTAGGAGTACTGCTGCTGGCCCCGGCACGGCCCAGGTCCTGCATCCCCCTGAAGTGCAGGGCCCCCCAAAGCACAGGGCCCTGGGCAACCAACCCAAACCATCCAAAGACAGGATGGCTCTGGCTCTCTCCAGCCAAGTCTCAGTTCCCTCTCCTGAGCACAGTACTGTGTAGAACAAATGACAGGAATCTCAACGAGCACGAAAAGCAGGAGAAAAGGGACAGGGAAGGTTCGATGTCCCCGAGACAATCCCTCTCTTAGTGAGAACCCTCTTGGTCTCACCTTCTCTTGCAGAGATGCAAACTGATGCTCTTCCGCTGCGCAGTGTTTCTCAGGTGGGCTCATTTGAAGACGCTGTTCCGCAGCATGGCCTGGGATGGCTCCTCACAGCTCCTGAAGTGTGTCTGGAAGTGCTTGGTAGGTGAATTCCTTGTGCCTTGAGAGTTGTGAATGGTGACTTGAAGGAGACCTTTCTAACCCCACACCCTGAGTACCCATCTGCTTCGGTCGAGTGGCAGGACTCTATTCCAGGCTCTCTGCTGGTTCATTTCTGCATGAATTACAATCCCTTCACATTTTTGAAATTTTTCTTCACAACTGTCAGACCTCCAAACCTTCTGTCTTTTAAAATGAAAGCTGAGGTTCTGGAGAACACAATAGTAACTCCAGAGAGGTGCTGCTATGGTGTATGGGCTCATACTGGCTGTTGCTTTGCCCTGGCTGTGTGCTTTGGCTTTCCTGGCCTCTTCGCTGTGGGAAGAACACGTCATTTGTATATTGTGCATTTCTTCCTTCTTTCCTCCTAGATGCAGAACAACGAGAGCCACATCCCCAAATTCCTGTTCCAGTCCTTAGAGTACCAGGAAAGCTCACAGACAACAATAAGACATTCTGCAGGCCTGTTCACTGGTAAGCAGAGCAAATTCACTTGATCTTTTTTGAACTGCTTCCTTCAAAGCCCTTTTCTAGACTTCTGGTGTGTGTGTGATTGAGAGAGAGACAGAATTAACATGTATTCCAAGATGAAGGGAGCAATTTAGCTGTATTGACCGCACCAACTTCCCCTACCCACAACAACTCTTTGGCTGCGCCTAGTGGAAACCAGCATGATGTGAATTCAGTCTCCTTTGGAAATCAGCCAATCAGTAAATTCTAGGCTTCTGATCCTTTTATGTGCTTTGTGAGCAGATGTAAGGAATATATTTAATTTCCCAACGGCTGTTTTGGGGGAATGGCTGCACCTTTAGCAGTTTTCAGCGAAGGATTTGAAAAGTAATGAGATCCATTGTATGTCTAGGAAATACTATCCGCCATTACTGCGACTTGTTGTCTGAAACCGTGAATGAAGATGGCATCTCCCGCCTGTATGAAGGTAAGGAAATAGCTCTGTGTGTTTTTGCCTCTGTGGGAAGTACAGGGGTGCAGCACAGGGCCTGAACACAGGTTTGAATGTGTCCCTCTCTGGCTAAGGACAACGTTTAAGGAAGAAGGATGGTCACGCGAGCTTTCATCGAGGTCCCACAATATGTGTATGGGAGCAGGGGATAACCATCCCTAGCTCCTAGGATAGAGGTAGCCTTAGAGCTGTGTGAGGAGACTGTCTTCATAAAAGTCAGAAAGTCTCTAAAGGAAGGCCTGACAGAACTGAAAAGGGCTGTTGTTATTATTAAGCATGATGATGATGATGACAATTACCCTCTGTAGGGAAGATTCATCACCTGCCCTCCCTGTAATGGAGTGATTGCAGGCCAGGGAACCATTCAGAGGTTGTTTATCTGCTCATAGGAAATCCCCTGAGCGCACATGGGAAACATCTTTCCCTGTGACCTCTTAAGGAATGAAGTCACAGGGCCACAAAGGATTTCAGTCTAAATTCCTTTGCGGATCCGTGCATAAATGTTTGATGATTTAACACCTCTGCTGTTGTCACTTTTTTGTTACATCCCAAGAACAATTGCCCCCACCTGCCTGGGTTTTAGTGTGTGGACGTGTGTGTGACCGGGTATATGCTGGGGGAGGGGAAAGTTACACACGAATGGGGTCTCCTCTCTGTCCAGGGCTATTTTAGGAGTAGCAGAGTTGTTGTTTCTGTGCCCCCAGACTCTTGGGTAGCTAATAGCTTGTGGCGATGGCCATCTGAAGGGGAGGTTTCCTAGGCACCAGTCACATCAGCACCATGGGGCTTTCAACCCGTTTCCTCTTTGTTTCAGCTTTTCAGGAAGTGCCTTTGACATTTGACAGGACCACAGGGTGCATCCTCAAGAGACATTACAAATGGCTGCAGAAGCTTGGAAATCTCGTGTCGGGTTCTGCATTCGACTAGGGAACCGGGACCGACACAGAAGACCTCTTTGTCCTGCTATGATAGGTACAACAGACGGTTATCAACTTTTTGGTGTCCCGAGCCTCTGTTTGCCAGAAGCTGGGAATGGGTGACAGGGGATTGATCACTACATGATTACCTGACTGTTCATTCCGTTTGGGGCACCTGGCATTGGCCACTGTCAGAAGACAGGATACTGGGCTAGATGGACCTTTGGTCTGGCCCAGTCTGGCCTTTCTTATGTTCTTATATTTGGAACCGGGACAGAACAACGAGGTGGATATTGGCAGATGACACAAAATTATGTAGGTTAGTCAGGCGTAGAGAAGACTTTGAAGCAGTTGAAAGGGATCTAATGAAGCCATGTGACTGGGCAGCACAATGGCAGATGAAAACCAGTGCTGACAAAGGCAGGGCCATACGCATGGAAAGCAGTGTGGTGAACGATTCCTACATATTGCTGGTGTCGGACACCAAAGCACGGTTGGTTGGGCCCAGTGGTGTGAGCAGTGGCGGTGGGGCCTAGTGGTCAGGGTGGTGGAGGTCGAGCCGAGGGGAGCCAAGGGTTGGAGCCGGAGTCAGGAGTCAAGAGCAGGATTGGAACGGGCTGGGGAGTAGGGCCAGGGCGGGATTAACGATTCCCGGCCAATGGGAGCTGTGGGGGGCGGAGCCTACAGACAAGACCAGCACCCGGGACAGAGGTTCCTGGTGCGGTGGTCGTCGCGGCAACGCGGCTGGGTGGGGGAACGGCAGCGCGCGGAGCTGCCTCGCCCCCACCCCAGCCAGGCAGAGCCGGCCCGGCCGGAACGCAGCACGCAGGAGCTTTAGTGGCTGCAGCACGGACCCCCCCCTTAGACCTACTCCTTTCATGAGTGCATCACTGCCCCACTTCTGCCCCATCCCCACACACGGTTACAGGGCAGAACCCATAGCTGAGCTCTGAAATCTCTCTGACTGTAATGAAGTTACTGCAGAGTCAGGACAACCCCACCTTTGGGCTCCATGTCTGACATCTCACCCCACTGCACCGAGCCCGACATTCACAGAGCTTCTCGCATGTGATTCCCTCAGTCATCAGAGCCAGGCGGACAGAGGAGAAATTCTCCCCGACTCCCTTCAACCATTGCCAGCCCACCGGGCAGCGGAGCTTGCGGAGGATGGGTGCTGTCTTTAAGCAATGCCAACTCTCAGGGAAGTTGCAAACGAGCAGTGGGGGGCTGGAGTTTGTGCCGTGGAAAACTACCCTGCTTGAAGGTTTTGTTCTTCTGATTTGTGTTCCTGCCCTTTCTCCCTCCTACAGACATCTAGAGGCTAACAGGAGCCAACTGAGCCCACCGCTGATCACATCTCTTGTGAGACGCCAAAGCAGCTGTTGCATGGGAAGGAGGAGACAGAAGAGGCAGAGCAGGATGTGCCGGGGTGCACCAGCCACACATAACACCATAGTCTAGGCGGAGGAAGCCAAGCCCCTCCCCAGCCCTGCCGGACATGCTACAGCTGGAGCACCAGTGTGAAAGGGAGCAGCTCAGCTCTGTCTAGACAGAGTGCCGAAAATGGAGGATGCACATTGTAGGCTCCAGTCCAGAAGCAGCTGAAGCCCCAGACCGCAGAGCCCCGAGGAGCCGAGACCCAGCCGCATCACCAGGGGCCTGCAGACGTGCAGGGGAGGTCAGAGTCTCTGGGAGATTCCCAGGCTGGGAGCCCAGAGACCCCCAGCCCATGGCCTAGAGACATCTCGTAGGAAGTAACCTTGGTGAACTAGCCATTGTCATGCTGAGTGACGTCAGATGTTCTGGTTGGATCCCCACTGACTCAATGGCAAACACATTGGCCATGGACAAGGCCTTGGGCTAGGACCCGGTGGAGTAACAAGGGCCCAGGTCCCCCTGCCCTGGCCGCCATCCATCCTTGGTGGCAGCCCACCTCCCCAGTGTGCCACTAGACTGCACAGCCCCAAGAGGAGGGGCAGCCATCTTGTCTCTGAACTCTCAGGCAAACAGCCCTGCGCTGAAGGGCAGCGATATTGACTCTAGTCTCTGGGCTACACAGCACTGAGAGAGAGAGCAGCCATATTATCTGGAGCCATCAGGCCACACAGGCATGAGAGACAGGATAGCGGCACAGACTCTGGTCTCTGGGCCACACACCCCAATGGAGAGGGCGGCCACACGGACTCTGGGCCACACGGCCCCGACGGAGAGGGTGGCCGCACGGACTGTGGTCGTTGGGCCACATGGCCCCGACGGAGAGGGCAGCCGCATGGACTCTGGTTGTTAGCCCACACGGCCCTAAGTGGGAGGGCAGCCATTTTGACTCTGGCCATTAGGCCAAACCACCCTGAGGCTAAGGGCAGTTATTTGGTTTCAGCCATGGGACCTTGCCCTGTCACCCCTAAGGCATCGCTCATCTGTCACCATGAGACTGACCCCGTGACATAAGACTTTTGGGATCAAAATGCAAACATGAGCAGAAGCAAGGAGTGGCATGTGAGCCCTCTAAGAGATCCTCCCACTCCTCTAACAATCTGGGGGTGTTTTATCTCCATTGCTCTACCTCAGGAATAGATTTGAACAATGGGGGAAACTTCTGGGGCAGAGTGATCCATCCGGAAGTGGGTCATGTGACCCCTCCGAGAACTCCTCCCAGTTGGGGTGGGCCTCATCCCCTTAGGACCAACCAGAGAGGGGATTTCACCAAATAGGGTTAGTGCTGTGGTGGGGAGACCTGCCCGTGAGAGGGGCCCATCACCCCTCCATGAAATCCCCACACCGTCCTATATAATCGGTCAGGGTTTCACACACACCCCTTAGACCATCCCAGAAGGGAAACGTACCGATCAGAATAGGTAGTGCCCAAAGGCCTAGGCCAGAAGCCGCCGATCTCTGGAGCTCCATGTTTGCGTGGCTGGCAGCATTGCCCTGGAAGTCGCAACACAACGCTGCGTGGAAGAGGCCGTCTCGTTCCAAGGGTGTCTTTTACAGAAATCACGGCCTAGACCTTCGGGCTATACCTGTTCTGATTGGTACATGTTTCCCTTCTGAGATGGCCTAAGGTAGGAGTGAAACCCTCACCAATTGGTAGAGGGGGGGGGGACTTCTTAGAGGGATCACGGGATCCTTTTGCGGGCAGGTCACTCCACTACAGCACTTCCTTGTTTGGTCAAATCCCCTCTCGGGGTGGTCCTACAGGGCTGACACCTACTTCAATTGGTAGAGGACAGAGGGAGGAGTTATCAGAGGAGATATACAACCCCCTTCTGGATGGGTCACCCTGTCCCGGAACATTCCCCGATTGGTCAAATCCAGTCTCCGGGTGTGTAAAATGCTGGTTGCCCCTGCCAAATTTTAGTAAAAGAAGGGATGAAAGGCATGGACCTTTTGGGTTATCTATAAAGTGGCCATCTTGGACTTCGGAAAAAATGTTGTGACCTTTTGCCATTTGCTTTATTATTTTGGGTTGGGAAGCACACTCCCACGCACGGATTGAATCCGCGTAGATAGGGTCTAACGTCCAGGCAGAGACGACGCAAAGAGGGATAGGGAGGGTTTTTAGTTAGGTTTATACTCGCCCGTTCCTGTGTCCAGCATACAAGCCCATCCCTAACGTCCAATGTCAAGAGAGCAGCATCCGTCCATCGCTTTCACTGCAAGAGAAAGTAGAGAGAACATCAACATTACCTCATGGGTGTAATTGTTTGTAAGAGTGGAGCAGTTCCAGAGTTAAAGTTTTGTTAATCTGCCTCTTCTCTATCCTATCCTAGCCCTTTTCCCCGTAGTAAATGATGTCTTGTTTGTCTGGTTACCACTGTGTGGCCTTATTTTCTTGTGCTAAGGCAAGCTCTGATAGACGAGCTTTACAAAGGGGACCATGTGGGAAGAATTTACTGTAAGATTTCCCGCATCTTCTGAATGGGGTTTGGTTTCTGCCCTCTTTAAAGGAAGGAAAAATCCTTACAGGTGATCCTACGGGGCTGAAACCACTGTGATTACTTAGTAATCTGTCCTATTCACCATGATGTTTGTGACCCTGTGTATCATAGGGAAGTAGCCCATGGGCATTATGAATCTTTTGATTTAAAATAGACACTTGTGGTGTACAGACGAAGAAGGACAACTTTTCAAATCCAACGTGCACAGAGATTGTATGGACACTGAACGTATTGAGTACAATACTTTTATCTTTAATCTGTACATTAAACAAAGACAAAGGAGCAGGGTTGAGAGGCTGGGCACTGACTTCCCCAGGACCATTCCTCCTCTAGTAATTCCCATTACAAATCTCCTGTCAAGGAAGAGCCTGAGGAAGTGTGATCAGTGGAACTACCCAGAGCACGAGAGAAATCAGGGCCCTGAGCTGAAAAAACAAGCCTCAGCCAGTTCACGTTAATTCACTGTCCTCAGCACAGAAACCCCGGAAGCACCTGAGGATTACTTGAAAGGTTTTGAGAGGGTTGGCCCTGCAGAGTTAGAGATGAAGCCTATTACGGCTGGTAAATCAAGGACAGAGTAGACACGGGATGAAAAGATACAGGACACAAAATTCTCTGGTTAAGTCGAGTGCGTTTCCAAAATCGAACCCGTTGCCTGGCACAATGGCAGAGCTTGTGTTAAGGAGACGATCTAGGAGTTTTGTACCTTTAGCCATGGTGCACAGAGAATGATGGTTTACAAAGTGATTGACAAATGGGGGCGGTGGATGACTTCCCCGCTGACATGCTTACTGGGAATTATTTTTTCATGTGGCTAAGGGTGTGGATGTGGTCACCCACAGCAGAAATGCATCTTTGTGTTGAGATCCCAGGGAGGAGGGGGAAATTCCAGAAGCTAAGAGAGACAGAGAAAGTCTCTTTGACACCGCGGCAGTAGGGAGAAGCAGCTTGTCTCCAGCAGCAAAGGGAGGTGCCGAGATGAACTCCTGCAGCGCAGCAGAAGGCAGCCTGCCCAGTGCCCTCAGAGACAAAGGGGTCGAAGAGGTGCCTGTCACTGAACAAGCTGTTCCAATTGTTCACAGCCAGAGTTCTGCAGTTGAGGAAAGCATAGACCTGGCCCTAGAGAGCACCAGGGATGGTTGCTTAGAGGGGGCCCTAGGAAAGGAAAACAGGGAAAGGTCTTTTGAAAAAGATGGGAAAATGTCTAGGAAAGCTTCAGTGGGAGAGAATGAAAGCCCTGACAAACCCTCTCAGCAGGTGAGTGTGCCCAGCCAGCACCCTGGGGAAGTCATGTTGTTAGCACAGGAATGTTCTCATGCTGGTCACCTGGGGATGGATGCCCCACAAAGAGGGGCTGACTCAACCTCTACCTGCCCTCAACACTCCCCCAGGCCACCAGCCTGGAACTCAGCCTCAGAGCGTGAACTGTGTAGCTGACCTTTCAGAGGAAAGCAGTCACACAGCCAACCCCTCGGGGACATGGGGTGGTGGCAGACGGGCTCTCCCTCCAGGCCCCAGGGCATATGTCCAGTTTTACCCTGTTGGGCTCAGGCACATCTGATCCCCAGGGGGAGTGGGAGTTGGGATTCACAAGGACATCCATTTTGACATACTTGTGGAAAAGGATGGTATCTCTTTAAGGCAAAATTCAGCCCCTGCCTCTGTAACAGCCAAGGGTTTGAATCCAAGGAGCCTTCAGGCTGAACATGCCTGTGTGTGCAGATGGAAATGACCCGGCTGGCTGGGGCCGGGGGTGTCTTCCCCTTGTCTGGCAGCACAAAGGAAGCAGCGGAAAGAACGCTGCTGGTGTCAGGGACACCTGGACAGAGGGAGGAGTTTCTTAACCCCCAGAGCCCATGTCACAGCCCTTGAGGGAAGGGGGCTGGAGAAGGACTCAGTCCTGGGGGTGAGGGCGTCAGGTTGATCCCAAGAGGGAAGATGGGCTTCTTGCAGATGTGCAGCCCTGGGGTTGGGGGACAGCTCCAGACAGGGCCTGCCAGTGTGCAGGAGCACCCTGCATCCCCCCCTCACCAGAGTCTGTGACCCCCAAGGCCGTCCCTTACCTGCTGTCCCGGTGGTGCCCCAAATTATGGTGACGTCAACATGCAAACGCTGGGGGGAGAGGTTACCTGGTTACCGCAACCAGGGCCATCTCTAGGGGGTGTGGGGCCTGGGACAACCCCCCTCCACCCCAGGCCCCACCCCCACCTCTTCCTGCCCCTGCTCCACCACCACTGCAACCCTCCCCCAAGCTCCTGCCCTGCTCCGCCCCCATCCACCCTTCCCCCAAGCCCCCTTCTCCGAGCGACGCTGGGAGCGCAGAGTGGAGCAGGCTGGGGCTGGGTCGCCCTGCTTCCCGCCGGTGAGTGCGGGGTTGGGCCCGACCCCTGCTGCTGGTTCCAGGCCCCTGCTAACCATCTGGGTCGTCCTGGGCACCACGCTTCCGCATCCCCCTGAAGTGCAAGGCCCCCCAAGGCGCAGGGCCCGGGGCCACCACCAGTTCCTCCTAGCCACGGCTCCCCGCTCCCCACTCCACAACAGCCAGGCATTTAACCCCATCCCTGCTGGACTGCCCCAGGTAATGTACAATGGGGAGGGGAGAGCATGGGGCCAACCTGGGCCGGAAACAAGTCACGTGGGGGGCATGTGTGGGGGGCAGGGAGGTTGCGTATGGTCCCATAAATTCTAAGGACAGCCCTGGTGACACCACAGCCCCAAGACTGTGACTGGATGCAGGATCCGTGCTGAAGGGACCCCGGAGGGAAAAGAAGAGCCAATAACTGAAGACACTCAAAGGTTCAGGAACGAGTTAAAAGTCACAATGGGGATTGTCCAAACCATCTTCAAAGGCCAAGGATGTAAACAAACGGCACGGGATGCCATCAATCCTTGTGAATGCTCTTTTGCAACAAGTGAATTGACATTAATGTTTACCCCTGTGAAAAGGGATAAAATGCCCAATTCTTGGGAAGGGAAACCATTTCCATCCTGCTCATGCTTACTGCTGGCAGAAGGCAGGGCAAGGCAGAGATTCCATCATTCCAGACCTGTCAAGGTATAACACATTCACTGCTTTCCCCTCATCCACAGAGCCAGTTATCTCATCATAGAAGGCAATTAGGTTAGTCAGGCATGACTTCCCCTTGGTGAATCCACGCTGACTGTTCCTGATCACTTTCCTCTCCTCTAAGTGCTTTAGAATTGATTCCTTGGGGACCTGCTCCATGATTTTTCCAGGGACTGAGGTGAGGCTGACTCGCCTGTAGTTCCCCTGATCCTCCTTCTTCCTTTTTTAAAGATGGGCACTACATTAGCCTTTTTCCAGTTATCCGGGACCTCCCCCAGTCGCCATGAGTTTTCAAAGATAATGGCCCTGCAATCACATCCGCCAACTCCTTTAGCACCCTCGGATGCAGCGCATCCAGCCCCATGGACTTGTGCTCGTCCAGTTTTTCTAAATAGTCCCGAACTACTTCTTTCTCCACAGAGGGCTCGTCACCTTCTCCCCATGCTGTGCTGCCCAGTGCAGCAGTCTGGGAGCTGACCTTCTTTGTGAAGACAGATGCAAAAAAACCATTGAGTACATTAGCTTTTTCCACATCCTCTGTCACTAGGTTGCCTCCCTCATTCAGTAAGGGGCCCACACTTTCCTTGACTTTCTTCTTGTTGCTAACATACCTGAAGAAACCCTTCTTGTTACTCTTAACATAGCTGCAACTCCAAGTGTGATTTGGCCTTCCTGATTTCACTCCTGAATGCCTGAGCAATATTTTTATAGTCCTCCCTGGTCATTTGTCCAATCTTCCACTTCTTGTAAGATCTGTGTTGTATATCGACCTGGGTATGTGGCTGGTCCTTTAGGATCTGAAGAACCCTTTTGTTTGATGAAATTGGCTTCAAATAACCACTCAGCAGTAAATTCAGTGTTTTTGGTGGCAATAAAAGGACTGGAATGCCTAAGGAGACTGCTTTTCTGACTTCTTGTTAGCCAGTGGGGTGAAACAGAAGTTTACTTTGGTTGCTGGTTTGGTATCTCTTATCAGAGAATGACCACTGCTTTTTGGGGGTGCCTGCCCCATTTCTCAGCACTTTGTCCTGAATTTACTATTCTCAGTTGTGACCCACTAAGGGCTTGTCTACACCACGCAGTTCTTAGCGACAAGGCTGGGTCGACACTGTCTTGTCGCTAAAAGTCAGTGTGTGTGAACGCTCTTTGTGGTATTTTGTTGGCACTTTTGCTGACAAAATACTTCCAGCCCCGCGAGCGGCATAAACTTTGTTGGCAGGAGAGCGCTCCTGCCGACAAAGCCGCGTTCACACCGCTGCTTGCGTCGGCAAAACGTTTGTCTTTTGCGGGGGGCTTTTTTAAGTACCCGCAAAAGAGAAAAGTTTTGTCAACAACCATGCAGTGTAGACATACCCTAAAGCACAGTGAGAGATGGCTTTTGCTCTTTTGCCTACTGCTAATGACAGGGAGCTAACACAGGAGAAAGACGAGGCAGGCAGGCTGTCCACAGTGGCCAGGAGGAAGTGAGAAGAAACAACAGATGAGTGGCTGGAGAATGTGGGCATCAATCCTGCTACCTCTTGCATGCAAAGCACAAGCACTACCGCTTGAGCTAATTCCCCACCTCTGGCTTGTGGGTAAGGCACCTGCCAGGCAAAGTGAGGGCTCTGGGGTCTGAAGTGGAACAGAGCGTCAGATGGGGGGATGCTTATAGTTGGGGAGGGGGTCCCGAGTCCTGGATCCCAGCCATATGCCTCAGCACAAAGACCAATGGTCCCTGCAGAACGTGTGTGATGGGGATAAGAGTTAGTAATAAGAATAAGCAACACACTTAAGAAGAGAACATGACTTTTATCTAACCCAACATAGCCAGGAGCAGTCCCAGCTCAGGATCCTCAACCGGACTCACCCCAACTCCCGGCCACAGCATCCAGTTAACAGCCCTCCTTTGGCCTGGCTGGACACCCATAGACACATGGCCACACGCAGCCCTTCCCTGCTTTGGCTCACTCCAAGCTGTCTGTACGCCTCGATCATGGGCTGCACTCAGGAGGCTGTGTGGGAGACCAGTTTGCAGTCCCCTGACAGAGAACTACAGTTCACCTCAAAAGCTGACCTAACAATGATCCCGGGTGAATAAGTGAGCTCACGCTCCCTGGACACAATAAAAAGACATGATCCTACTGGGGTCTCTTCTATATAACCTTAGAGACTAACAAATGTATTTGAGCATAAGCTTTCGTGGGCTACAGCCCACTTCATCGTATGCATGTAGTGGAAAATACAGTAGGAAGATATATATATATATATATATATATATATATATATATATATATATATACACAGAGAACATGAAACAATGGGTGTTACCATATACAACATAAGGAGAGTGATCAGTTAAGATGTGTATGGGGAGGGGATAGCGAAGGGCTGTGTACGGGCAGGGGGTAGCTCAGGGTGCAGGGAGGGGGTAGCTAGGGGCTGTGTGCAGGCAGGGGAGTAGCTCAGGGTGCAGGGAGGGGGTAGCTAGGAGCTGTGTGCAGGCAGGGGGTAGCTCAGGATGCAGGGAGAGGGTAGCTAGGGGCTGTGTACGGGCAGGGGGGCTCCCGGTGGAACTCCCAGCTTCAGGGGGTGAGGCCCTGAGACTCCTGGTTTCAGCCTCCCTGCTGCTCCTGGCTTGGGGGGAGGGGAGGTTTGCTGGCTTGAGCCCTGCGCTGCTCCTGGCTTGAGCGCTGGGGCTCGCTGCACCAGGTTTCAGCCGCGGGGCTCCCTGGCCCCCCTGAAAGGGCTCCTGGCCCTGGACCCCCGGCTGAGAACCGCTGATCTAAATAAAACAACGTTGGTAAAACCACGGGTCCGAACAGCAATGGCCGAGTCTTGGGGTTAGTCCTCCAGCCCCAGGGGAAAAGCTTCAGCCGGCCCCTGCTGCTCCCCTCCCAGCTGCACCTGTGTGGCAAGGCAAGCATGGATGATCAGTGCCGCTGGCTCCAAGCCTCCCTCCCCACCCACTTCCACCGTGGCTCTTTGCCCACATTGTGCCCCATGGGGGAAGCCGGCCATGCTGCCCAAGCCTGAGCTCCATCTTCACCCCCACCTGCCAGGCTGGCTGAATGCAGAGCCATGTGGCCAATGGCAGGCAGAGATGGTGACTGGGCTCCTTCCCCTGCAAGCCAAGCCCAGCTGCCGGTGTCCTGAGAGCCCCCATCACACGCTCCAGCAACAGCCACGTGCTGATCGGGGGCAGCGCTGGGCTGGACTAGAACACGGTTCAACAAAGAACGAGATGGGTTCCTGGAGGAGAGGTCCAGGAATGGCTGTTAGCCAGGCTGGGCAGGGAGGGGGCCCCTCGTCTCTGCTAGCCAGAGGCTGGGAATGGGCGACAGGGGACGGGTCACTGGACAATCCCTGTTCTGCTCAGTCCCGCTGGGGCCCCCGGCACTGGCCGCTGTCGGCCGACAGGACATGGGGCCAGATGGACCCTTGGTCTGACCCAGCCCGGCCGTTCCTACGTTCTATGGGCAGGGGCTTGTGGGGCTGCAGCCCCCTAACTGTGTATCCCCCTCGCCCCATAGCCAGCAGCCAGCACAAAGCTCACACCCGCCACAGCAGCAGTTGGCGCTGCTGGTCTGGGGCTGCTCCCACAACCTGCTCCAACCCTCCCTCCCCGGGGCCGGTCAGGACCTGGGGGCGTGGCCAGGAGCCCAGGACACTCCCCCATGTGGGGCAGCCTAGCACAGGATGGGAAGCTCCGGGTCTGGCCTCCAATCACAGCCGCAGTTGCTCTCTGCACAGGCCAATCAGCAGACAAGGAACGCACATTTTTAAACACCCTGCCTGGGAGGGTGACGGCTCAAATACAATCGGGGGAGGCGGGGCGTTGGCACCAATCAGAAGCTAGGGAGGTGTGATAGGCATGTGGGAGTGCCAATCAGACACCAGCGAGGAGCTGAATGTGTCTGTGGGCGGAGCTGGCTGCACGGGGGAGGGGAATCTCCAGCCGGGCCCTTCCCACTGCTCCCTGGGAGCCTCCCCCAGGGCAGAGTCCCCGGCCCCACCCCTGCCCCAGGGCAGCCCCGCTTGGGGGGAAGGGGAGAGACCCCCCCAGGGAGCGGTGCCCCGGGCTGCAGGGGGCGGGGCTAGATACGGCACACAGGGGCTGCCGGGGCGGGGACATGTTGCCGTCAAGAGCCCTGCCTCGCCCCTCCCCAACGCGCAGCTTCTACGTCCGCCCCACCCGGCGTCATTTCCGCCCCGCTTCCGGGGCTAGGGGCTCGCTGGGTCTGGTCCCGTCACACCCGGAGCCTGGGGCTGGAATAGCAGGTGGGGAACAGCCTGTGGGGCAGGTCTAGGGGGCAGAGCTGGGGGGGGTGGGAGGTCTCAGGGCTGGAATAGCAGGTGGGCAGCAGCCTGTGGGGCAGGACTGGGGGGGGTGGAAGGTCCCAGGGCTGGAATAGCAGGTGGGGAGCAGCCTGGGGGGCAGAACTAGGGGGGCTGAGCTGGGGGGGGGGGTTGAAGGTCCCAGGGCTGAAATAGCAGGTGGGGAGCAGCCTGTGGGGCAGGACTTAGTAGACATCAGAAAACTCACACAGGCGAGAGGCCATATAAATGTTTGGACGGTGGGAAAAGCTTGAGTCAGAGATCACAGCTTATTACAGATCAGAGACTGCACACTGGAGAGAGGCCAGAGAAATGCCATGAGTGTGGGAAAGGTTCCCCTGAGCAATCAGCCCTTACTGCCCAGGAGAGACCCACATGGGAGAGAAACCCTGTACAGGCCTCAACTGTGGGAAAAGCTTCAGTGACCACTCAATGCTTACTAGACATCGGAGAATCCACAGCGGTCAACATCTGCCAATCCCACAGGGAAGAAACCTCTTAGATTTCATTAGCTGGTGTGTAAAACACTAATATTAGAGCTTGGACATCAGAGACTCCCCCACACCAGAGGGAAATTCTCTCAATGCCCTGATGAGGGTGGCCATAGTAAGAACTCCGTTTCCTCATTCCCACGCTCAGGTGAGTGGCATTTGGCTCCCAGGGATCCAGCTGTCCAGCGCTGGGGGGAGGGCACAGCAGCACCCGAGCATCAGCTGGTCAGTGACTCTCGCTCTGCCTGGTCTAAGCAAACCCCAGACAGAGGAGAGGACCCCCAATCAGCACCTCCGGCCGGCTGCAGCCCTGGCTGCTGAGCTGATGGGCCAAAGGGGGGAGAAGGAAGAGACAGAAACTCTCCAGACACTCCCTGTCCCTGGCTGAAGTCCCCCCTCACTTCCCAGACCGGATCTCCCTTCCATGGAGATTAAGAGAGGGAAACTTGGGGCAGGCCCCACCTTCCCTCTAGACACCTGTCCCCACCCCCTATCTTCCATCAGCCCCTGGGCTGGGCTCCCCCACTGACCTGGAGCTGTTCCCTGGATGGGGAGTGTCCAGGAAAGCTGGTAACTCCGCCCCTCCGCAAATCCCTCAGGGCTGGGATCTGCTAGATCCGATATTGAGGGAGCAGGAGGAGGGTTTGTGGGGGAAACGGGGGATTGAATGGTTGGGGCTGGTGGAGTTGGGACGCAGAGTGAGCTGGGGGCTGGGCTATCGAGTGTTTGGGGATCATGCGATAAGAGGAGAGGGAGAGCACGTGGGGGCGGGGGGGACAGGTGCTGCCGCTGATCATTCATTCCCTCTCTACCTTCTCCCTGCCCCCTCTGCATTCAGAAAGCACCAAGGAGAGGGGCTAATTTCCCCAGGGCCTTTTATGGGAGGCCCGGAGATCCCAACTCTGCCTCCACAGCATCATCCTCGGAGGTTCCCTCTGTGGTAGGAAATGTGGTCGAGATGAGCCAGCACACCCTCCACCAGATTTCCGAGTGTAAACTGACCCTGAGCATCTCATGTGTTCTTATCCCCCCGTTAGCAGAGTGACTGCTAGTCCCTGAATTCCCCCTTTGGGGCTGGATTGTCTCAGTCCCAGAGATTGTCACGTTGCTCCAGGCCATGGGGAAAAGCATTTATTGTTTGTACACTTTCTACCTTATGGACCAGAATTAACTAGACGTTAATATAGTGGGACAGTAAAATGTGGTGCTTTCCCTCCAGTGCTATTGGAGGGTGATGGAGTGAGTCCGAGGGATTCCCTCCTTCCCCCTTCACCATCACCCTTGTTAGCCAAATGGGCTCGTTTCCCCCTGGAGCTGCCCAATTACCCCAAGGAGGCACGGGAGTCTAGAAGACGGCTTCAAGTTCTTTATTGATCAGTCAGCTGAGCGGGTGTCCCCCTCGACTCATGCCAGAGGGAGGAACACACCCTACAAGCGTAGAGCAAGCCTTTTTATATCCAGTAACAAATGACTTAACGTGCATACATTCTGCTGACCTATGGAATTTTTAAATTCCTTTTTAGGGGTAAATAGAATACATCTGTTGGGGCCGTAAATAGGATACATTTGTTGAGCCCCTTTGATTGATTGTCTTGCTATATGTTCATATATGGGAAAGGGAGTTTATGGCCATGGGGAACAGCTGAAATAATAGGCGAGTATTTGGCCTTTGTTCTAACAAGGTTCTCCCCCCTTAAAAGCATTTTGAGAGCCCTATGGCCCCCAATCCTCAACTTTAACCGGTTGATATAGTGCCATCATGCGTTGGCGTACAATTTGATTAGCCATTCGTCGGACTAATGCAACTACACAGGGAGCAAAGCAAGCTAGGGATAATAGGGTTGTAATAAAGAGTATAAAGAGAAGAAGGCCTTCTCGGAGCCATCCCATTTGCGGTAACCAGGACGGGAACCAGTCCGTATTCCACCCACCCCATGCTTGGACCGGGACGTGGGCCAGCTTTCTCATTTCTTTTGTTAGCTGTTTTACCGCCTTTCCATTATCATCTATTTGTAAACAGCAATTAGATTCGTTTAATTTTGCACAGATTCCCCCTTCCTCTGCCAGCAAATAATCAAGAACTAGATGGTGCTGGTAGAGCACATTCCTCATCTGAGTGGACTGATCGGCCAAAAGATCAAGAGCTGCAGCTGTCTGATTAGTTATTATTTCTAAAATGGCTTGCAGCCTAATTATCCGATTTAAGTTATAAATGGGCTCCCTTGCCCCTGAGATCCACTCATTAGGATTCCATGTGGCTGGACCATAATGTTGTATAATTCTTTCAGGGGGCCACTCTTGAGCTCCCCACGTTTGGGAGCTTCCAGCGGTTAATGCGGAATCAACGGACCGCTTCTCCCTAATCAAGTCGTCATATACCTTAATTCCTAACTTATTTCCCTGAATTTGGGGTAGTAGAAAGAACAAGGGCCTAATGTACCCGACATAACATATTCCTGTCCAATTTGGAGGCAATCTCCGATATGCGTGTTGCCCACATATCCAGTAATGGCCTTTTAGGGCCCATTGTCCTTTTGCAAAGGGGCCATCCCAGGTCTCGGGGTAATCCTCGGGGCCCGGTTCTTCATAATACAAAGGGTTACCCATTTCCAAGGGCCCCCCTAGTACAATAGATGTACCTTCAGGATTGCAGTATTCACATTTCCATGCCCCAGCCCCTTCCCTCCAAGCACAATTACAACCAAATTTAGGGCTATTGGTAGTAGACCAAAAATGGTTAAAATGGGTTACTCGAGTTCCATTAGAGTGTTGCCATGCCCACTGATACCAGCGTACCACGTGGTCCTTACTGGCGGTATTATCTCGCTGGCAACTTAGAAAGAGGGCATCAAAGTACCCATCTTGTCCAACTGCCTTACAGCCTTCGCCGATATGATGTTGGAAGGAACATTTTACCCAGCTATCATTAGTGAGTTTCACGTGGGTTTGGTTCCATCGTCCTTGATATTTAGAACAGTCATACGTATGGCAGCTAGGGTGATCATAGCAGTCAAATCCTAGAGATAGAGTCCAATCACATCGGCTTTTGCCCACATACACCCCTTCTGGTTTTGTTCGGTTAAGACAAAGGATCCCTACTTCAGAGGAATAGAGTCGCCAAGGGCTACTATCCTCAGTCCAAACTTCTGATCCTTTGTGGACTATACTTAAATTACTAATCCACCATTTAGCTTGCACGGGTTGGGCTACCCAAGGCCACTCATCTAATTCCCCTGGGCCTCCACATACCCAACAGTTACTGAGATTAAAGGATCCTGCTATTGTTTCCCCTAGCTGCAAAAACCTATTTTCCCAACCATAATAGTGGTGGAAGCATATAAACAAAGATATTAGCAGCAATTTCATTATCTTTTTCTAAACAGTCCCTTTAATCCGTCCAAGTACTGATACTCCCAGGTGGAGTCTTCACCTGTGCCACCCCGGGCGTCCGGAGCCGGGGCAGGCAGAGGGCCGGTGTCCTCTTCCGCTAGTTCAGTCTCCGGGCTAGGGCTCAGAAACCGCTTTACCCGTGTATGGTGTGTCCATTTGTCGCTCCCGAGAACTTTGACTGCAGTTTGGCTGATGAGCGAGACAGTGTGCGGGCCGTCCCACCGTGGTGTAAGGGGGTCACGCCTCCATTTCTTGACAAGGACCTGATCACCGATCTGGAACGGATGCACGGGCTGGTCCAGGGGAAGAGCTTGGAAAGGCACCGCGTACCGATGCAGCTGTAACAAAACAGATTGCAACCCGGAGACCTGCTTCCATAAGGAGTCCTTTCCCATTTCCCAGTTTACATCTTCCCGGAACCCTGGGATCAGGATTCGGGGAGGGAACCCAAAGACCAGTTCAAATGGTGAGAGCTTAAGACCCTTACGGGGGGCCCTTCGAATGCGGGTAAGGGCAAGTGGTAACGCATCAAGCCATTTTAGACTAGACTCTGTGCATAGTTTAGTGAGGGTATCCTTGAGAGTCCTATTCATTCTTTCCACCTGGCCTGAGCTCTGTGGCCTCCAGGGGGTATGCAACCTCCATTGTATACCGAGTGCCTGGGACACCTGTTGGACCACTTGTGAGGTAAAGTGGCTTCCCTGATCAGATTCAATCGTTTCGGGGAGATGGAATCGGGGAAGTATTTCATGCAACAGGGCCTTAGTAACCGCCCGGGCCTGGCAATGCCGGGTGGGGTAACACTCTACCCATCCCGTAAGCTGATCCACAAATACGAGCAGGTATTTATAGCCCCTGCAAGGGGGCATTTCTGCGAAGTCAACCTGCCATCTCTGAAAAGGGTACGTGGCCCAGGGCCGGCCTCCCATTGGGGCGGGAGGGCCACACCCCTTTTGGTTAGTTCGTTGGCAGACGGGGCAATTACTAACTATTCTCTGGGCTTCCATGTGCATACCCAGCCCCTTAAGGGATCGGGTGGCCAAATCAACCATTGCTCCTGACCCCATATGCCCTTCTTTATGCATGTGCTGGAGAATTTCCTGAAGTATCGACCGGGGGACAAAAATCTCCCCCCCCGGTAATTTCCACCATCCCGGGGGAACCTGCCGGGCCCCCGCAGCCTGTGCGTGGCGTGCCTCCTCGGCTGTATATTGGGGAGGGGGGGTTTTAGCTTCTGTATCTTGGACCAAGAGGACCCATGAGGCCCCTTCCCGTGCAGCCTCCTTTGCGGCCTGATCGGCCAATTGATTATATCTACGTTGTTCGGCCTCCGGGGCCCTTCCATGGGCACGCACATGTATCACGGCAACCCGGAGGGGAAGCATCAAAGCCTCAAGGAGTGTCTTGATGAGACTCCCATGTGCAATTCTTTGGCCTGACGCTGTGATAAATCCCCTTTCTCTCCACAGGGCCCCGTGAGCATGTACCACCATATAGGCATAGCGGCTATCAGTATACAGGTTAATAGTTTTTCCAGCTCCCAACCGGAGAGCCTCGATAAGGGCCACTAACTCCGCCGCTTGAGCGGACAAATTAGGGCTGAGTTTAAATTTGTATATTCCTTTGTCCTTAATTACTACTGCGGCTCCGGTAAACCGCTTGCCATCTATCACATAGCTGGACCCGTCAACGTACCCCTCAATTTCAGGGTTGGACCACGGCAAGTCTGAGAGATCAGGGCGGGGTTTGGTTTCCTGTTGCAAAACTTCAATACAGTCATGAGTGGGGCTAGTCTCATGGGAAACCTCAGGATCGGGCAGCAGGGTAGCTGGGTTTATGGAGCTAACTGTCCTAAAGGTTAAGTTAGGGGCTAGCAAGAGCCCTACTTCATATCTGGTATGTCGACTGGGATTTAAATGCTTTTCCCCAGCACCTGTCCCCAGTATTTGAGGCACCCCGTGGGGAACCACAACCTCAGTGTCTCCTCCCAGGGTCAATTTCTCAGCCTCCTGTACGAGGAGAGCGGTCGCTGCAACGGCCCGTAAACAGGCAGGCCACCCCTTGGCGACAGGGTCCAACACCTTTGAGTAGTATCCAATGGGTCGCCAGGTTGGTCCCGACCTTTGGCATAGAACTCCAGCAGCCACCCCTCCCCTCTCATGAACGTATAAAGTGAACGGCCTCCGAGGGTCGGGGAGGGCTAGAGCGGGAGGCTGAACCAAGGCTTCTTTTAGCTCTCGAAATGCTTTTTCCATCTCTTTGGTCCACGTCCAATGGAGCAGACCCTCTTTAGTTAAGGATTCATATAATGGTTTGGCTCTTCCCCCGTAGTCAGGGATCCAGAGTCGACAAAACCCAGTCAACCCCAGAAAAGCCCTTAACTCTCGGGGGTTTTGAGGTCGAGGGTTATTGAGTATCACCTGGATTCTTTCTTTACCTAGACTACGACTTCCCTGACACAAATGATACCCAAGAAAAGTGACCTGTCGCCTAACCAATTGTGCTTTTTCCTTTGAAACCTTATACCCCTGCGCCCCAAGGTAATTAAGGAGCTTTACAGTCTGCTCTTTACAAGCTGCCTCTGTTTCAGTACTTAAAAGCAAATCATCACAATACTGGACTATGTTACATGAGGGGTGTCTAGCCAGGAATGGGGCAAGGTCCCTTCTTAACTGGCTGCCAAAAATCTCGGGTGCACAGGTAAGTCCCTGTGGGACCATGGTCCAGAGATATTGAGCCTTATAGTGAGTATCTGGGTCCTCCCACTCGAAGGCAAACAGTTTCTGAGATTCCAAATCAAGGGGGATGGAAAAGAAGGCATCTTTTAAGTCTACTACAGAGAACCAACTGTGCTCTTTGGGAACTTGGCCCAAAATAGTATGGGGGTTCGGGACGACTGGATAGGGAGCCTCTATTAGCTTGTTAACCTGTCTCAGGTCCTGGACCAACCGATACTGCCCATTAGGCTTAGGCACTCCCATTATTGGAGTGTTGTATGGGGACGTGCCTTCCCTGATCCACCCACACTGCAGAAACTTTTGAATCAGAGGTTTTAACCCGATTCTAGTAGTCAGCTTAAGAGGGTATTGTCGGATTCGGACCGGGCTGCTTCCTTCCTTAAGGGAAATATGCACTGGTGAAGCATTCCGGGCTCGAGCGACGCCTCCCTCCTCTGCCCAAACTTCAAGGTTAACCCCTGACAGCTGGCTTTCTTCATTCCTCCCCCTGCATTCCGGGAAGTGATTTCTAGCACTTATCAGGGCCATCTGGTAATTGGAGGACTGCTGCTTAGGGAGTCTAACTTCCATAGTCCCTTTATCGAACGAGATTTCTGCCTGCAGTTTAGTAAGAATATCTCGTCCGAGCAGCGCGATGGGGCAAGAGGGGCTGCAAACAAATTGGTGGGAAATTTGGCAGTCCCCTATCTTTACTAGGAGAGGCAAAGTTTTTTCCAAAGCTGTAGTTTGTCCCTCTATCCCCTGTACCATGGCACATTCCCGAGCTCTACCTCGGGGAGCCTTACTAAGGGGGAGCAGACTGAGAGTGGCCCCAGTGTCAATAAGGGCTTCAATTGGGCGGCCCTCCACATTAATTTTTACCGTGGGATCCAGACTGGCAGCTTGCGCCGCCAGGAGGGGCCGCTGGGTCCCTCGGCTTCCCTATGGGGAAGATCTCTCCCCTGAACGTCCCGTGTTGTTGTAAAGGATGGGGAGGGACGGGGTTTTGTTTTTACGTTCCCTTCCCATGGCCTGTCGCCGGGGGCATTCGTTCTTCCAGTGCCCCTCTTCCCTACAGATAGCACACTGGTTTCGACCCAGGCGGGGGCCCCGTCCCCTCCCAGGTGGCCCTGGCTTCTCCTTAACCTTGTCCCCCCTTTCTGCATATCCTTCTTTCAGGGCCATGGCCAAAACGCGGGCCCCTTTCTTTCGCTCCTCATCATCCCTCCGATCATAAACCTTCATGGCTATTTCTAAAAGTTCCTCTATATTCTTGCCCGAAGCCCCTTCCAATTTTTGCAACTTCTTCCTAATGTCCTCGTAGGACTGCCCAATAAAGAGGGGGATTAGCACCCGCTTCCCATTGATATCCTCAGGATCGAGGTCTGTGTATCTTTTACAGATATTACAGAGCCGCTCATAAAAAGCAGCTGGATTTTCATTCTTTTCCTGTCTTATGCTATACAATTTGGCCCAATTTGGGGTTTTCCTAATGCAGCGTTTCATTCCCTGCACTATAGCCGTGGCGTATTGGCTATGGCGGGCCCGACCTTCCGCATTATGTGACCAGTCGGGAGGGCTTTCAGGCAGTCGTGCAGCCACCGCGGCCGAGCTTTCCTCCGTCTCAGCTACCCACTCGCGGGCCCTTGAGAGGACTAAGCGCCTCTCTTCCGCGGTTAATAGAGTGTTAAGAGCGACCCTCATGTCACCCCAAGTAGGGTTGTGGGCCGTAATTAAGGTCTCAAACACTGCTGTCAGCGGGGCGGGATCTTCCGAGAACGTGGGATTCTGCTGTTTCCAATTATATAGATCACTAGTGGTAAAGGGAACATATATCATAGTGAGGTCGCCACCGGGGGCTACAGCCTCCCGCAGTGGACACAAATATTTCTGCTGCAAGGGCATTTCGTGTACCTCACCACCCTTGCCCGGGGAGCCAATAAGGGTAAATCTAGTATCCCCAGGGTGATAATCAGTCGACATCCTCCACTGTGTCTCGGAGTTTTGATTTGTTACGGGGCCCGTCTTGCTCCTGGTGCGGTCGGATATTGAGGAGCTCAGAGAGGTTAAAGGGGACTCCTGTTTGGAAAGGTCCTCGTGGTTCGGCTCACCCCTTTCAGCTGAAGCATTATCCTCAGAGATGTGGGGGGGGATTTCAATTGAGGATGCCAGAACGGGGAGACCAGGATACAAAGGGGGAGGGGGCATAGGATCAGGGGCAGAAGGAATCACAGTCGGAGGACAGGATTTCTTAACAGGGGGACAGGATTTTCTAACAGGGGCACGGGCCATTAAGGTTTTAATAGTTTGTATTTTACATTTCTGTAACCATGGGGGAGGATTGGCTACGAGATCCTGCCATATATCTATATAGGGATATTGGTCCCAATGCCCATCCCGGGTTACAATGTTATGTACTGCTTGTACAATTTCTGGCTTGAGTGTCCCCCCCCCGGGCCATTCCACCCCGAAGGTTGTCCACTCGAGAGTACAGAACCTTACAAGATTGTCTTTACATAATACAGTTCCATAATCAGCCTGGCGTCTAAACGCCTTCCAGTTATCCAGTATACACCCCAGGGGCGTACTGGAGAAGGTACTTTGTCCGGACCCCATTATGTTCTACCCAGGGGTTTATTTAAGACAGAGGTATCAAGGAGTTTTTAGGGATCTAGTTTTAACTCAGATATCCGCTGGGCCACGAGGTTCGGCTGACCCCCCTTGCAATCAAGATATCCTGGTCACCGGGTTTCCCCTCGCAGGAGTCTTGGGGCGGCTGAAGTCAGCTTAAGCCTCAGACCTATCAGCGGCACTTACTCACTTTACACAGATCCCTTTATCAGTTACAATCTTGGCTTCCAACACACCATCAAGAGGAGAAACAAGATTACCCCTCCCACAAACAAGAGCAATCCCTGAGGCTGCTCCAAGTCCCAATAATTGTTAAGAACGGCCCATGGACTAGTGGAGTTAGTGACGTTACTCATTGGCCGTTGGCTGCTTTCCCTTTACCCACAAACACGACGACAATACACTTACAATACTACGACAATATTAATATACCTTCCCTTATACGGGCTGCCTAGGGGATTTCCACCGTCCAACCCACACCTCGGGGGCGTTATTCCTCAAACCCAGGAGGTAAACGCACTTACCGCCCGAAGTGGCCGCGTCCGGCAGTCAGACTTCCCCTTCTTCTGAAGCCGTCTTGCTTCCGTGTCCTTCAGAGTTCTCTTTAGAGAGGACACAGCCGCCCCGGCCGATTGTGACGATCCGAGGCCCGAGCAAAGCAACAGCTCGAGGTGGCCACTCCTCGGAATCGCCCTCGGCCGTCGGTCAGTGCCCTCTACAGGGAGAGAAGTCCCTTCGTGGTCGCCATTTGTTAGCCAAATGGGCTCGTTTCCCCCTGGAGCTGCCCAATTACCCCAAGGAGGCACGGGAGTCTAGAAGACGGCTTCAAGTTCTTTATTGATCAGTCAGCTGAGCGGGTGTCCCCCTCGACTCATGCCAGAGGGAGGAACACACCCTACAAGCGTAGAGCAAGCCTTTTTATATCCAGTAACAAATGACTTAACGTGCATACATTCTGCTGACCTATGGAATTTTTAAATTCCTTTTTAGGGGTAAATAGAATACATCTGTTGGGGCCGTAAATAGGATACATTTGTTGAGCCCCTTTGATTGATTGTCTTGCTATATGTTCATATATGGGAAAGGGAGTTTATGGCCATGGGGAACAGCTGAAATAATAGGCGAGTATTTGGCCTTTGTTCTAACACCCTCCATCCCTGACACAGCAACCTCTGTCCAGCAATGGAGAGTTTTATCCTCTCCTCATCCTGCCCCTCCACCTCCCAAAGGGTCACGTGCCACAGGGGTTTTTCTCTCTTTGGGATGGCCGCTTAGTCGCACACTCCCATATTAGTCTAGTTTGACAGGAAGTAGCTCAGATTTGTTGAGGACTTCGTGAGACCAATGATCATTTGCCGGAAGAGTCTTTTCTTTAACTTTTTTTTAAATTTTTGTCTAACCCTTTGTCATGAGATTTGTGGTGTTTGAACAATGACTCTGATCGATCTCTCAGCACAGACACCGAGGGTGCGAGCTAGAGTCACGCTCCGAGAGGCAGAGACTGAGACAGGGAATGAAGTTACTGCCTGATACAGTCAGGAGTGGGGAAGTGGGGGACAGAGCTGGGAAACTGCTGGGTTTGCTCTGCAGAGCCAGAACGATCCGAGGCTCAGAGCTGTGAACTCGCTGCGTCAGAGCCGGAGAGACTAGAAGCCGACCCTGAACTCTAAAGGGCCATGAATGACACCCCAAGAAGAATGACGCAGGGAGGGGGCAGCGTCTCCCGACTGCTGAGATGACGAGGATGGGCACAGGCAGGAGGGTGCTGGGATGTCAGCAGTCGGAGCCAGCCTTGAAGCCAGGCCCTCCCATGTCACTGAGGCCAGACGAAAAGGAGGAGCCTTAAAGCCCTGCTGGTCGCCCCCTGCTCATCTACCACCATGTCCTCCTGTGTCGGGACAAGAGAGACTCCCTCTGCCCACTCACCCCACATTCACCCCTCTCAGCTGAGCTCCTTGGATTCCCTGCCGTCAGCGTGTGGCTTTTGTGCCTGGGTCTCAGCGTCGCTCATGGCTTCTCTGCACTTTTCTACCCATTTATAAATGCAGCTGTCGCTGGTGCCTGCAGGAGTGGGGGCAGCAGTGGGCTGGGCTGGGGGTGGGGGTGGGGAAAAGAGTCTGTCTTTGTTTGTCCTTTGAAATAATAAAGTAGAATTGAGTTTCTCCCACTCCCAGTGTCCTTTGATTTGCATTAACTGGCTACCAGCTCCTGAGTTTCACAACACAAACATGGTCTGCAGTGGATGGAAATGCACAGTGAGGTCATAGAATCATAGAATATCAGGGTTGGAAGGGACCTCAGGAGGTATCTAGTCCAACCCCCTGCTCAAAGCAGGACCAACACCAACTAAATCATCCCAGCCAGGGCTTTGTCAAGCCTGACCTTAAAAACCTCTAAGGAAGGAGATTCCACCACCTCCCTAGGGAACCCATTCCAGTGCTTCACCACCCTCCTAGTGAAAAAGTGTTTCCTAATATCCAACCTAAATCTCCCCCAATACAATTTGAGACCATTACATCCTCAACACCCCCTTCTCTTTCTCTCCAGACTATTCTTTTAACCATTTGGTGTCCCTTTTAATCTCTAGGCTCCCAGCAGTGACAAAACAGCTGTGAAGGTACTGCCTGGGGCCTGGAAGTGAGCCATTGTTTTGGACTTGTTCCCAAAATGATTTGTTGGGAGGCTGCTTATGTATAGCTACCACTGAGAACAGTCTAGATCCATCCTCTTTGCAACCCCCTTTCAGGTAATTGAAAGCAGCTATCAAATCCCCCCCTCACTCTTCTCTTCTGCAGACTAAACAATCCCAGTTCATTCAGCCTCTCCTCATAAGTCATGTGCTCCAGCCCCCTATTCATTTTTGTTGCCCTCCACTGGACTCTTTCCAATTTTTCCACATCCTTCTTGTAGTGTGGGGCCCAAAACTGGACACAGTACTCCAGATGAGGCCTCACCAATGTCGAATAGAGGGGAACGATCACGTCCCTCGATCTGCTGGCAATGCTCCTACTTCTACAGCCCAAAATGCCGTTAGCCTTCCTGGCAACAAGGGCACACTGTCAACTCATATCCAGCTTCTCGTCCACTGTAACCCGTAGGTCCTTTTCTGTAGAACTGCTGCCTAGCCACTTGGTCCCTAGTCTGTAGCAGTGCATGGGATTCTTCTGTCCTAAGTGCAGGACTCTGCACTTGTCCTTGTTGAACCTCATCAGATTACTTTTGGCCCAATCCTCTAACTTGTCTAGGTCCCTCTGTATCCTATCCCTACCCTCCAGCGTATCTACCACTCCTCCCAGTTTAGTGTCATCGGCAAAGTTGCTGAGGGTGCAGCCCACGCCATCCTCCAGATCATTAATGAAGATATTGAACAAAACCGGCCCCAGGACCAACCCTTGGGGCTCTCCGCTTGATACTGGCTGCCAACTAGACATGGAGACATTGATCTCTACCCGTTGAGCCCGATGATCTAGACAGCTTTCTATCCACCTTATAGTCCATTCATCCAGCCCATAGTTCTTTAACTTGCTGGCAAGAATACTATGGGAGACCGTATCAAAAGCTTTGCTAAAGTCAAGGAATAACACGTCCACTGCTTTCCCCTCATCCACAGAGCCAGTTATCTCGTCATAGAAGGCAATTCAGTTAGTCAGGCAAGCCCTTGGTGAATCCATGCTGACTGTTCTTGATCACTTTTCTTTCCTGTACGTGCTTCAGAATTGATTCCTTGAGGACCTGCTCCATGATTTTTCCAGGGACTGAGGTAAGGCTCACTGGCCTGTAGTTCCCCAGATCCTCCTCCTTCCCTTTTTTAAAGATGGGCACTACGTTAGCCTTTTTCCGGTCATCCGGGACCTCCCCTGATCGCCTTGTGTTTTCAAAGATAATGGCCAACGGCTCTGCAATCAAATCAGCCACCAACTCCTTTAGCACCCTTGGATGCAGTGTATCCGGCCCCCTGGACTTGTGCTTGTCCAGCTTTTCTAAATACACCTCTACCCCAATATAATGCTGTCCTCGGGAGCCAAAAAAATCTTACTGCGTTATAGGTGAAACCGCGTTATATCGAACTTGCTTTGATCTGCCATTGCGCGCAGCCCCCCCCCCCCAGAGCGCTGCTTTACCGCGTTACATCCGAATTCATGTTATATCGGGTCGTGTTATATCGGGGTAGAGGTGTAGTCCTGAACCACTTCTTTCTCCACAGAGGGCTGGTCATCTCCTCCCCATACCGTGCTGCCCAATGCAGTAGTCTGGGAGCTGATCTTGTTTGTGAAGAGGCAAAAAAAACATTGAGTACATTAGCTTTTTCCACACCTTCTGTCGCTTGGTTGCCTTTCCCATTCAGTAAGGGGCCCACACTTTCCCTGACCTCCTCCTTGTTGCTAACATTCCTGTAGAAACCCTTCTTGTTACTCTTAACATCCCTTGCTAGCTGCGACTCCAAGTGTGATTTGGCCTTCCTGATTTCACTCCTGCATGCCTGAGCACTTTTTTTATACTCCTCCTTGGTCATTTGTCCAATCTTCCACTTCTTGTAAGCTTATTTTTGTGTTTAAGATCAGCAAGGATTTCACTGTTAAGCCAAGCTGGTCGCCTGCATATTTACTAGTCTTTCTACACATCGGGATGGTTTGTTCCTGCAACCTCAATAAGGATTCTTTAAAATACAGCCAGCTCTCCTGGACTCCTTTCCCCCTCATGTTATTCTCCCAGGGGATCCTGCCCATCAGTTCCCTGAGGGAGTCAAAAGTCTGCTTTTCTGAAGTCCAGGGTCTGTATTCTGCTGCTCTCCTTACTTCCTTGTGTCAGGATCCTGAACTTGACCATCTCATGGTCACTGCCTCCCAGGTTCCCATCCACTTTTGCTTCCCCTACTAATTCTTCCCAGTTTGTGAGCAGCAGGTCAAGAAGAGCTCTGCCCCTATTTGGTTCCTCCAGCACTTGCACCAGGAAATTGTCCCCTACACTTTCCAAAACCTCCCTTGATTGTCTGTGCTCTGCTGTATTGCTCTCCAAGCAGATATCGGGGTGATTATAAAACCTAAACCTAATTTCCCCAATATTAATTTCCCCCTACTGTTACTCACACCTTCTTGTCAACTGTCTGAAATGGGCCACTCTCATTACGACTTCAAAAGTTATTTTTCCTTACGCCTCAAACTCCTTTATCCTTCTTCCCAGAGCCACGTAGTCTGCAGTGATCCGCTCAAGGTCATTCTTGGCAGTATCATTGGTGCCCACGTGGAGAAGGAGAAAGGGGTAGCGATCCGAGGGCTTGATGAGTCTCGGCAGTCTCTCCGTCACATCGTGAATCTTAGCTTCCGGCAAGCAGCACACCTCTCGGTTTTCTCGGTCGGGATGGCAGATAGATGATTCAGTCCCCGTTAGGAGGGAGACCCCGACCACCACCACCCGCCTCCTTCTCTTGGGAGCGGTGGTCGTGGAACCCCCATCCGTAGGACAATGCATCTCATGCCTTCCAATCGGTGGCCTCTCCTTCTGCTCCCTTCCCTCAGATGTATCATCTAGTCCACTCTCCGTATTAGTACAGGTGGAGAGAACATGAAAACGGTTGCTCACCTGTATCTGCATTGCTGGTACATGGATGCTCCTCTCTTCTTCTGGAGGTCACATGCTGCCAATTTTCTTCAACGTCCTTCTGTCCCCGCTGCGCAGCCTGCTCTGATTCTTCAGAACGTTGTGCCTGTAGAAGCACATCCTGACGTCTGTCCAGGAAATCTTCATTTTCTCTTATGCAACGCAGAGTTGATACTTGTTTCTCCAGACCTTGAACCTTCTCTTCCAATATGGAGACCAGCTTGCACTTTGTACAGACAAAGGCGCTTCTGTCCTGTGGAAGAAAGACAAACATGACACAACCTGTGCAGGTCACAACAGCTGAGCGCTCACCATCCATATCACCTTCCTTCTAAGAGCTTCCTCAGCTGCTACAGGAACTACTCAGAGAAGCCTGCAAGATGAAAGCCTCAGTGGGCTCTCTTCCTATATCTCTTCCTACACCTGGCAGTTAGTGCTTGGCTTATGCCCTGAAGCAGGAGGGTTGGAACCCTGACCCCCAAGTTATTTATCCTGGCTCTGGGAGAAGAGTGGGGGTTGTTACCTGCTCCTGCAAACCCGGCAGCTTTTCAGTTTGAAACTTTTGTTTCTCCGCTCTCTTAGGACCAAGTCCCAGAACCTGTCTCTTAAGGAGGCATCTTAACTGCTTCTGCCTCCAAACCCTGTTGTACCCAGTTATCTTTAACCGCCCCCGACTCCAATCCACAATCCTTCAGCAGCCCTCAAGCTGCTGGAGCAGCACCAAACCTGAAAGCCCACGGACAGTCTCCCACAATGCTCCATTTACATTAAACAAGTGGACTGAAGTGCCTCCTTTTCCTGGAAGGCATCCTGTCCCCACAGGCATCTTCTTCCGCTCCCTGTGTACCAAGGAGGGTGGGCTCCTCAGCTGCCCCCCATCCCTCCGGGTCCCCTAATGCTGCCCTATTTCCTTCTTAATCTCATCCCAGATTGACCCCCGTAACTGGAATGGGCCCTGATTCTTCCATATCCCTTAATCCAAAAAATCCCTTACCCCGGCTTGCCAGAACCCACAACTACCATCACGAGAGTCTGCCATAATAACCCCCTCCAAGCAGCTGTGCGCACTGTTGGGGAGAGGGACTTACAGGCTGCCACCCACCTGTCCGACGCAATGCATGTGAGTCATGGCACCAAGATGTTCGAGGGTTTATCCCTTCACCCTCCCACTCCCTGGTTCTTCTCACGTAAACAGAGAGCTGCAAAACTAGAAGTCCGAAGATTCAGACAATTTGATGTTTATTGGGCTTAGATTCCAGCAAGCAATGATTCCAATTTCCTTTTGACTTTTTCCCTCAACCTACTTCCTGTTTGCCCCCAATTTATATAGTAATAGTCTCAGCTATACCTTAACCAATCATTTTATGGAAATTTAACTAACCAATCCTAACATATTGTAACATGATTATCTAACCAATTATATCTCACCACCTTCATTGGTTTACACCCAGCAAAATTAATTCTACAGCAGACAGAAACAATCAAAGAACCAGACAGATTCCATATAGATTAACAATGGAGAAGTGGGGACATAAAGACAAAATAACAAGAAGTGGGGGTTTCACAATCACAACTATTGATAGGTGAGTTCTTGCCAGACAGGATGCTGTGAAATTAAATTTTCTTTAACCATCTTAAGATTTGTCTCTTTACCTGGCGGTGATGGGCACTATCGGGACAGAATCGCCTTTCTAACAGCCCAATACCCCCTTATTTCAATGGGAGCGGCTGGGCGGCACTAAATAGGCTGCGGCCGCGCAGCTTACAGGGAACTGAGATGTGCAGTGGCACAGAATTCCCTCAGGAGTAAAGTTCGTACTGCTGGCTTTGCTGGCACCACCACAGTTTGTGTTGGGCAAATGGTGGAACTGTAGCACTTCTCGGCCAGAATGTATTTTCTGTGGGGAAAAAATTGGGTGCCAGACACGAATTCTGCATGAATTCCCCCAGGAGTAGATGGAGGGGTGTCCAGGGGTCAAGACTCACAGGACGGGCCGTGCTCTAGGCTCTGCTGGAGCCATCATGACACAGAGGATTGGTGGACAGCAGAATATCACAAAGCTGTAGATTCTGCCCTGCACTCTGTGGTTCTCAACCTGGGGCCCAGGGGCCACTTGCGGCCCAATCAGCACAGGTGCAGCCCACGTGACATCCTCAGAGACATACAAGTCGTAGATATATTGTGTGGATGCAGCCCACGTAACACACAGAGAGCTGCATATGCACCCCACAATGGCAAATAGGTTGAGAACCACTGCTGTAGCCAAAGTAACAAGTGAAGGGGGCTGACCTGGATGTCTCCCTTTCTCAGTGTCTTCTGAGCTGGAATTGATTTTCAACAGGACAAGATGAATGGCTGAAGCCATTTGCTTAAAGAAAAGAGATGCTGCTCTAGGTACGACTTGAACTCACAACCTCAGGGTATGTCTACACTACAAAATTAGGTTGAATTTATAGAAGCCGGTTTTATAGAAATCGGTTGTATACAGCCGATTGTGTGTGTCCCCACATAAAATGCTCTAAGTGCTCTAGTCCGTGGACCGCGTCCACAGTACCGAGGCTAGCGTCGACTTCTGGAGCATTGCACTATGGGTAGCTATCCCACAGTTCCCGCAGTCTCCGCCGCCCATTGGAATTCTGGGTTGGGATCCCAATGCCTGAATGATGCAAAACAGTGTCGCGGGGGTTTTTGGGTACATGTCGTCAGGCCCCTCTCCCTCCATCAGAGCAACGGCAGACAATAGATTCGTGCCTTTTTACCTGGGTTACCTGTGCAGACAACATACCACGGCAAGCATGGAGCCCGCTCAGCTCAGCTCACCGTCACTATATGTCATCTGGGTGCCGGCAGACGTGGTACTGCATTGCTACCCAGCAGCAGCTGCTAACTGCCTTTTGGCGGTAGACAGTGCAGCATGACTGGTAGCCTTCATCGATGATCTGGGTGCTGGCAGCCGTAGGGCTGCATTGCACCAGCCCCTTGCATTTTGCCTTTTGGCAGTAGATGGTGTATTATGACTGGTAACCATCGTCATCGTACAGCAGTGGCTGGAACTCTGTATGTCCCCCAGTCCCCCATCCCCCCAGTCATATTCTGCTGCCTTCACAATGATGATGATGGCTATCAGTCGTAGTATGCCATTTTCTGCCAAGCACCCAGTATTTTCTGCTAAGCACCCAGAAGAGGCCGAGGGCGATCTGGGTGCTGGCAGATGTGGGGCTGGCAGACACGGGGCTGCATTGCTACACAGCAGCAGCCCCTTGCCTTTTGGTGGAAGATGGTATATTACGATTGGTATCCATCGTCGTCGTATTGCAGTGGCTGTCAATCATGGGCACCTGGGCAGACATGCTCAGTCCTAGCGAACTGTCTTGATGATGATGGCTATCAATCGTAGTATGCTATTTTCTGCCAAGCGCCCAGTATTTTCTGCCAAGCACCCAGAAGATGCCGAGGGCTATCAGTCATGCTGCACCGTCGTCTGCCAGCTTAAGATGTAAAAAATAGATTTGTTCTGTATTCATTTGCTTCCCCCTCCCTCCGTGAAATCAACGGCCTGCTAAACTGAAGGTTTTGAGTTCAATCTTTGGGGGGGCATTCTGTGTGACAGTTGTCTGTGTTTTTCCCTGATGCACAGCCACCTTGGTTGATTTTAATTCCCTGTACCGGTACGCCATGTCGTCACTCGCCCCTCCCTCCCCCGGTCCGTCAGATACTAGTTTCGCGCCTTTTTTCAGACCAGATGCCATAGCTAGCACTGGGATCATGGAGCCCGCTCAGATCACCGCGGCAATTATGAGCACTATGAACACCACGCACATTGTCCTTGAGTATATGCAGAGCCAGGACATGCCAAAGCAAAACCAGGACCAGCCGAGGAGGCGATTGCAGCGCGGCGACGAGAGTGATGAGGAAATTGACATGGACATAGACCTCTCACAAGGCACAGGCCCCAGCAATGTGGAAATCATGGTGTTACTGGGGCAGGTTCATGCCGTGGAACGCCAATTCTGGGCCCGGGAAACAAGAACAGACTGGTGGGACCGCATCGTGCTGCAGGTGTGGGACGATTCCCAGTGGCTGTGAAACTTTCGCATGTGTAAGGGCACTTTCATGGAACTTTGTGACTTCCTTTCCCCTGCCCTGAAGCGCCAGAATAAAAGGATGAGAGCAGCCCTCACAGTTGAGAAGCGAGTGGCACCATGTAACCAGGTGCTAAAGGAGTTGGTGGATGTGATTGCAGAGCCGTTGGCCATTATCTTTGAAAACTCATGGCGATTGGGGGAGGTCCCGGATGACTGGAAAAAGGCTAATGTAGTGTCCATCTTTAAAAAAGGAGGATCCGGGGAACTACAGGCGAGTCAGCCTCACCTCAGTCCCTGGAAAAATCATGGAGCAGGTCCCTTAGAGGAGAGGAAAGTGATCAGGAAAAGTTAGCGTGGATTCACCAAGGGGAAGTCATGCCTGACTAACCTAATTGCCTTCTATGACGAGATAACTGGCTCTGTGGATGAGGGGAAAGCAGTGGATGTGTTATACCTTGACAGGTCTGGAATGATGGAATCTCTGCCTTGCCCTGCCTTCTGCCATCAGTAAGCATGAACAGGATGGAAATGGTGTCCCTTCCCAAGAATTGGGCATTTTATCCCTTTTCACAGGGGTAAACATTAACGTCAATTCACTCGTTGCAAAAGAGCATTCACAAGGATTGATGGCATCCCGTGCCGTTTGTTTAGATCTTCGGCCTTTGAAGATGGTTTGGACAATCCCCATTGTGACTTTTAACTCATTCCTGAACCTTTGAGTGTCTTCAGTTATTGGCTCTTCTTTTCCCTCCGGGGGTCCCTTCAGCATGGATCCTGCATCCAGTCACAGTCTTGGGGCTGTGGTGTCACCAGGGCTGTCCTTAGAATTTATGGGGCCCTATGTAACCTCCCCGCCCCCTACACATGCCCCCCACGTGACTTGTTTCCGCCCCAGGTTGGCCCCCCCATGCTCTCCCCCTGCACTCCCCTCCCCATGGTACGTTACCTGAGGCAGTCCAGCAGGGATGGGGTTAAATGCCTGGCTGTTGTGGAGTGGGGAGCGGCGAGCTGTGGCTAGAAGGAACTGGCGGTGGCCCCGGGCCCTGCGCCTTGGGGGGCCTCGCGCTTCAGGGGGATGCGGAAGCATGGGGCCCAGGATGACCCAGAGGGTTAGCAGGGGCCTGGCACCAGCAGCAGGGGTCGGGCCCAACCCCGCACTCACCGGCGGGAAGCAGGGCGACCCAGCCCCAGCCTGCTCCACTCTGCGCTCCCAGCGTCGCTCGGAGAAGGGGGCTTGGGGGAAGGGTGGATGGGGGCGGAGCAGGGCAGGAGCTTGGGGGAGGGATGCAGTGGTGGTGGAGCAGGGGCAGGAAGAGGTGGGGGTGGGGCCTGGGGTGGAGGGGGGTTGTCCCAGGCCCCACACCCCCTAGAGATGGCCCTGGTTGCGGTAACCAGGTAACCTCTCCCCCCAGCGTTTGCATGTTGACGTCACCATAATTTGGGGCACCACCGGGACAGCAGGTAAGGGACGGCCTTGGGGGTCACAGACTCTGGTGAGGGGGGGATGCAGGGTGCTCCTGCACACTGGCAGGCCCTGTCTGGAGCTGTCCCCCAACCCCAGGGCTGCACATCTGCAAGAAGCCCATCTTCCCTCTTGGGGTCAACCTGATGCCCTCAGCCCCAGGACTGAGTCCTTCTCCAGCCCCCTTCCCTGAAGGGCTGTGACGTGGGCTCTGGGGGTTAAGAAACTCCTCCCTCTGTCCAGGTGTCCCTGACACCAGCAGCGTTCTTTCCGCTGCTTCCTTTGTGCTGCCAGACAAGGGGAAGACACCCCCGGCCCCAGCCAGCCGGGTCATTTCCATCTGCACACACAGGCATGTTCAGCCTGAAGGCTCCTTGGATTCAAACCCTTGGCTGTTACAGAGGCAGGGGCTGAATTTTGCCTTAAAGAGATACCATCCTTTTCCACAAGTATGTCAAAATGGATGTCCTTGTGAATCCCAACTCCCACTCCCCCTGGGGATCAGATGTGCCTGAGCCCAACAGGGTAAAACTGGACATATGCCCTGGGGCCTGGAGGGAGAGCCCGTCTGCCACCACCCCATGTCCCCGAGGGGTTGGCTGTGTGACTGCTTTCCTCTGAAAGGTCAGCTACACAGTTCACGCTCTGAGGCTGAGTTCCAGGCTGGTGGCCTGGGGGAGTGTTGAGGGCAGGTAGAGGTTGAGTCAGCCCCTCTTTGTGGGGCATCCATCCCCAGGTGACCAGCATGAGAACATTCCTGTGCTAACAACATGACTTCCCCAGGGTGCTGGCTGGGCACACTCACCTGCTGAGAGGGTTTGTCAGGGCTTTCATTCTCTCCCACTGAAGCTTTCCTAGACATTTTCCCATCTTTTTCAAAAGACCTTTCCCTGTTTTCCTTTCCTAGGGCCCCCTCTAAGCAACCATCCCTGGTGCTCTCCAGGGCCAGGTCTATGCTTTCCTCAACTGCAGAACTCTGGCTGTGAACAATTGGAACAGCTTGTTCAGTGACAGGCACCTCTTCGACCCCTTTGTCTCTGAGGGCACTGGGCAGGCTGCCTTCTGCTGCGCTGCAGGAGTTCATCTCGGCACCTCCCTTTGCTGCTGGAGACAAGCTGCTTCTCCCTACTGCCGCGGTGTCAAAGAGACTTTCTCTGTCTCTCTTAGCTTCTGGAATTTCCCCCTCCTCCCTGGGATCTCAACACAAAGATGCATTTCTGCTGTGGGTGACCACATCCTCACCCTTAGCCACATGAAAAAATAATTCCCAGTAAGCATGTCAGCGGGGAAGTCATCCACCGCCCCCATTTGTCAATCACTTTGTAAACCATCATTCTCTGTGCACCATGGCTAAAGGTACAAAACTCCTAGATCGTCTCCTTAACACAAGCTCTGCCATTGTGCCAGGCAACGGGTTCGATTTTGGAAACACACTCGACTTAACCAGAGAATTTTGTGTCCTGTATCTTTTCATCCCGTGTCTACTCTGTCCTTGATTTACCAGCCGTAATAGGCTTCATCTCTAACTCTGCAGGGCCAACCCTCTCAAAACCTTTCAAGTAATCCTCAGGTGCTTCCGGGGTTTCTGTGCTGAGGACAGTGAATTAACGTGAACTGGCTGAGGCTTGTTGTTTTTCAGCTCAGGGCCCTGATTTCTCTCGTGCTCTGGGTAGTTCCACTGATCACACTTCCTCAGGCTCTTCCTTGACAGGAGATTTGTAATGGGAATTACTAGAGGAGGAATGGTCCTGGGGAAGTCAGTGCCCAGCCTCTCAACCCTGCTCCTTTGTCTTTGTTTAATGTACAGATTAAAGATAAAAGTATTGTACTCAATACGTTCAGTGTCCATACAATCTCTGTGCACGTTGGATTTGAAAAGTTGTCCTTCTTCGTCTGTACACCACAAGTGTCTATTTTAAATCAAAAGATTCATAATGCCCATGGGCTACTTCCCTATGATACACAGGGTCACAAACATCATGGTGAATAGGACAGATTACTAAGTAATCACAGTGGTTTCAGCCCCGTAGGATCACCTGTAAGGATTTTTCCTTCCTTTAAAGAGGGCAGAAACCAAACCCCATTCAGAAGATGCGGGAAATCTTACAGTAAATTCTTCCCACATGGTCCCCTTTGTAAAGCTCGTCTATCAGAGCTTGCCTTAGCACAAGAAAATAAGGCCACACAGTGGTAACCAGACAAACAAGACATCATTTACTACGGGGAAAAGGGCTAGGATAGGATAGAGAAGAGGCAGATTAACAAAACTTTAACTCTGGAACTGCTCCACTCTTACAAACAATTACACCCATGAGGTAATGTTGATGTTCTCTCTACTTTCTCTTGCAGTGAAAGCGATGGACGGATGCTGCTCTCTTGACATTGGACGTTAGGGATGGGCTTGTATGCTGGACACAGGAACGGGCGAGTATAAACCTAACTAAAAACCCTCCCTATCCCTCTTTGCGTCGTCTCTGCCTGGACGTTAGACCCTATCTACGCGGATTCAATCCGTGCGTGGGAGTGTGCTTCCCAACCCAAAATAATAAAGCAAATGGCAAAAGGTCACAACATTTTTTCCGAAGTCCAAGATGGCCACTTTATAGATAACCCAAAAGGTCCATGCCTTTCATCCCTTCTTTTACTAAAATTTGGCAGGGGCAACCAGCATTTTACACACCCGGAGACTGGATTTGACCAATCGGGGAATGTTCCGGGACAGGGTGACCCATCCAGAAGGGGGTTGTATATCTCCTCTGATAACTCCTCCCTCTGTCCTCTACCAATTGAAGTAGGTGTCAGCCCTGTAGGACCACCCCGAGAGGGGATTTGACCAAACAAGGAAGTGCTGTAGTGGAGTGACCTGCCCGCAAAAGGATCCCGTGATCCCTCTAAGAAGTCCCCCCCCTCTACCAATTGGTGAGGGTTTCACTCCTACCTTAGGCCATCTCAGAAGGGAAACATGTACCAATCAGAACAGGTATAGCCCGAAGGTCTAGGCCGTGATTTCTGTAAAAGACACCCTTGGAACGAGACGGCCTCTTCCACGCAGCGTTGTGTTGCGACTTCCAGGGCAATGCTGCCAGCCACGCAAACATGGAGCTCCAGAGATCGGCGGCTTCTGGCCTAGGCCTTTGGGCACTACCTATTCTGATCGGTACGTTTCCCTTCTGGGATGGTCTAAGGGGTGTGTGTGAAACCCTGACCGATTATATAGGACGGTGTGGGGATTTCATGGAGGGGTGATGGGCCCCTCTCACGGGCAGGTCTCCCCACCACAGCACTAACCCTATTTGGTGAAATCCCCTCTCTGGTTGGTCCTAAGGGGATGAGGCCCACCCCAACTGGGAGGAGTTCTCGGAGGGGTCACATGACCCACTTCCGGATGGATCACTCTGCCCCAGAAGTTTCCCCCATTGTTCAAATCTATTCCTGAGGTAGAGCAATGGAGATAAAACACCCCCAGATTGTTAGAGGAGTGGGAGGATCTCTTAGAGGGCTCACATGCCACTCCTTGCTTCTGCTCATGTTTGCATTTTGATCCCAAAAGTCTTATGTCACGGGGTCAGTCTCATGGTGACAGATGAGCGATGCCTTAGGGGTGACAGGGCAAGGTCCCATGGCTGAAACCAAATAACTGCCCTTAGCCTCAGGGTGGTTTGGCCTAATGGCCAGAGTCAAAATGGCTGCCCTCCCACTTAGGGCCGTGTGGGCTAACAACCAGAGTCCATGCGGCTGCCCTCTCCATCGGGGCCATGTGGCCCAACGACCACAGTCCGTGCGGCCACCCTCTCCGTCGGGGCCGTGTGGCCCAGAGTCCGTGTGGCCGCCCTCTCCATTGGGGTGTGTGGCCCAGAGACCAGAGTCTGTGCCGCTATCCTGTCTCTCATGCCTGTGTGGCCTGATGGCTCCAGATAATATGGCTGCTCTCTCTCTCAGTGCTGTGTGGCCCAGAGACTAGAGTCAATATCGCTGCCCTTCAGCGCAGGGCTGTTTGCCTGAGAGTTCAGAGACAAGATGGCTGCCCCTCCTCTTGGGGCTGTGCAGTCTAGTGGCACACTGGGGAGGTGGGCTGCCACCAAGGATGGATGGCGGCCAGGGCAGGGGGACCTGGGCCCTTGTTACTCCACTGGGTCCTAGCCCAAGGCCTTGTCCATGGCCAATGTGTTTGCCATTGAGTCAGTGGGGATCCAACCAGAACATCTGACGTCACTCAGCATGACAATGGCTAGTTCACCAAGGTTACTTCCTACGAGATGTCTCTAGGCCATGGGCTGGGGGTCTCTGGGCTCCCAGCCTGGGAATCTCCCAGAGACTCTGACCTCCCCTGCACGTCTGCAGGCCCCTGGTGATGCGGCTGGGTCTCGGCTCCTCGGGGCTCTGCGGTCCGGGGCTTCAGCTGCTTCTGGACTGGAGCCTACAATGTGCATCCTCCATTTTCGGCACTCTGTCTAGACAGAGCTGAGCTGCTCCCTTTCACACTGGTGCTCCAGCTGTAGCATGTCCGGCAGGGCTGGGGAGGGGCTTGGCTTCCTCCGCCTAGACTATGGTGTTATGTGTGGCTGGTGCACCCCGGCACATCCTGCTCTGCCTCTTCTGTCTCCTCCTTCCCATGCAACAGCTGCTTTGGCGTCTCACAAGAGATGTGATCAGCGGTGGGCTCAGCTGGCTCCTGTTAGCCTCTAGATGTCTGTAGGAGGGAGAAAGGGCAGGAACACAAATCAGAAGAACAAAACCTTCAAGCAGGGTAGTTTTCCACGGCACAAACTCCGGCCCCCCACTGCTCGTTTGCAACTTCCCTGAGAGCTGGCATTGCTTAAAGACAGCACCCATCCTCCGCAAGCTCCGCTGCCCGGTGGGCTGGCAATGGTTGAAGGGAGTCTGGGAGAATTTCTCCTCTGTCCGCCTGGCTCTGATGACTGAGGGAATCACATGCAAGAAGCTCTGTGAATGTCGGGCTCGGTGCAGTGGGGTGAGATGTCAGACATGGAGCCCAAAGGTGGGGTTGTCCTGACTCTGCAGTAACTTCATTACAGTCAGAGAGATTTCAGAGCTCAGCTATGGGTTCTGCCCTGTAACCGTGTGTGGGGATGGGGCAGAAGTGGGGCAGTGATGCACTCATGAAAGGAGTAGGTCTAAGGGGGGGGTCCGTGCTGCAGCCACTAAAGCTCCTGCGTGCTGCGTTCCGGCCGGGCCGGCTCTGCCTGGCTGGGGTGGGGGCGAGGCAGCTCCGCGCGCTGCCGTTCCCCCACCCAGCCGCGTTGCCACGACGACCACCGCACCAGGAACCTCTGTCCCGGGTGCTGGTCTTGTCTGTAGGCTCCGCCCCCCACAGCTCCCATTGGCCGGGAATCGTTAATCCCGCCCTGGCCCTACTCCCCAGCCCGTTCCAATCCTGCTCTTGACTCCTGACTCCGGCTCCAACCCTTGGCTCCCCTCGGCTCGACCTCCACCACCCTGACCACTAGGCCCCACCGCCACTGCTCACACCACTGGGCCCAACCAACCGTGCTTTGGTGTCCGACACCAGCAATATGTAGGAATCGTTCACCTCACTGCTTTCCATGCGTATGGCCCTGCCTTTGTCAGCACTGGTTTTCATCTGCCATTGTGCTGCCCAGTCACATGGCTTCATTAGATCCCTTTCAACTGCTTCAAAGTCTTCTCTACGCCTGACTAACCTACATAATTTTGTGTCATCTGCCAATATCCACCTCGTTGTTCTGTCCCGGTTCCAAAAATAAGAACATAAGAAAGGCCAGACTGGGCCAGACCAAAGGTCCATCTAGCCCAGTATCCTGTCTTCTGACAGTGGCCAATGCCAGGTGCCCCAAACGGAATGAACAGTCAGGTAATCATGTAGTGATCAATCCCCTGTCACCCATTCCCAGCTTCTGGCAAACAGAGGCTCGGGACACCAAAAAGTTGATAACCGTCTGTTGTACCTATCATAGCAGGACAAAGAGGTCTTCTGTGTCGGTCCCGGTTCCCTAGTCGAATGCAGAACCCGACACGAGATTTCCAAGCTCCTGCAGCCATTTGTAATGTCTCTTGAGGATGCACCCTGTGGTCCTGTCAAATGTCAAAGGCACTTCCTGAAAAGCTGAAACAAAGAGGAAACGGGTTGAAAGCCCCATGGTGCTGATGTGACTGGTGCCTAGGAAACCTCCCCTTCAGATGGCCATCGCCACAAGCTATTAGCTACCCAAGAGTCTGGGGGCACAGAAACAACAACTCTGCTACTCCTAAAATAGCCCTGGACAGAGAGGAGACCCCATTCATGTGTAACTTTCCCCTCCCCCAGCATATACCCGGTCACACACACGTCCACACACTAAAACCCAGGGCAATTGTTCTTGGGATGTAACAAAAAAGTGACAACAGCAGAGGTGTTAAATCATCAAACATTTATGCACGGATCCGCAAAGGAATTTAGACTGAAATCCTTTGTGGCCCTGTGACTTCATTCCTTAAGAGGTCACAGGGAAAGATGTTTCCCATGTGCGCTCAGGGGATTTCCTATGAGCAGATAAACAACCTCTGAATGGTTCCCTGGCCTGCAATCACTCCATTACAGGGAGGGCAGGTGATGAATCTTCCCTACAGAGGGTAATTGTCATCATCATCATCATGCTTAATAATAACAACAGCCCTTTTCAGTTCTGTCAGGCCTTCCTTTAGAGACTTTCTGACCTTTATGAAGACAGTCTCCTCACACAGCTCTAAGGCTACCTCTATCCTAGGAGCTAGGGATGGTTATCCCCTGCTCCCATACACATATTGTGGGACCTCGATGAAAGCTCGCGTGACCATCCTTCTTCCTTAAACGTTGTCCTTAGCCAGAGAGGGACACATTCAAACCTGTGTTCAGGCCCTGTGCTGCACCCCTGTACTTCCCACAGAGGCAAAAACACACAGAGCTATTTCCTTACCTTCATACAGGCGGGAGATGCCATCTTCATTCACGGTTTCAGACAACAAGTCGCAGTAATGGCGGATAGTATTTCCTAGACATACAATGGATCTCATTACTTTTCAAATCCTTCGCTGAAAACTGCTAAAGGTGCAGCCATTCCCCCAAAACAGCCGTTGGGAAATTAAATATATTCCTTACATCTGCTCACAAAGCACATAAAAGGATCAGAAGCCTAGAATTTACTGATTGGCTGATTTCCAAAGGAGACTGAATTCACATCATGCTGGTTTCCACTAGGCGCAGCCAAAGAGTTGTTGTGGGTAGGGGAAGTTGGTGCGGTCAATACAGCTAAATTGCTCCCTTCATCTTGGAATACATGTTAATTCTGTCTCTCTCTCAATCACACACACACCAGAAGTCTAGAAAAGGGCTTTGAAGGAAGCAGTTCAAAAAAGATCAAGTGAATTTGCTCTGCTTACCACTGAACAGGCCTGCAGAATGTCTTATTGTTGTCTGTGAGCTTTCCTGGTACTCTAAGGACTGGAACAGGAATTTGGGGATGTGGCTCTCGTTGTTCTGCATCTAGGAGGAAAGAAGGAAGAAATGCACAATATACAAATGACGTGTTCTTCCCACAGCGAAGAGGCCAGGAAAGCCAAAGCACACAGCCAGGGCAAAGCAACAGCCAGTATGAGCCCATACACCATAGCAGCACCTCTCTGGAGTTACTATTGTGTTCTCCAGAACCTCAGCTTTCATTTTAAAAGACAGAAGGTTTGGAGGTCTGACAGTTGTGAAGAAAAATTTCAAAAATGTGAAGGGATTGTAATTCATGCAGAAATGAACCAGCAGAGAGCCTGGAATAGAGTCCTGCCACTCGACCGAAGCAGATGGGTACTCAGGGTGTGGGGTTAGAAAGGTCTCCTTCAAGTCACCATTCACAACTCTCAAGGCACAAGGAATTCACCTACCAAGCACTTCCAGACACACTTCAGGAGCTGTGAGGAGCCATCCCAGGCCATGCTGCGGAACAGCGTCTTCAAATGAGCCCACCTGAGAAACACTGCGCAGCGGAAGAGCATCAGTTTGCATCTCTGCAAGAGAAGGTGAGACCAAGAGGGTTCTCACTAAGAGAGGGATTGTCTCGGGGACATCGAACCTTCCCTGTCCCTTTTCTCCTGCTTTTCATGCTCGTGGAGATTCCTGTCATTTGTTCTACACAGTACTGTGCTCAGGAGAGGGAACTGAGACTTGGCTGGAGAGAGCCAGAGCCATCCTGTCTTTGGATGGTTTGGGTTGGTTGCCCAGGGCCCTGTGCTTTGGGGGGCCCTGCACTTCAGGGGGATGCAGGACCTGGGCCGTGCCGGGGCCAGCAGCAGTACTCCTAGCCCCGCTAAGCTATACCCCACCTCGCCGGCTTCCAGCGTCGCTCGGGAGAGGAGGGGGCGGAGGCGGAACAGGGGCAGTAAGAGCTGGGGTGGGGGCTTAGGGGAAGGGGTGGAGTGGGGGGATGGATGGAGGGGGGGTGGATTGTCCCAGGCCCAGTGCCTGCCTATGGGCAGCCCTGGAAAGAATCATAAGAGATCTCCACAACTCAGTCCTTCTCTGCAAAGAAACTGTATGAGAGCGAGTCAGCTTTGGGATCCCAAAGAGTCGGACCAAAGAGGCACACGGATTAGGCTTCCCTCCACATCCCAGTTGGCCCTACGAAAGAAGGCAATGTCTGGTGAATGTTGGGAAGCGAGGACCTGCTGGAAAAGGTCTCTCAGGAGGTCCAGGGAAGCAGGCAGGGCAGCTGCACCCACTTTCCAGAAGGCTGTGGGTATCACAGATATCAGCTCCCTGAACCGAAGGGCACTTACAGATCTGTGCTCCCTTTTCTCTTTCAGGACTCTTTCTCAGAAGAAGGCTTTTCTTCCAACTTGTGCTGTGTGCTGTGAGGATGGATGAGGCACTAGGCTCCAGCATGGAGTGAAGCAGGGAGGAGAAGACTCTGCTTGGGCAAGGGGCTCTGGCCATTAATGGAGTGGGGGATAATGGCTCTTTGCTCTTAAGGAAATAACAACCGTGGCACTTACCAGTGTCACACTCTCCTCCTGGTCTTCAAGATGCAGCAGCAGCGGGAGCAAGCAGTTGATCATTTCCTGCTGCACGCTGCGTTTGTCTGGGTCTTTCACCCTGCTCACCACGTTGCCAAGCAGTAAAATGGCAGCGGAGCGCACACTGCCCCTCTCCTGGCAATGACAGACAGGGAGTGGGGAAGCCCAGTTAAAGCCAGGCAGTATCAGAGCGTAACGCGACAGAGTCATAATCCGCCCGCTGCTTCGGTTCCCCCTGTGTTAACTGACTTGGCTCGCGGGAGCAGTGAGGCCACCAGGCCAGCGCCATAGACATCTTGTGCAGAACAGGGCCTGAGACACTGTGCTGGGCAGTGCAGCCCCATGGTGTCCCAGATGCAATTTCTGTCTGGAGAGCAACGAACCCTAGAACCCTAGAAGATTAGGGGAGGGGGAGGGAAGGCTGCTGGAGACTGGTCTGGGGAAGGGGAGAAGCAGCTGGTGGAGCCTTGCAGGGATGTGTTGCTACAAAACACAGCAGTTCTTTTGCTCTTCAGTTCCCCTGAGAGCCGGGCCATTCCCGACCCACCTCTTTCCTGCTGGGAATCTCCACCTCTTTGGGGGCTGGTGTTCTCCAGACAGCTGGTCATCTGCCCAGTGCCAGGCCCCCTCTCCCACAGGCCAGGCTGCAGCAGGGGCTGGGAGCAGGGCGCTGAGGCTGAGGTTTGCCGAGAAGAGCTCTGACAGGGAAGTGGCTGAGTAGGAGATTCCCCACCCATGGCGGGGGCACTCCTTGGAGGCTCCATGGCAGGGCTGAGGGGCGTGAGGCAAGGGGATGGGGAGAGAGAGACAAGGGCATCAGAGGCAGGCGGAGGGGGGGGTGGGGAATGGACTTATCCTGTGGTTCCCAGCCTTACTTCAACAATGAAGGGGCGAAGGCTGACAGCAATGTCCTGGGAGAGGGAGCCAAGCCCCTCCCCCTTGAGGAGGTAGATGATGTCTCCAGCTTTATGCATGGCCTCCATGACACACCCTGTCACAGAATGTGTCCATGATCGCTGGCAGCTGGACCCGTAACAATTGCACCTGCAGGAATGAAGAAGGCAGCTCATTACTATCCTGGGTGACAGCCTGGAGCACATGCTGGACCATCCCACTCCCACCTATGAGAAACCACGACTGGCACAGCCCCCCAACAGGGCAGAAAGTCATTCTCCGCTCACTCTGTGCCAGCTGCTCACTGTAACCTTTGTCTTTGCTCACCCCGCCTCCCCCATTGCATCACATCTGCAATCAGGGGTCAGCTCACAGGAGCAGGGACCACGTCATGCCTTGATTCGCTCAGTAAAGCACCTCCAACATTTGAGTGCCGTGCGTTAAACAACAAGGCTTGTGTGGGGATCTCGCTCTCATTTCTGAGCTATTTGATAGACATCGGCTTCCTTGGTCCCTGGGCAATCCACGCCTCTCACCTTTGCTGGCTGGAGCACAACCCTGCCAAGGCCTCGCAGTCTACGTATGATGGGATTTTTGTCTTGGGTCCATTCCATGAGCTGTGCCTGGAGCTCTGATTTTGTCAGTATCGTCTCAATGGAAGGACTCTGGAGAAACTGGAAAGAGCCAAATCAACATCCGGTTGAGGAGCAGAGGTCTTATTGTGGGGTCTGTTCCGTGGACAGTCATCTTTACCAAATGGCCACTTACTCCCGTACAAAGTCTCTGGTGTGTAGGGAGCCAGTAGCTGCTCTTTCAGTCGGTTCATTCCCAGAAGTTAGACTAATGCACAAGTCACAAATAAACCCCCAGGGAAAGGGGAATCTCCAGGCCCCATTGAGTGCATGGAGCGACCCCTGGGGCAGAAGAAAAGCAGAACCACCAGGAAAAGATGAGGAGAGAAGCATGGCCTTGGGGCACTGGAGAAACATCTCCTCTTGTCACATGATCCCATCTAGGCACATCCAGCCAGGAGCGATCTCACCCTGCCTCTCCCTCCCTCTCTCTGCCATGCCCCACAACCATCCATGTGTGGAGAGGAGCTAGCTGGCTGTAGGCTGCTGAGCTCCTGACAATGTGCCCCAGAGCTTACTGGCCTGAGCTGCTCTGCAGAAAGCCCACTTGTGCCTGTCAATTAATGAATCTCACCTCAGCGCAGAAAGTCATGGCGATATTTCTCTGCTCATCCTCCTTCTCACTCTGGACAATGGTAATGGCCTCTCTGAAAACTGCAGGGAGCTGAGGGTTCTCAAACTCGATCATGGCTCTGGAACATGGAACAGAAAGTCCCTTGTGGTTATCAAAGGGGAGAGAGAGTTCCTCTCTAGTTGCTGGGCTGAGATGGCAGCTGGAACAGAGGAATATTTCACACGGAAATCCCAGTCCCAAGAGAGACCCAATGAAGAGGAAACTTTGGGTTCCTACCTTGCAATCAGGCCAACACCCTGCGAGTAGTAATATCGGGAGGATATCATGTCCCAACCCTGCTGTAACTGGATGCCGGCAAATTCCTTCGAGTATCCGGGCATGGAAAAAAGAGTCTTCACAGCCTCCACTGACGTGCTAAAGACAAAAAAATCCCAGTGTCAGGCAACAAGATCAGCCCCAAGCATGGCAAATCTGCACAAGCCCTGGGACACACAGCATGGTCAGCAGTAGCAAGCCTCCCCGAAGACAGGTCCAGTGTGATATCATGGTGCTTCCCTGCCCAATGGGCCCTGTCTACACCGCAGATTCATTGAGTTTGTAACCAGTTAGTGACACTGTAGCTTCTTAAGCTGGTTGGTGCCATCACTCAATATGGTCGAATACTTGATTCTTTACTGTGACAGGTAACAGGACACAAGCGGGCATGTGGGGCCAGATCCCTAGTTGGTGTAAGTGAGCAAAGCTGTGTCAGTTTACACCACCTGAGGTGGCCTCTAGCGCTCTGTTTTTCCCATGTAGATGGAAGCCCCTAACTGTGCCCACAGAACCAGTTGAATTGGTCCCTCTTCCTCCTGTCTACCTGTGACGCTGACATCCTGCGGTGCCTGGCCCCATGTGCTGCTGGTGTGGCTCTGTCTGTGTTCTGGGATGGAGGCCCACAGATTTGATCAGCAGGCCCTGATAAAACCACTGACACCTTGGCAGGTGGTACATGTGGATGGATGCACAAACATGACTGCTGCCTGACTGTGTAGTGAAAGCAGCTGGCCTGTGGATGGAGTCAGATGAGCGAGTGTGACTCACAAGAACACACGTCTCTCAACCCTTTACCCTCAAGAGAGACCTGCACCGAACTGAGCCTGGGCGAACTACAGCACCCGAACAAATGATGGCCATGAACAGACCATATGTGTTTATCAGAACAAATCTGTTCTTCCTTTTCCTTTCAGTCATTACCTTAGGGCGCTGAGACAGCGGGATCCCTCCTCGGGGCTGGATATCTCGCTGGCCCTGTAGGTCCCTGGCAAGCGCAGATCCATCACATACTGCACTTGCCTGACGCAGAGGATGAGCATCTGGGGATACATTTCCAGGATGGCTTCTCAGTATTCCCATAGGAAAAGGACCTCGTAGATGGTCCTCATTGCCTGGAGGGGGGAAAGAATGAGATAGACACCGTGTCGCTTACTTCAACTGGCTTTCAGGAGCCTCCCCACAATACCCCACCCTGACCGAGACGAGTGCTTCTGGTGAGGACGTGCACTGCCGACACAAGCAGCAAAGTGCAGACACACACAAGGGATGGAATTGCTGTGGCGGCTGTATGCCGAGGTAAGTTGGGTCGGCTTCATTGTGTAGCGGAGCCGTGGCCTGAAGCTAAGAAGGGATGAAGCTCCCGTACACACACAGATGCACCATCCTCCCTGCAGTGGCGAGTTGGCAAAGTGACATCTCAAATCTCACTTACAGTCAGAGACACATTGCCGCTCTTCTCCTCCCGGCGTCTCTGCTGCAGCACCTCCCTGGTGAGCTGTGGTTCTTCACCCAAGGCCTTCCACAGCTCAATGGCACATCTGCAAATTCAGAAACAGAAGTCAGACCTTCCCTGCTTGGCCACCTCTTGCCCTCCCCAGGGAGAGACTTGGAGTGTAGGCAGGAAAGGCGTCGCTCAGAGGAGACACCGATTGGTGCAGAGAGGCTGAGGCAGGGCAAGTCCCTTCAGAGAACGTTCTATTTATTCCTTTCCCCTAATGGGCTATTGTTCCTGAATCTAGCACCGCTGTTTCCAAGATAGTGACCATGTACTGACCACAGAGTGACCACCAAACTGTGACCCCCAGACTGTGCAAAATTTTGCTCTGTTACGCTAGGGTCAGTCCCGAGGAACTTGCCTGACCTCATTGGAGTTACTCTGGCTATTTGGGGGTATAACTGAGACCCAGCATTTGGCCAAGTGTCTCTTAGCAGCTCAATCTTACTGCAGTGTGGTGGGCGGGGTCAGACACTGAATCAGAACATGCCCTGATAGGAGAGGATTCAGGAGCTTGGAAGGGGAGATTGAACTGCCCAGTGGGACAGAGGTGGAAGGAAACTAGTACTGAAATCCCCCTCCTCTCTTCTCTCCATTCTTGCTGATCTAAGCATTGCTGGTCCTCACAGGCATCTGCAGAGGAAGACTGCAGATGGATCCAAAAAACTCCAGTCATTGGACTTCCAAGTTTGGTGAGGAAGGTCAGACATGGTGGTCAAACCCTGGGGACATTGAGTATTAGGTTGGACAAATCAAGAGTAAATGGCCTGGATTTAAGTTCTTCAGGAAGCTTGGCTGAAATTCTGTGCCAACGCTGCCGAGTTTCTATAGCTTCTGAGCACAGACCCTGGAAAGCACTGTGGCTGTTTCAAGGAATTCAAACCTGAAAGGTTTACAAATCAAACACTCAAATCAATATGAAAACCAGCACTGTATTCCTCTGGTAACTGAATTGGGTAAGAAAGTCAATTTCTTTCGTGCTGCTCTTCAATTTGCTTTCCCATGCGACACAGATTTGTCTGTGGTCAGTGCAGAACTGAATTGCAGAGGATGCCAAGGAAAGCCGGAGTTTTGACCTCTGGCTAGGGTCCAGTTGGGTTTCACGGTCCCTAGGCACATGGGGATTGTGTTATGAACACCTCAGCTGGATGACTCTGCAAAGTGATGGGCAATAACCAGCAGGACTCAGAGCTCACAACATATTTAGATGAAAAGTGGCACTCACCCCTCTCAGAGCCATTATTCCCGGCTGTCTGCAGACTCAGGCAGGCTGCACTGCATTTACGTTCAGGTCATGTGTGGATGATTCTTTTTTCAACAATAAGAGCTGGAAATTTCTATCTTAAGAGATTTACCTCTGCTGCACAGCTCCATAAGGATGAGTGCATTTTTTCAGCACTTCCTCAGCCATGGAATAACTAAGGATCTGACTACAGGTAACAATCCTGCACTGGTCTCCAGGGTACAGACAGATGGGCCTCATGGGCCTTTTCCATCTCTGCCCTCTCTCACGCAATAGGGAGCAGCCACCCCTCATGACCCAGGGATGTGGAGTGAGCCCCAAAGTCATTTATTGGCCCTGTACTGGAGCTGAGAGGAAGTGGGGTGACCCATCAAAATCAGGACAATGCTGGAATTCTCCAGAAAACTGGCACGTCTCCATCCTGGGGAGTGCAGGAGGAGGGGTTGGCTCTTCAGTGGCTGGGCCTGGGTACCTCCTCTTAGTGAGCATGGACAGGTCTCTGCACAGCAGGAAACTCCCTCCAACTGTGTGAGCCCGACGGACCCTTCCCGGACGATGGCCTGTCAGTAGGAGCAGGAAGAGAAATAATGGCCTGAGGTGATAACAGAGCAGCTCCCTACCTGTCCGATGACAGTGTGTGCACCACACAGCTCAGATTCACGTCCTGGGGGTGTGAGCGAGCCAGCAAGGCCGTGGCCCTCAGCGCTGCTTTTCTGGCTCTGGGATCACAGACGTCGTCTAGCCACATTAAGATCCTTCCAACAATGTCTCCAACCTGGAAGAAAGCCAGAAAGTTGAGGGATGGATTTATCAATGAGTGGCCTCCTCCCAGGTTAACCCCTTCTGGCAGCCATGCAAACTGCCTCTCACCTCGGTTTCTCATCTCTGCTCCTCCATAATCTCAAGAAAGAGGCTTTAACAAGTCCAGTAACCCCAGTCTTCCTGAGGTCTCATTTAGCACCTTAAAGCTCAGAAACACACACAAAAGCCTTCTCCAAAACCTTGGGCACAGCTCAAACTCCCCTGATGTCCCAGGGCCTTCCCTGCCTTAGCAAACTGCTCCCAGCCCTGCTCTCAAGGGCTTCCCTGCAGGAGCCTTTCCTCCATCTCTGCAACTTCCTGTTGCTCTTTCTAGCACAAGCAGTTCCTCCAGACCAGTGGTTCTCAACATGTATGTGGCCCACAATGGAAACTAGGTTATGTGGGCCACATCCAATACTACCTGTTTGCCCCTGTGGATGTCCCAGGTAGAGAAGCACTGCTCCAGACCCAGCTGGTTCTACGGATTTACCCCAGAGCCCATCCCAGAGATGGCAGGCAGGGCTACGTGGATGGGGCTAGCCAGCTCCAGGGCCCAGCCCTACGGAGAACCTCTACACTGCGGGATTTTAAAACCTGCCGTAACAAATCTTAAAGCCGGGTCTCTAACCTTGGGCTTGGGCTGTGGCACTGAGAACAGCAGTGCAGACATGGTGACTTGGGCTGGAGCCCAGGCTCTGAAGCCCCCTCCTCCCCTGGCTTCAGAGCTCAAGTTCCAGCCCAAGCCCAGAAGAGGCTGCATTGCTGTTTGGCCCCACAGTGCCAGCCCTGGGAGCCCAAGTCCATAGGGCCAGGCTTTACGGCGCCTGCTGCAGAGTTTGCAGCAGAGGGGAGACAGACCCAAAAGGTTTCAGAGTAACAGCCATGTTAGTCTGTATCCGCAAAAAGAAGAACAGGAGTACTTGTGGCACCTTAGAGACTAACAAATTTATTAGAGCATAAGCTTTCGTGGACTACAGCCACGAAATTTTATATATAAAATTTTATATATAAAATCTATATGCATCCGAAGAAGTGGGCTGTAGTCTACGAAAGCTTATGCTCTAATAAATTTGTTAGTCTCTAAGGTGCCACAAGTACTCCTGTTCTTCTTTAGACCCAAAAGGGACAGGCCACCCCCTAGGGCTCTTCCATGAGGAATTGGTCATTGCTCTTTCCTCTCTCGAACAAGAAGCAGGAGCTACAACCCAGGTGGCTGGATTCTGTTGACCTGTTCTGCTAGCAGGAGTTAGAGCCCGGCACAAATCGATCTGCTGATTGAGGGGCCATTTGTTAACTTCCCGCTGGGACCTGTTGGAAACAGGGAACTCGGCCAGAGACAGGGACGACCTGCAGGGAACCCGAGGAACAGGCAGGTTTGGGGAGGAAACTCAGGCTGAGGATTTGGTTCGTTTATGAGTCTCCGAGTTTCCAGGAAAGCCAAAGCCTAGGAAGGGAATAAGTCTGCACTGACGCGCCATGGGCAGGCGGTATTTGGAGAAGGGCAGGAATGTCACCTATTTCCAGGCCAAGCGATGAAAGGCAACGTTGAAAGGACTGTAGGGAACGTGAACCCTGATTCCTTTCTCGATAACCCACCTGCGCAGGCTGGGGCAAGTCAAAGAGCTCTCTGGGCTTCAGTTTCCCCAGGTGTCCAATGGGTTGAATTCCTACCTCCCAGGAGGGCGGTGGAGTTTCATTAATCAGGGGGAGTAAATGATGCCGAGAGCCTCCTACCCAGGGGACGTAGAAATGAAGTCTGCCAGAGACCTCCCTAGGCCAATCTAATTGACGGGGGAGGCACTCAGATCTGTGGGGATGGGCAACAGGATCAGAGCTTGGGAGAGACAGAGAGAAAAGTGCAAAGCCAAATTCCTCCTGATACTTCAGCTGGAAAAACAAGGCCCTGCAGCATGTTTGAGGAAACCATGTCTGCTCCTGGAGCCTAATGTGGAGGCCCATCGGCAGACTAGGTAAGTGCTGCGCTGCCAGGGCTGGGGCTCTCGGCACCTTCAGTGTGGCTGGGCTGTCCTCAGGGACGTGTCAGAGCTCCAGCGGGCAGAGAGCACGTTACAAACCTGACGCTGCGGATCCCCGCGGCCAAGCGATGAATGGAAAGGGGCTGAGCCAACCTTCAAAGCACCATGCCAGTGTGTCCCGGCACTGGTTTCCTAGGAGAGGAAATTCTCCCCTCCCCCTCTCTGCGCAGCATCCCCCTGCCCCACGGCGGGAGTCTCTTACTCTCTCCATCTTGTCTCCGTGTAGAGATACGATGGCCCTCAGCTCTTCCTCTGCGGCTTTAAATCGCTCCAGGGTGGGTGTTGTCAGACCCTTCACAGCTCTCATCAGCAGGGCTTGGAGCTGGGCTGAGGAAAGCTGCTCCCCGGGGGTCTGCAATGAACAGGGACAAAGCCTGTTGGGACTGAGTATTTCCATTGGGCAGCTGCCCTGGAATAGTCTGTCCCCGCGGGAGGCTGGCAGGGCCTAGTGAGGGTGGAGACTCCGGCTGAGCCCTTTCCTTAAAAAGCCTCAACAGGTGCCGAGGTTTCCTCAGTCTTTCATCCGCTTCCCTTGCCCCCTCTGCCTGAGAAGAGATGGGAGCCTCTCCGCCAGTGCTGGGACCCCAAGGGCCACCCCATTTCTTCCCTCTCTAGCCCCTCCTTCCAGGAAGCCCAGCTTGTGCTGAGAAAGCCTCAATGGCCTGCAAAGCCCATTCAAGTTGCTTGTTGAGTGCAGCCGAGGGGTCACTGGAGAACTTGCCCCATGTCCCATCCCACCCCGAGCGCCTGAGCAGATTGGCTCAGCAACTCTAGCAGCCCACAGTGTCTGCGAGGAAAGGACTGAGAACAGGCCCCAACGGAAATGCCTCTTCCTTCCCCACCCCGCAGCGTGTGGCGTAGCCACAAAACAGGCAGGAATCGCCAGCAGGACAGAAAGTAGCTTCGACTGAAGGAGCAAGTCTGCCTGGCTGAGGAGAATCCCAAACTGTGAGCCTCTGGGGCCAGACCCCCGTGGGTCAGAACTCACTGGGCACAATGTTAGTGCAGGGGGCCTGGTTCCAGGGTCACCTAAACCGAGGGCCTGGGGTGCTGGAGGCCTTTGCCCTGGTGTCTCAGGCACCTCCTGAGTATTACTGCAGCTGGCCTGCATGGCTGGATCAGCACCGTCTGTCCTGGATGGCAGCAGCTGAGGACGCAGCAGAGCACACCAGAGTGACACACTCGCATAGATACTCCAGCCCCCTGGCGTGTCAGAAGCTCCCAGAATTGCAGACTTTTGTATATGCTGCAGGATTCTCTGTCACTAATAAGAAGAGTTACGAAGGCCTCTAGATGCCTGGCAGATGGGATCCAACCTGGGACCTCGGGAGCTTAGTGCCGGAGCCTCTCCCGCATGAGCTAAAACCCAAGCGGCTGTTAGCTAAGGCTCCAGAGCAGACTCCTTTTATCTCTGTCTCTAACTGGTCCTGGTGCCACTAGACGGGCCAGAACACCACACCCAGCAGGTGTGTGGGTTCCCTTACAAGTGCAGGGACGGGCCTCGTAGGATTTTCAGCAGTGCCTGTATCCCATGGAGAGTGCATCAGAGTCAGGCACCTGAGTCCGGCACTTCTGTGAATCCCACTAAGCACCTGTGTCCTTCTTTAGGTGCCTAAACCCCTTGGTCAATCTGGGCCTCGTTCAAGCAGCCCAGACAAACTCGTCAAGACTGGCTGGAGTTGATCACACTTGAAGAGTGTTTCTTTTCAGCTCCCTGAGCAAGAGGCAGGTAGTTCTCCTGTCAGAGATACCAGCTCTGGGAGACATTAATACACACAGCAGGGGATGCTTTCCATTATCTCAGTCACAAAGCGTCATTACCATCGTCATATGGGAGCTGCTTGCTAATGAGGGGATGGGAGTGCGCTCTTCTTCCTGCTCTTCTGGGCTCCCTTTTTCCCACTTCCCCTTCGACTCAGACAGCTCCTCCTTCGTCCCTGAAGCAGAAAGAAACATTCGTAACATTTTGCTTTTCCATGTGTTATCCCTGGCTTACAGAGGATGGAAGTCGGGCCCAGAGCCCTGAAGCAACTTGCCCGGGGTCAGACTGAAGGTTGTGGGCAGAGCTAAGCAGAGAACTCCGATCTCATGGCTCTTAGCTGGGGGCTTTTACCACACGAGGCTTCCTCTGACCTAGGGGCCAGTTTCTTTTCCATGGTGTATTCTACTCTTCCCGTCCCCTTGCACACCTTTCCTGTCAGTGATGGGCAACAGGCCTCACTGGCATTTAACCCCCCAAAAAGTAATGGCTCAGCTCTGGTACGGTTCCCAGCTGTGACCTGCTGAGACCTCTGGAGCATTTTACTGATGAAATGGACCCAATCCAGGAGAAAAGAAATGATTCCCTACAACGTCCAGCCTCTCTGTTCTCCTTACAGCCTGGAGCAATGTTAGTACTCCTCACCCACAGTGCCAGACCCCCAGAGGGGGGTGACCTGACACTGTCAGCTCTCCCCACCTCAACCATGGACCTCGGCCACCCTCTCCAGGAGGATCCAGCACTAAATGGATTCCAGAGTCTGAGGTTCCCATCACTGGCCCATGAGAAGCCCTGATGTATAAGGCTTGTAGAGTGACTGGTGTGAGTATTCCTCACATGCTCCTCGCTAACCATGTGGATTGAATCCTCACCTGTAAGATCCAGTTGGACTTTTTCTGTATTCTCCTGCAGCTTCACCTCCTCTGACTCCACCTGGGTCTCAGCTGCTTTCTTCTTCAGGGACAAGTGCGTCCACCTTCTTAGTGAGGAAACTGTTCTCTCCTCATCGCTATCTGCCATCGAGGTGTCAGATTGGCTACAGACACAGAGTCTTTTCATGCCTGATAGGATGGTCCATGAGCATTTGCTTCTCTGGGGCTTCTCTGGCAAGGCCTGTTCTTGCTGGCTGAGGACAGAGCATGCCTCGATTGCTGCAGGTTGGACGAACACTTTGTGCACGTGGATCTCTCTGTGCTCCCTAGAGGCGAGTCTTTGGAAAAAGGAACGAAGCCTGGAGTAGAAAGAAGGAGGAAATGGGGTTTTCTGTCATTCTCTAAAGGAAGGGAATTAGTTTGCCCAGGATTCACAGATCCAAGAGACTGGTCTTTTGAAGCCAACTGCTCCTCTAATAGCCAGCACTGGTTCATACAACCAAGAACATAAGCAACACAAGACCGCCCAGCCTGGGTCAAACCAAAGGTCCATCTAGCCCAGTATCCTGTCTTCCGACAGTAGCCAGTGCCCCAGAGGGAATGAACAGGGAATGATCAAGTGATCCATTCCTGTCGCTCATTTCCGGCTCCTGGCAAACGGAGGTTAGGGACACCATCCCTATGCATCCTGGCTAATAGCCATTAATGGACCTCTCCTGCATACATTTCTCTAGTTCATTTTTGAACTCTGGACTTCACAACATCCTCCGGCAAAGAGTTCCACAGGTTAACTGTGCATTTTGTGAAAAATACTTCCTTTTATTTGTGTGAAACCTGCTGCTTATTAACAAAGGGTACGTCTTCACTTACCGGAGGGTCCGGCGGCAGGTAATCGATGTTCTGGGATCGATTTATCGCGTCTGGTTAAGACGCGATAAATCGATCCCGGATCGATCCCGGAAGTGCTCGCCGTCGACGCCGGTACTCCAGCTCGCCGAGAGGAGTACGCGGCATCGACGGGGGAGCCTTCCTGCCGCGTCTGGACCCGCGGTAAGTTCGGACTAAGGTACTTCGAATTCAGCTACGTTAATAACGTAGCTGAATTTGCGTACCTTAGTCCGAAGTGGGGGCTTAGTGGGGACCAGGCCAAAGACTTCAAAGGGGGCACTAAGATGTGAATCAAGGACCACTTGATCTGCAGTTAAACACTCTACCCCTGAACTCTACCCCCATGATTAGACCCAGCTGAAGACATATGGGACCGTGGTGAAATAGGAATTCTTCTGGAGAAGTTCTAGGGCCTGTGTTATACAGGAGGTCAGACTAGATGATCAGGGCTGGCCTTAGAGCCTTTGAAACTATGAATTTATGAACCTAAAGATGGCTGTAACTGCTAGTGTGAAGGTTGCTGCTCCTTTCCAAGAGGAGATACTTTGTCTGAGGTTTCCTTGGGGAGAGGCACCTGGATCCCTGTTCCCTCTTTCTCATAACCTTCCTTGGACAGAGCACATCACAGGTTCTCCCCTTTTGTTCTCTAACAGGAAACCTCCATCCACCAGATCTGTAATTCCTCCCATCCTAGCACAGTCACTGGCTACATTTCCTAGCCTGACTCTCACCCCATGGATCTCACGCCTCCTCTGCCATTGGGCAGACATGGAAACAGCAAAGGTCAGTTTCTATTTTCTTTGGTCATTGCCTGGGTCTAGTTGCAAAATTGCTTCATTATTAACCCCACTCCTTTGTGCACAGAATGTTGGGACTCTGGGAACAGATAGGGCCAAGCTGAAAACCAATAAACCTCTGTTCCCAGATAACCCAGGAAAAGGAACAAAAGATTGTCATCGAGAAGGTTTGAGGGTCTGGAAGGATGGATTTGCAGCTGCAAATATGTTGACTTATTCTCAACTATTTCAATATCTGGAATTTATTAGCATGGGGAAAATAACCAGTAAACTTTAAATGAAGAATTTCCTACACTATTTATAACATCCAGTCAGAAGTTGGGCCACCAACACAATAACAGGAATCACACCGAGACCCATGACCAATGTAGGCTACGGTTTATTTAAACCCCTTTCCCGGAAAGGAATTGCAGGGGGCAATTTACACATCTATTGTATATAGCCCAATGGGGGTATAGTAGAATTTGTAGAGAGTTTTGAAGTGTATCTCCATGAGATTATTTCTGAGAAAACTGCCAAGATGACAGCCAGGGGATGGGAGTGGAGCTGTGTCCCTTTCAATAGCGTAAGTTTTATTTCTTCTGCATTATTTGATCTCATTTATGTGTGTTTCAATAATGTAAAATCTGAGATAGATATTGTCTCAATACACATACATTAGCCATTCATTACATGAGATAAAAGGTTTAGATTCACAACTTGAAGGCAATGAGTGAATTAGAACATAACATAACATAAGAACGGCCGTACCGGGTCAGACCAAAGGTCCATCTAGTCCAGTATCCTGTCTACCGACAGTGGCCAATGCCAGGTGCCCCAGAGGGAGTGAACCTAACAGGCAATGATCAAGTGATCTCTCTCCTGCCACCCATCTCTAACCTCTGACAAACAGAGGCTAGGGACACCATTCCTTACCCATCCTGGCTAATAGCCATTAATGGACTTAACCACCATGAATTTATCCAGTTCTCTTTTAAACGGTGTTATAGTCCTAGCCTTCACAACCTCCTCAGGTAAGGAGTTCCACAAGTTGACTGTGCGCTGCGTGAAGAACTTCCTTTTATTTGTTTTAAACTTGCTGCCTATTAATTTCATTTGGTGATCCCTAGTTCTTGTATTATGGGAATAAGTAAATAACTTTTCCTTATCCACTTTCTCCACATCACTCATGATTTTATATACCTCTATCATATCCCGCTTAGTCTCTTCTTTTCCAAGCTGAAGAGTCCTAGCCTCTTTAATCTTTCCTCACATGGGACCCGTTCCAAACCCCTAATCATTTTAGTTGCCCTTTTCTGAACCTTTTCCAGTGCCAGTATATCTTTTTTGAGATGAGGAGACCACATCTGTATGCAGTATTCGAGATGTGGGCGTAACCATGGATTTATATAAGGGCAATAATATATTCTCCGTCTTATTCTCTATCCCCTTTTTAATGATTCCTAACATCCTGTTTGCTTTTTTGACCACCTCTGCACACTGCGTGAACATCTTCAAAGAACTATCCACGATGACTCCAAGATCTTTTTCCTGACTTGTTGTAGCTAAATTAGCCCCATCATATTGTATGTATAGTTGGGGTTATTTTTCCAACGTGCATTACTTTAGGGGCAACTCCAAGGGAAATACTATTTATGGAGATATCAATCTAAATTTTACATGAGTTTTGTTATCTTCCTTTTAGGTTCTATCCATGGAAATTCACCCATACTCATCTGCTGAAAGATAAAATAATGGATATCTGCCTCCAGAGAACGTGGAAGGCTGACGCAGATGGGGAACTGAAAGATGCCCACATTCAAATCAAAACGGAACCTTGAGAACTGACTGTTGCAACGCTGGCCCCACCAGTCCCTAGGACAGGGGTGGCCAACCTGAGCCTGAGAAGGAGCCAGAATTTACCAATGAACATTGCCAAAGAGACACAGGAATATGTCAGCAGCCCCTCATCCGCTACCCCCCTCCAGCCCCCAGCACCTCCCGCCCACCAGCAGCCCCACCAATCAGCGCCTGGGAATCTGGGAATTACCTTCTGTAAAAACTCATCTTCTTTCGAAAACCTGTGGAAATAGCTGATTCAAGAAGTTGTTGACAGATGGATAGTCCGCGTCTATCAGCAGCTCCTTGGGTCACCAGCCGTCGTCAACCAAGCCAGTTGGCAGACTGAAGGCAGGGCAAGAATGCTGAAGCAAAACATTCTTTGCTGTTGGGATACGTGACATCACAATAAACTTATACAGAAACTCACCTGGACATCCACCCAGAGAGACACGCACCCACAGAAGCTAGTAACATTTACAACATTGAGAGATGCACCCAAAATCTCTAGGAATTTTGATTTGGGGGAGGGGATCATAGGTGCTGACTGCATGGGTGCTCCAGGGCTGGAGCACCCACAGGGAAAAATTAGCGGGTGCTTAGCACCCACTGGCAGGGCCGGCTTTAGCAAGAGCGGGGCCCGATTCCTGGGGGCGGGGTTTGCTGCAAATGCAGTTTAATACAGCCAAAAGCCAGGCCCTATAGCTGGGAACGGAGGCTGGTGGCCACACCTAGAGCCTAGGGAACTGTAGCCTGGAAAGCAGGGACTATGAAAAGGATTTAGGGTCATAGAGGACAAACAGCTGAACCTGAACTTCTGTGAGCTGCTTTCAGGTTAAGCCTGCAGCTTTGGGCAAGTAATTCAGACCCTGGGTCTGTGTTGGAGCAGACGGGCGTGTCTGGCTCAACAAGACAGGGTGCTGGGGTCCCGAGCTGCCAGGGCAGGAAAGCAGGGGCAGAAGTAGTCTTGGCACATCGGTTGGCAGCTCCCAAGGGGCTTTCTGTGATCCAACCCGTCACAAGGGACAAAACACTCCAATCCCTCCCGGTGGGAGGAGCCAGCTTTGCTCTTCAATTTCTGTCGTTGGTAAATGTCCAGGTCTGGGAATGTCCCACAACAGCATTTCTAATGGGAAGCTGGCTGCAGAACAATGAAACTGCTGACAGCTCCTATGCGGGAGGGGTGGGAATTCAGTCTCTGTGTTCTGTCAGTGCAGCTAGAGCAATAGGAAAACCTCACCAGTCACTGTAGCAACTGTCTACTCCAAAGTACTACAGGAGCATTTTAAGTGTAGACAGCCTGAGAGTGAGACCAGATCTACCTCCAGTTGGCACTAGAGATGCGCCAGCACTGAGACTACAGCAATAACAACAGTTCAATGCTTCCCGAGTTGGCAGGATTCAAACCTATATGGGAAGCCCCCAAGGGATTTCTAGTCCAGCACCTTAACCCCTCAGCCACAACCACCTGATGGCCATTGGCTTCTTTACACTATTGTTGCCTGCCCAGAACTGGGCCCCGAGATGGCAAAGAGGGGTTCGTCGCCCGGTGTGCTTGGCACCAATAAAGACACCGAGGGGAGAAAGCAAGCCAAGTTTATTTCAGAGCTCTGAAATGGCACTAGGAGACCAGCATGTCTCAAATCCAGTGCAGCACATACAAATAAAATTTTCCCTTTTATATTCCAAGCTGTTTCTGTGTAAGCCTTTGTCTGTTACTCCCTCTTACCCCTCCCACCCCTCCCTTCTGTAGCAGTTCCAATTAGAAAAATTCCCATTCGTCTGCTTATCTTTTGGCCTTGCAAGGCCTGTTTACAGCAGCTGAGCAAAACAGCAGCTGTATGCTAGAGAAAAGCTGACCCTTACATTTCTGCTTCAGCATGTAAGCAGTTAGCATAGAAGTAGGTGAGAGTTCACAAGATGGAGTTTTGTGGTTCACAGACCCAGAGCAGAAGAGCTTCATCGGCTCTTTTGGCCTTCTACTCCCCTGAGTTACCTGGTAGCTATGCCTAGTGACACCAACACTATGATTCTCTTCTCAGTGAATTATCACTTCACATTGTTTGCTCAGACCAGCCTCCCCGGCCCACTCACTGCTGTGCGGGGCTGTAAGTGTGTCCATTGCTGGACAGCAGGAATTCCTGCCCATTTCCCTTCCGGCTGTAGCAGAATTGGAGTGTGTTTGTGTTAATGACATTGCTGTAGATTGTTGTTCATTCCCCATCTTGAGAATTCAGACAGTCCCTTTCCCATTCAGATCTCCAGCATCTCGTTCCAATAGCAGGGGTCCGGTTTTCTCTGGGGCACTGACATGTTTCCGGGGGTTGGTGAGTGAACTCAGCCTTGCATTCGATCCTTGATGGGGTGGGACAAGGGTGGTCAGTTTTGTTGGGTCAGAAAGTTGGCAACCCTAGATCCAGGGGAAACAAACACCCAACGAGGCTGGACGGGGCAGGACATCAGCTTGGAGGGGAGGGGTGGGGGTGGCAGTGACATAGAATCATAGAATCATAGAATCATAGAATATCAGAGTTGGAAGGGACCTCAAGAGGTCATCTAGTCCAACCCCCTGCTCAAAGCAGGACCAATTCCCAGCTAAATCATCCCAGCCAGGGCTTTGTCAAGCCGGGCCTTAAAAACCTCCAAGGAAGGAGACTCCACCACCTCCCTAGGTAACGCATTCCAGTGTTTCACCACCCTCTTAGTGAAATAGTTTTTCCTGATATCCAACCTGGACCTCCCCCACCACAACTTGAGACCATTGCTCCTTGTTCTGTCATCTGCCACCACTGAGAACAGCCGAGCTCCATCCTCTTTGGAACCCCCCTTCAGGTAGTTGAAGGCTGCTATCAAATCCCCCCTCATTCTTCTCTTCTGGAGACTAAACAATCCCAGTTCTCTCAGCCTCTCCTCATAAGTCATGTGCTCCAGACCCCTAATCATTTTTGTTGCCCTCCGCTGGACTCTTTCCAATTTTTCCACATCCTTCTTGTAGTGTGGGGCCCAAAACTGGACACAGTATTCCAGATGAGGCCTCACCAATGTCGAATAAAGGGGAACGATCACGTTCCTCGATCTGCTGGCAATGCCCCTACTTATACAGCCCAAAATGCCGTTAGCCTTCTTGGCAACAAGAGCACACTGTTGACTCATATCCAGCTTCTCGTCCACTGTGACCCCTAGGTCCTTTTCAGCAGAACTGCTACCTAGCCATTCGGTCCCTAGTCTGTAGCAGTGCATGGGATTCTTCCGTCCTAAGTGCAGGACTCTGCACTTGTCCTTGTTGAACCTCATCAGGTTTTTTTCTGCCCAATCCTCTAATTTGTCTAGGTCCCTCTGTATCCGATCCCTACCCTCTAGTGTATCTACCACGCCTCCTAGTTTAGTGTCTTCTGCAAACTTGCTGAGAGTGCAGTCCACACCATCCTCCAGATCATTAATAAAGATATTAAACAAAACCGGCCCCAGGACCGACCCTTGGGGCACTCCGCTTGAAACCGGCTGCCAACTAGACATGGAGCCATTGATCACTACCCGTTGAGCCCGACGATCTAGCCAGCTTTCTATCCACCTTACAGTCCATTCATCCAGCCCATACTTCTTTAACTTGGTGGCAAGAATACTGTGGGAGACAGTATCAAAAGCTTTGCTAAAGTCAAGAAATAACACATCCACTGCTTTCCCCTCATCCACAGAGCCAGTTATCTCATCATAGAAGGCAATTAGGTTAGTCAGGCACGACTTCCCCTTCGTGAATCCATGCTGACTGTTCCTGATCACTTTCCTTTCCTCTAAATGTTTCATAATTGATTCCTTGAGGACCTGCTCCATAATTTTTCCAGGGACTGAGGTGAGGCTGACTGGCCTGTAGTTCCCCGGATCCTCCTTCTTCCCTTTTTTAAAGATGGGCACTACATTAGCCTTTTTCCAGTCATCTGGGACCTCCCCCGATCGCCATGAGTTTTCAAAAATAATGGCTAATGGCTCTGCAATCTCACCCGCCAACTCCTTTAGCACCCTCGGATGCAGCGCATCCGGCCCCATGGACTTGTGCACGTCCAGTTTTTCTAAATAGTCCCGAACCACTTCTTTCTCCACATCACAAAGGCCTGTTGCAGGAACTCGGCCTATTGGGCAAAGGTGGTGGGGAGGGGGTGACCTCACAGAGAGACCCTGACATCAGCTGGGCAGGACAAAGGTGCAGGGCCAGGCCAGTCTCTGAGACACCCCCCCCCCCCCCCCCCGCGGCTTTGCTGCCGCAAGTCTCCTTCGCGAGGTCTCTCCTCGAGGACTGAGAGAGAATTAGGATTCATGGATGTGAGCATGAGGAGGAACCTCTGTGGAGTTTTCTCCTTTCCTACCACTGATTGTGCTGAAAACAAACTTCCCTTTTCCAAGGTAAGAGGCTCAGAGAGGTTTGGAACCTGTTCAGTCTGATCCACCTGGTGCAGGCAGCATTCTAGGCCCAGAAAACACTGGCTTAAGGTGGCAGAATTTGATTTCCTGCCTAGGACTTTGACGCTTGGAATCCCTGGGGACATTGGGGTTTATCCTTTTTGGTTTCCCTTTTCCTCTTTCCTCCCTCCTTTCTCCTCTTCTCTTGCTTCTTTTTCCCCTTTCCCCGGCTTCCCTCCCTCTACCAAGCAGGGGTGTGTGTGGTGTGTGGATGGGGTGGGGGGTGCTCTCATTGCGGGAGGTCCTCACAAAGAGGTGGGGCTGGATCTGAGAGTGATCCCCTCTGATGGTGACCTGGGCCGTCCTTTGGGACATCTGGTGAGACCTCTCAGCCTCCCACCCCTCAGAGTCTCAGTGCTGATTGGCCGAGCACGGGGCTATCGCCAGCGAGGAGACTCAGGTCCTTTTGGTCTCTTTTCAAATCAGGCAAATAAGTCACAACCAATCCAATGTATGGGATTAATCTTGCTGCTTCTCTTCATTAATTGTCTCTTAGCAGGTCATGATTTCCTCTAATGTTCTAGGTCTTCTAAAATACTTGCTGAATAATTATTATGAACCACTGTTGGTCTGTAGCTCACTTGAGAGCACTTTATTCTGATCAGTCACTGTATGAAATTCAAGATGTGACAGATAGGTTGAAAGTCAGGAGCAGTGTTTCCTCACATTTTTTATGTCCGTGTGTGGAATGAATTCTGTTGTGTGCACCAATATGTGCAATTTTGTTATGTGATACATCACCTGTATATTGCTGCACATCACAAAATTCATTCTGCACATGGACGGTGTGTGGCAGGGGTGAGGCTGAAGGGTTCGGAGTGTGGAAGGGGGCTGAAGTGGGGCAGAGGGTTGGGGTGTGGGCTCTGGGGTGGGGCTGGGAAAGAGGGGCTCAGGACTGGAGCAGTGGGTTGGGGTGCAGGGGGGTGAGGGCTCCGGCTGGGGGTGTGGGCTCTGGGGTGGGAATGGGAATGAGGGGCTCAGGGCTGGAGCAGAGGGTTGGGTTGCAGGGGGGTGAGGGCTCCGGCTGGGGGTGTGGGCTCTGGGGTGGGGCTGGGAATGAGGGGCTCAGGGCTAGAGCAGAGGGTTGGGTTGCAGGGGGGTGAGGGCTCCGGCTGGGGGTGTGGGCTCTGGGGTGGGGTTGGGAATGAGGAGCTCAGGGCTAGGGCAGAGAGTTGGGGTGCAGGGGGCTGAGGGCTCTGGCTGGGGGTGTGGACTCTGGGATGGGGCTGGGAATGAGGGGCTCAGGGCTGGAGCAGAGGGTTGGGGTGCAGGGGTGTGAGGGCTCCAGCTGGGGGTGCGGGCTCTGGTGTGGGGCTGGGAATGAGGGGCTCAGGGCTAGGGAAGAGGGTTGGGGTGCAGGGGGGTGATGGCTCCGGCTGGGGGTGCAGGCTCTGGGCTGGGGCTTGGAATGAGGGGTTTGGGGAGCAGGTTGCCCCAGGGAGAGAGGACTCCCCCCAGCCCTCTCTCACCACAGCAGCTCAGGGCCAGGTGAGAGCGCATCTGTCTCCTGGCCGCAGCAGCTCTGGTGGGGCTGGGCTGGGACTGGGGGAGGGGACAGGATTTATTTTTCCTAAGTCAAAAGGGGGAAGGGAAGGAGTTATGCTTCAGTTTTTACCTTATAAACTTTGGTCCTGTCTAATATATAAGACGCTATGGGAATAAGACACCATGTCATGTGGTGACATCACAAGAGCCGAGGGTGTGAGAACTAGAGCCACCGAGAGGGCAGGGGATTTAGAGTCAGATTGCTTCAAATGCTGCATTCCTCGGCTGACATTTTACAGCAACGCATAGCTAACAGAATGGAGAAAGGAATTCTCTGCTAAAGATTCAACCTGCCCCTTTGGCCAACTCCACCCCTTCCCTGAACAGAGTGTGCTCAGAACAACACCCCCCCACCCCCCCACACACACATACAGACAAGCCCACAGCTGGGCACCCAGCCCAAAGCAAGGGAGGGGGTTGTTTGGCTTGTTTTAATTTTACTTTGCAAAAGGTTTTTTCAAAAGCATTTTCTGCCCCGGTTTCCTATGGTAAGGAAGCAGATGGTTGTGGGGAAGGGAACCTGAGATTGGTGGAGCCAGGGGAGTGGGGGGAAGTTTCCGGAGGCTGAAGAGGGAAACGGGGGGCTGAAGGTGACCTGGTGCGGTGGGGGGAAGGGAACAGTTGGGGGAGGCTGAACGGGGCGATGGGGGGCAGTTGGAGGAGGCTGAAGGGGGCAATGGGTTGAAGGAGAGGCAGTTGGGGGGGCTGCTCAGCCCCATGGGACGGGAGGAGGAAGAGGAGCTGCCCTTGTATCAGAAGCTGTTTCCTGTTAGAACTTGCAACTTCACTGTTCCTGAGCAGGGTCCTGTGATCAAAGGGGAACTAGATGAGTTCATGGAGGACAGGTCCATCAATGGCTGTTAGCCGGGATGGGCAGGGATGTGTCCCTAGCCTCTGTCTGTCAGAAGCTGGGAATTGAGCAACAGGGCATGGGTCACTGGATGATTCCTGTCTGTTCATTCCCTCTGGGGCACCTGGCACTGGCCACTGTTGGCAGACAGGACGCTGGGCTAGATGGACCTTTGGTCTGACCTGGTCTGGCCATCCTTATCTTCTAATGTTCTTCTCACATGCTCAGTAATGTCTGCAAGTTTCTGCCCTCACGCACCGTCAGAATCTGCCCCTGCAATCAAAGGCAGGGAAAATCCCCCTGAAGGGGGGAAATTGGAGGGGAAGGATGGGCAGAGGGGACAAAACTGGGACAGGATTAGGGGTTCAGACTGGGGGGGGGGGCTGCCCTGCCAGGTAGGTGCAGAAGGGAAAACCCCCAGATAGAGGGGAAGGCAGAGGGGATAAAAGTTACCATGGATGTGGGGAGCCATCAGCAGCAGTTCCAAACTAGGGTGTGGTGGAGGGTAGAAGGATTTGTGTTCCTCACTGGATGGTCCATCTCAGCACCCCCTCCCCAGAGCTGTGGTGTTAAAGGCCCCGGGTGGCCCAGTGCCCAGGTACCGCAGCTCTGCTCTAGCTGAAATGGTGACTGAGCTGCCAAAGGAGACTTGATTCAGGGAAATAGTTTACACCCTCCTCCCACCCCCCTGGCCTCTGCTGGCATCAGCTCCTGAGCCAGAGACTGCAGGTGATACGAGAGATCTGGGGTAAGTGCTGGGGCCTGGCTGGAAAGTGACTCTGCAGAAATGGCTCCTGCTCGCCCCATCTCTGCCCCGAGTGTCTGCGCGGCTCAGAGCTGCTGCCCCAGCGCCCCCAGGCTCTCCCCAGTTAGCAGTGGCTGTAGCTGTTGGCGAGGAAACGCCCACGGGAATGAAGGACAGTGACCAGCTCTTCGTGCAGGAGGGAGAGGGGAGAGACTGGACAGGGCAGCTGGAGCAATTAGTGGGGAGGGAGGTTCCGGGCACCCAGCCTTGCCCAGCTCCATTCCCTGCAGCCCCCCGGGGCAGTGACTTTCCTGGAAGAGGGGACGGGCAGAGAGAGGAAAAGCCAGTTCTTGCCTCTGCCTGGTCCCTGCGCTGCTGAGGGAATGGGCTGTTCTGGGGACAGTGTCGGGGATCCCCCAAAGCGGCTACTTTAATAATGCTCTTTTCTGGTATTTGGCTCAGAGACTCTGTTCCTGGGAGAGTGTAATAGCGTCTGGTGGGTTTAGTCCCGGGGGAGAGGTCGGGTCTGTGCTGTAATAATGTCACTGAGGCTTCTCCCAGCATGGCAGAGTCTAGAGTGTCTGTCTACAGGGACAGAGCCTGGGGGAATCGGGGTGTGAAATGGACTAACACTAATTCAGAAACCTCCCAAATTTCCCTTCTCGCCCTGACAGGCTGCAGAATAACGACCCCGTTTTGCTCCAGACCGTCCCATCTTCCTAGGGGCCGGGGAAGGGAAATGGCTGTGGTGGATCCAGCTCAGGTAGGGGATTTTGGGGGAGGTGCTGGGGAGGGTTGTTGTAGAGGGGGAGGGTCATGAAATCATAGAGTTCACAGTTCTAAGGAAGGGTAGAAGGGAGTACAGCAAAATAGGGACAATGGTTTTCAGGAAGGTGGATTCTGGTAAGCTCAGAGAGCTGATAGGTAAGTTCCCATGGGAATCAAGACTGAGGGGAAAAACAACTGAGGAGAGTTGGCAGTTTTTCAAAGGGACACTATTAAGGGCCCAAAAGCAAGCTATTCCTCTGAGTAGGAAAGATAGGAAATGTGGCAAAAGACCTCCTTGGCTTAACCACGAGATCTTGCATGATCTAAAAAATAAAAGGAATCATATACAAAATGGAAACTAGGACAGATTACAAAGGATAAACATAGGCAAACAACACAGGAATGCAGGGGCAAGATTAGAAAGGCAAAGGCACAAAATGAGCTCAAACTGGCTACGGGAATAAAGGGAAACAAGAAGACTTTTTATCAATACTGTCGGAGAAAAACACAGTTCTCACTCTTTGGTTGGGTACAGCAAAGTCAGATACTTTATTCTCTCTCTATCAATTGCATAGAGGGAGAGAGTGCACTAGGACACAGGGTCTCCCCCTCCTAGGCAGGTCTCTCCCAGGTAAACAATTACAGCAAGCATTTATACCTTTTGTTACAAACAATAATGAGCAACAGCTGCATTTTGTTTATACATAGGTCATCCTGATATCTTATTTTCCTCACTTGTTTAGACTCTAGTCTACATACAATATTATCTACACATTATCTACACAAGGTTGCAACAACTTCTCACACAGTTCTTTCCCACTGGCCTCACACAATCCTCGCTTCTACAAATCTCACGTTATTAGGGTTACAGTTAGCCTAACTCTTGCTAACAAACTGTCATGCATTGCAATCCCCTTCCTGTCTGTTCTTTCTCTGCTTCCACAATACATTAGAAGCAAGAGGAAGACCAAGGACAGTGTAGGCCCACTGCTCAGTGAGGAGGGAGAAACAGTAACAGGAAACTTGGAAATGGCAGAGATGCTTAATGACTTCTTTGTTTTAGTCTTCACTGAGAAGTCTGAAGGAATGACTAACATAGTGAATGCTAATGGGAAGGGGGTAGGTTTAGAAGATAAAATAAAAAAAGAACAAGTTAAAAATCACTTAGAAAAGTTAGATGCCTGCAAGTCACCAGGGCCTGATGAAATGCATCCTAGAATACTCAAGGAGCTAATAGAGGAGGTATCTGAGCCTCTAGCTATTATCTTTGGAAAATCATGGGAGACGGGAGAGATTCCAGAGGACTGGAAAAGGGCAAATATAGTGCCCATCTATAAAAAGGGAAATAAAAACAACCCAGGAAACTACAGACCAGTTAGTTTAACTTCTGTGCCAGGGATGATAATGGAGCAAGTAATCAAGGAAATCATCTGCAAACACTTGGAAGGTGCTAAGGTGATAGGGAATATCCAGCATAGATTTGTAAAGAACAAATCATGTCAAACCAATCTGATAGCTTTAAGAACATAAGAACGTAAGAAAGGCCGTACCGGGTCAGACCAAAGGTCCATCTAGCCCAGTATCCTGTCTACCGACAGTGGCCAATGCCAGGTGCCCCAGAGGGAGTGAACCTAACAGGCAATGATCAAGTGATCTCTCTCCTGCCATCCATCTCCACCCTCTGACAGACAGAGGCTAGGGACACCATTCCTTACCCGTCCTGGCTAATAGCCATTAATGGACTTAACCACCATGAATTGATCCAGTTCTCTTTTAAACTCTGTTATAGTCCTAGCCTTCACAACCTCCTCAGGTAAGGAGTTCCACAGGTTGACTGTGCGCTGCGTGAAGAAGAACTTCCTTTTATTTGTTTTAAACCTGCTGCCTATTAATTTCATTTGATGACCCCTAGTTCTTGTATTCTTTGCTAGGATAACGAGTCTTGTGGATAAGGGAGAAGCGGTGGATGTGGTATACCTAGACTTCAGTAAGGCATTTGATAGGGTCTCGCATGATATTCTTATCGATAAACTAGGCAAATACAACTTAGATGGGGCTACTATAAGGTGGGTGCATAACTGGCTGGATAACCATACTCAGAGAGTAGTTATTAATGGTTCCCAATCCTGCTGGAAAGGTATAACAAGTGGGGTTCCGCAGGGGTCTGTTTTGGGACCGGCTCTGTTCAATATCTTCATCAACGACTTAGATATTGGCATAGAAAGTACGCTTATTAAATTTGCAGATGGATACCAAACTGGGAGGGATTGCAACTGCTTTGGAGGATAGGGTCATAATTCAAAATGATCTGGACAAATTGGAGAAATGGTCTGAGGAAAAACAGGATGAAGTTTAACAAAGACAAATGCAAAGTGCTCCACTTAGGAAGGAACAATCAGTTTCACACATACAGAATGGGAAGAGACTGTCTAGGAAGGAGTACGGCAGAAAGGGATCAAGGGATTGTAGTGGACCACAAGCTAAATATGAGCCAACAGTGTGATGCTGTTGCAAAAAAAGCAAACATGATTCTGGGATGCATTAACAGGTGTGTTTTGAGCAAGACACGAGAAGTCATTCTTCCGCTCTACTCTGCGCTGATTAGGCCTCAACTGGAGTATTATGTCCAGTTCTGGGCACCACATTTCAAGGAAGATGTGGAGAAATTGGAGAGGGTCCAGAGAAGAGCAACAAGAATGATTAAAGGTCTTGAGAACATGACCTATGAAGGAAGCCTGAAAGAATTGGGTTTGTTTAGTTTGGAAAAGAGAAGACTGAGCGAGGACATGATAGCGGTTTTGAGGTATCTAAAAGGGTGTCATAAGGAGGAGGGAGAAAACTTGTTCAGTAAACACTGGAATAAACTGCCTAGGGAGGTTGTGGAATCTCCATCTCTGGAGATATTTAAGAGTAGGTTAGATAAATATCTATCCGGGATGGTCTAGACAGTATTTGGTCCTGCCATGAGGGCAGGAGACTGGACTCAATGACCTCTCGAGGTCCCTTCCAGTCCTAGAATCTATGAATCTATGAAGGAGGCAACAACTTGTCATGTGTGATCTAAGGAGCAGGAAAAGAATCTGGGAATTACCTTTTGTAAAATCTCATCTTCTTCCGAAAACCTGTGGAAATAGCTGATTCAAGAAGTTGTTGACAGATGGATAGTAAGCGTCTATCAGCTCCTGGGTTCACCAGCCGTTGTCAACCAAGCAAGTTGGCAGACTGAAGGCAGGGCAAGAATGCTGAACCAGAACGGTCTTTGCTCTTGTCACACATGACATCACAATAAACTTATGCATACACACACACACACACACACACAGACATACAGACAGAGGCTGGTACCATTAGCAACACTGAGAGACTCGGCCAAAATCTCTAGGAATTTTGATTTCTGGGAGGGGCTGCACAAAGGACTGATACTTTGCATGTACAGAATATATCACATTATACCTAGGGAGTCACAAAGTAGTTTACAAACTTGAATTCAAGGAGCCTGACAGCTGCCCTGAGCAGCACCAGGTGATGGTGGGGCTGTACTGAGGGGTCTGCGAGCTGCAGCGGGACGCGCTGGACTGAGTTTCGCTCTGGTGGAGCAGGTGAGAGGGTCTGGGGGCCAGTGCACTGGGGGAGGGGCTGTCACCCCAGTGGCTGAAGCCCGGAGCACTAACCCCCTCACCCCTCTTGTGGCTGAAGTCCAGAGCCCCAACCTCCCTCCCTGCCCTCCTGTGGATGAGTCGCAGAGCCCAGACCCCCCACTCCCCTCCACCTCCCCAGCAGCTGAAGCTTGGAGCCCTGATTCCCCCCAATGGCAGTCGAAGAACAGGTCTCTTCCCTTCATCTCTCTTGGTGGCTTGAGCCTGGACCACAAGCCCGGAGTCCTCCCTCCCCTCCTCCGCCCTGGGTGCTATAGCCTGGATCCTGGAGTCTCTACCCAGTTGTGGGAGACCAGAGCCCCAGACAGGAGCATTGTGTGGGGTGCAAGGAGAGGCCAGTCCCATGAGGACAGATGACTTTGGATGTAAAGGTCGCCGGCAGCACCTGTAACACCTCCCCCGCAACGTGCCCTCGCTTGTCCTGGCTCTGGAGCTGCGGCTGGAGCGGGGCTCAGGTCAAACCCTTTGGCGCTGAAGCCCAGTGTTGACATCTCGCTCTCGGGGGCCCAGACTGACCCAGCCACAATCCTCGCGCAAGGCGGGGGCCAAGCTCTGTCTCCCGTGGCCGTGGGGAGCGTCTCGGGGAGAAGCGGATGCTCCGCCCCCCGTGAGCGCACCGGCCCCTGGTGCAGCGGGGGGACCGGGACCGAGCACAGCGACGCCCCGGGGCTGGGCAGCGATGTCCTGGGGCTGAAAGTGCCACTTAGACCTGACCGGGCACCGCGGCTGAGCACCCCGGGGTCCCTGAGCCGGGCGGTGCGGTGCGCCCCGGGGTGCGCGGGCCCGGGCCAACCTCCGCGGGGGACAGGCTCCCCGCTCTGCCCCGGCCCGGCCCCCAGCCCCGCCCCGCTCGGCTCCAGCCCCACCCCTGCTCTGCCCCCACCCCCAGTCCTTCCCCTGCTCCGCCCCCGCCTCTAGCCCCACCTCCTGCTCCGGCCGAGCCCCGCCTCCTGTCACGGCCCCGCCCTGCTCCGGCCCCACCCCCGCCTAGCTCTGCCCCGCCCCGCTCTGCCCCCCAGCCCCGTCCCCGCCCCCGCCCCCAGCCACGCCTCCGGCCCCGCCCCGCTCGGCCCCGCCCCTGCTCCGGCCCATCCCCCATGCTCTGCCCCCGCCCCCTGTCCCGCCTCCAGCTCCGCCCTGCTCCGGCCTCTCCTGCCCCGGGGGTCTGGCCTCAGCCCTGATCGCTCGGCCCCGCCCCCGAGCCGCCACATGCCCCGCCCCCTGCAACCTCCTTTCGCTTCCATAGCGCCCCGCCCCTGAAACTCTTCTACCCAGACCGAGGCTGGAAGCGGAAGTGAATGCGGCGCTCAGGACGCCATTAGAAGAAGGTCAGAAACGCCAGAGGGCGGGGCTGGGCCCTTGCGCGCGGCTCCTGCCAGCTCCGGTGGATTGTGGGATTCTTCCTCCCTCCCAGCGAGTCTCTGGTGTTCTCAGGCACGTGTCGCGCCCGCGCCTCCGAGCGCCACAAGCAGCCCGGCCCCGCCTTCCCCCGCCCGAATTTGCGCCCGTGGGCCCCCCCCCACCCGCTCCCTAGAGCCTCGACATCCCCCTCAGCCCCCTTCCCCCACCTGCTCCCTAGAGCCCTGACATCCCCCTCAGCCCCCCTCCCCCACCCGCTCCCTAGAACCCTGACATCCCCCTCACCTGCTGCCCCCCTCCTCCACCCGCTCCCTAGAGCCCCGACATCCCCTTCAGCCCCCCCTCCCCCACCCGCTCCCTAGAGCCCCAACATCCCCCTCACCCCCTGCCCCCCTCCCCCACCTGCTCCCTAGAGCCCCGACATCCCCCTCACCTGCTGCCCCCCTCCTCCACCCGCTCCCTAGAGCCCCGACATCCCCTTCAGCCCCCCCCCATCCCCTCCCCCACCCTTTGCCTAGAGCCCGGACATCCCCTCACCCCCTGCCCCCTCCCACACCCGCTCCCTAGAGCCCCGACATCCCCCTCAGCCCCCCCTCCCCCACCCGCTCCCTAGAGCCCCAACATCCCCCTCCCCCCCTGCCCCCCTCCCCCACCTGCTCCCTAGAGCCCCGACATCCCCCTCACCTGCTGCCTCCCTCCCCCACCCACTCCCTAGAGCCCCGACATCCCCCTCAGCCCCTCCTCCCCCACCTGCTCCCTAGACCCTGGACATCCCCCTCACCCCCTGCCCCCCTCCCCCACCTGCTCCCTAGAGCCCCGACATCCCCCTCAGCCCCCCATCCCCTCCCCCACCCGCTCCCTAGAGCTCCGACATCCCCCTCAGCCCCCCATCCCCTCCCCCACCTGCTCCCTAGAGCCCTGACATCCCCCTCAGCCCCCCATCCCCTCCCCCACCCGCTCCCTAGAGCCCTGACATCCCCCTCAGCCCCCCATCCCCTCCCCCACCCGCTCCCTAGAGCCCTGACATCCCCCTCAGCCCCCCATCCCCCCCCCACCCGCTCCCTAGAGCCCTGACATCTCCCTCAGCCCCCCATCCCCTCCCGCACCCGCTCCCTAGAGCCCTGACATCTCCCTCAGCCCCCCATCCCCTCCCCCACCCGCTCCCTGCTCCCTAGAGCCCCATCCTCTCCCCCACCTGTTCCCTAGAGCCCTGACATCCCCCTCAGCCTCCCAACCTGCCCCGTACCTGGGCCCCCCAACCTTCCAGCCTGCGTCCATGAGGACCCCTCAGCCCCCAATCCCTCCCGCTCCCTCCTCTGTAGAGCCCTGACATTCCCTTCAGCCCCCCAACCTGCCCCATCCCTGGGCCTCCCCAGCCCCCCATCCACCCCCAGCTCTGCCCTGGGCCCATGGGGACCCCTCAGTCCTGCTCCCCAAACTCCCCTAGTTCACCCCCAGCCCCCCATCATCCCTCAGCGCTCCCCTCCCCCACCCTGTCCTCTCTCCGTGGCCTTTCCCTTTGCCCTGCCAATGTTCTGCCTCCCCCAGCGTCCTCCTCCCACCCCGCCCCAATCGACTCCAGCCCATTTCTCCAGTGCTGGGCCCCACGTCCCTGTCACCCCATTGCCTTCTCCATCCCCAGTGTGCGAGTCCCTCATCTCCACTCTCTGCTACCCCCCCAACGTGCCGGATTCCCCTTTTCATCCCCCGTGGGGTCCTCCAACCTGCCCCACGTGTCCTCTCTGGGGTCTCTAAATCTCCCAGTCCCACAGTGCACCTTGGTAACCCTACTCTCCTCTATCCCTAATCCCCCTAGTCTCTTACCTTGGGTCCTCCTGGACACCCCAACCCCACAGTCCCTCCCCCCACATATATCCCAGTCCCTCATTCACACGCTGAGCCAGTCCCTCGAGGCCCCCACTGCCCACCAAACTTCTCCATCCATGAGGCCCGGGAAGGGGGGCAAGCTCCCAATTTGGCTGGGCTTGGTGTGTATGTGTGTGCTGGGCTCACAGAGGCGGTTTGCTCCCTTGGGGTGGGGTGTGTTTTTTGGCACAAGGTGACATGGTTTGGTAGTGCTGTGGATGCCATGTGGTGTCTGGAATGGGGCGTGTGTGTTCCCATGATGCCCCTTTCCCTCTGCCTGCAGAGCTGAGGACAGACAGGTCTGAGGAGCAGAGCAGGAGCTCTGGGAAGGAGAAGAGCAATATGAAGATGGAGTCTAAGATGACACCAGGTGATTTCTGTGGAGGGAGACATGCTGGACAGTGCCAAGGACTGGGGAGACAACCAGGTGTGAGCCCAGGACGCATAGAGAGCTGGGGAAGGGTCTCTGTGTCTGTAACACTTCCCAGTCCTCTCTCACAGATGGAGTCCAAGAGGGATAGGAAGGAGAAGCCGAGAGCCCCAGTACTAAAGAAAAATAAGGTGCATCCTAGCTGGGCCTGGGGCTCTGTGGGGTTAAGACCAGTGGAAGGGACAAGAGTCTCCTGTGCAGAGTGACTATGTTGGGTGCAGGTGCAGTGGGGTGCTTTCTAATTGTAGCTCTGACAACATCATGGGAAAGGGGTTCAGGGTAGAGCCCTGAGGTGTGGGAGATGCGAGAAGGAGAGCCTGGCTGCAATGTTTTGTGAAGCTTCATGTGTGAAATTTATACAAATTATTTCTTGTGCTAATTTGCATATCTACAAATAATGTGCACCTGGTCAGTACAAGAAATGGCAGCAGAAGGCAGCTCTGGAATGGTGCCAGAACACTCCAGAGTGACATTTAAGCACTTTTTTTGAATGGGGTTTCAGTGCCAGAGAAGCCCCATTCTTCCCCTAAAGCCAGGCAGGGATGCCTTTACCTCTGCAGAGGCCAAAGGGTCCTGGCAGGAGTGTAGTGATACCCCCACTCCTCTTGCTGCCCGTGAGCAAATGCCTGGACCAGTGTCAGCAGAGTACCAAAGGAAAAGATACAGCAAGGGAGGAGGGAGGCAGAGGCAGCTAAGTCACAGGACCTCTTCATCAGCCTCGTCCTGGCGCTGGCCAAGACAGCATCCATCACGTCAGGAGGTGGAAGCTGGACAGGGACGGTGCTCTGTGACTGTAAGGCCTATTTACACTCCCTTGTCTGATCACGCCTCTGTCCACTGTCCACTGACTCCTGAGATGCCTGTGAGTTGGGGGGGGGGGGACGGGAATGGCAGGGGTTCTCTGCTCGGTGTCCCCCTCCGGATCCCTCATTTTTTGCCTCACTCCTGCTCCTGGTTTCTCCTTTGTTGTCCCAGGTACTCAACTGTGGCCTGGGCTTAGTGGTTCCTCACGGTTAGTTGAGTGGGTGGGCCTTAGTCCTGGGTGGGCCTAGACCCGCCCATCCCAGACCTGCAAACAGCACAGCAGCAGTTCCAGGTACCTGGGCGGAGGGAGCTGCAATTAATCCTTACCCAGCCCTAGTAGTGTCCGCTCCTGGCAGCAAGACAGAAAATTAGGGGCTGTCCTGGCCAGAGCAGGGCTGCTAAGTCCTCCCCCAGAGCTGAGCTCTGCCTCTGTTGCTTTGATTCTCTCTCTCAGAAGTGAAGATGACTCTGGATCCATGCACAGCTTATCCTGGGCTCAAGCTGTCTGAGGACCAGAAAACTGTGACATGGGAATCCAAACATCAGGATCTGCCTGACAATCCTGAGAGATTTGATGAAGTTTTGTGTGTGCTGGGTTCTGAGGGATTCACTTCAGGGAAAATTTACTGGGAAGTGGAGAGGATGGGGAGAATCTGGGCCATAGAAGTCACCAGAGAGTCTGTGAGGAGGAAGGGACAAATCAGATTTACCCCCGAGGAGGGGATCTGGGGGATAGAACAGTCCAGGGGTCGCTACTCAGATCTCACCACCCCTCAGGACCCCCTGCCACTGCATCAGACACCCAAGAAGGTACGGATCTATGTACACTATAAAAAGGGGCAAGTGGCATTTTTCAACCCAGATAATGATCTGATCGCCAATCTCACAGCTTCTTTCAATGGGGAGAAAATATTCCCCTTTTTCTGGGTCTGTTCCCACCTCACACTAACAACCTGAGACCTTTGGAGATCAGATGGGTAGGTGGGCGAGGGGTGTAACTTGTTCCATTGGAGCCACAGCTCTGTCTCCAGCATTCGCTGTGGCACTGGGGCTCTCCACTGGCCCCACAGCCACAGAAAGCAGGGAACAGCCCATGTCTCTGCTGCCTCTCTCTATCTCTGTGGGGCCTGTAGAGGCCCCAGGACCAGGGAGTGAGCAATAATCATGCTGGCTGTGTGGGGCAGGAATGGTGCTAAGTAGTGGGAACTGGAGAGCGGAAATTGGGGAGAAGGTGGGGAATTATTCTTAACTCTGACCCATGCTACAAACTATATGCTACAAACATACCAACAAGCTCTTTCAGTACAGATGCAGAACCTCAACATTCTCAGCTCTGCAGGGACTTGATCCCAGTCCTAAAAGATGCTCTGTCTCGAAAAGATGCAAAGAGGGAACCAGATGACATTACTGCCTCCATGGCCGTGTCCTGAGTTAATGCATGCTGTAGTCAAACCAGCAAAGTTGCCATTTGCACTGCAACCACTGAAGGGCAGTGTTTCTGCATGCTGACTTTACACTGTTATGCTGGAAGGTGTTAGTGGCTGCCATCAATCACAGATGAGGGTAATGTTCATGGGTGTACTAAATACACTTATTTTTGAATGGAAGGCGTAATTAATCCCCTTTGTGGAGTAAGATAGCTGGAAACCATAGGAGACTAGTAACTGCTGATAGTAAGGGGTTTAAACATAAATGTAAAGTTTATGGTGGTTTCAAGGATTCAAGGCAGGTACTCATGAGACAAAGGAGTTTTGGTTTCTAGCGCTACTTTTCATAGAATCATAGTGGAAGGGACCTCGAGAGGTCATCTAGTCCAGTGCCCTGCACTCAAGGCAGGGCTAAGTATTATCTAGACTATCCCTGACAGGTGTTTGTCCAACCTGCTCTTAAAAATACCCTGTGATGGAGATTGTACAACCTCCACAGGCAATTTATTCCAGTGCTTAACCACTCTAACACTTAGGAAGTTTTTCCTAATGTTCAGCCTAAACCGCCCTTGCTGCAATTTAAGCCCATTGCTTCTTGTCCTATCCTCAGAGGTTAAGAAGAACATTTTTTCTCCCTCCTCCTTGTAACAACCTTTTATGTACTTGAAAACTGTTATCCATGTTCCCTCTCAGTCTTCTCTTCTCCAGACTAAACAAACCCAATTTTTTCAATCTTCCCTCACAGGTCATGTTTTCTAGACCTTTGATCATTTTTGTTGCTCTTCTGTGGACTTTCTCCAATTTGTCCACATCTTTCCTGAAATGTGGCACCCAGAACTGGACACAATACTCCAGTTGAGGCCTAATCAGCACGGAGTAGAGCAGAAGAATTACTTCTCGTGTCTTGCTTACTGCTAATACATCCCAGAATGATGTTTGCTTTTTTGGGCACAGCGTTACACTGTTGACTCATATTTAGCTTGTGATCCACTATGACCCCCAGATCCCTTTCTGCAGTACTCCTTCTTAGGCAGTCATTTCCCATTTTGTATGTGTGCAACTGATGGTTCCTTCCTAAGTGGAGCACTTTGCATTTATCCTTATTGAATTTCATCCTATTTACTTCAGACCATTTCTCTTTTTGATGTCATGTTTTACAATACTATGTAATAGCAGAGGGAGACTGTTCTAAAACAGAGCTACACATGAAGAAAACTGATTGTATGTTTTGTACATGCATTCAAAATCTTAAAGAAAGTTGTCCTAATATATGGCTAGCATTTAGGCCGATTTGTATGTTGCTGGTTCTGACACTTGAGATTCTTTAAAAAAGAGCACTCAGAAATTCTTATGCATTCTGTCATTTGCTTCTTTGGTATGCTCACTGCTACCTTAGACTAAAGTGCCAGAATCAGTCTTGTGAATAATATATCCCCAACACAACGCCAACACAACTGCAATACAGCTTTATAATTACAATCAAACCAAGTGAGGTTTTGATAGAAAAATAATAGTCCTATCCCTCATTCACGTTCCCAAACACTAAGATAACAAATGATTTATATTAGCGCACTAGATGCATATTAATTTCATAGGCAGTGTCAAGGAATTTTCCTGATTCTCGTGGCAAAGATGCAAGCAGATCGTTAAACAGCACGAAATACAAGCATTGCCATTGGGATGAAAGGTCTGAATAATAGTAGCAGCTTAGCCCTCCAACGAGTTTATATTTCCCAGAAAAATTCCTGCAGCTGCTCAGAGATATGGTCATTCTGCACTTTGTGGTTTAGAGAAATTCAATGGAAGATGGCTGCCAAGAGACATACACTGTCTTGCAGCGTGCAAGCAGGCAGCAAAGTACACTGCTATGCAGAATTTGGCTGGGGAGAGCGCCCAGCAAATTGGGCAATAGAATGGGGACTTAGAAGCAGATTAGCAAGGTCTTGCTCAGACAGTGCGCAAAAATGTGTCATTGATTTGCTATCTAGCTGGCTTTGAACCCCTGCTAAAGTGAATGAGAATTGTATGCCCTTGAGCTGCTATATCCCCATCAAACCAATGAGACAGCTAATCCACCTTTACTTCTGTATTACTTATTTAAAAAGACCAGCCATGGGCTAAAAATGTAAGAGACAGTTTTCCTGTAAAAGCAGCTATATAAATGGGGATACCAGGCCAAGACCCTTATTTCAGTGATCCATTACTCTGGTCTATTTCAGAGATTTGGGCTTAATTCTCCACTGTGCCTAATTGGAAAGATCCCCCCAAGGACCTTAAGCCAGCTGAGAACTGGGTATATCAGAGCCTAGCTTTGCCTCCTCCCCTTCCCTCACATGCTCTGTCTTCTCCTTGCCTCCGAGAAGGGTTTGTAAGGTGCCATTATGCCATTGTAAGATGGTTTTGGTTCATGGTTATATTCTGTTAGGAATGTTGCTGCAATTCAAAATGGAGATTAGCAATTCAAGATGGTGCATATGTTAGGGAGGGTTTGAACTCCATCTTGGTGCCCTTCTTCATGGCATTTTCCCGCCAAAACTCTGTTTCCAGGCAGAACTTGAGGGACTGAGAACTGGCTGGAACCAGTTGGGGACAGGGACTGTCAGTGTGTGCCTGTCAGAGTGGGCCTCAGAAAGGCGCACCTCAGAGAGTGTATAAGGGACTGTTAGTGGTGATGCAGGGGCTGTGCAGCATCGAGGCTGCCACGTCCAGGTTCTTTACACGGCATCAGATCAAGACTTTGGCTACTAAGATCTGTCAAGGACTCTGATACTTACCTGACTCCTGTAATCCACCAAAGGATCCAGTGAAGGCTGTGCTGTCTGCTCAGATCTGTTGATCTCCGGCTTGGGCAGTAGAGAGCCAGATCTTCCGATGTTCCAGAGATCCTGAGACGGACCATCCGTTGCCGGTGTCCTCCACCTGCAGCTAGAAGAGAGACAGTAATTACACTGGTCTACAATTTTTGAGAAGTCGTCTGCTTCAGAGATAAAATGTGCTATTTATTATGTATTTTGATGTGCTGTATTTTCATGTGTTTATGGTTGCTTTACATGATAATATTTCACCTGTCCTGTTTATGTAACACTTTAAAAATCAGCAAAATGGTTATATAAATAAAATTTATTATGAAACAAAAAGGCAAAAAAATATTGTGTACATAGTTTAGTCCTATTCAGTGTCTACTCGGCGCTTCTTGGCTTCTCTCTTGTATTCATTAAATGGAGCATTTCTTGTCACTGTCCAGCAATAGTCTGCAAGCATTGATGGGCTCCATTTGCCCTGATAGCATTTCTCCATTGTTGCAATTTCCTGGGGAAATCGCTCGCCGTGCTCGTCGCTCACTGCTCCGCAGTTCGGTGGAAAAAAATCTAGATGAGAGTGCAAAAAATGTATCTTTAGTGACATGTTGCAACCAAGGCTTTTTTATGCCTTGAGGAGGTTTTCCACCAACAACCTGTAGTTGTCTGCCTTGTTGTTTCCGAGAAAATTTATTGCCACTACCTGGAAGGCTTTCCATGCCGTCTTTTCCTTGCCAGGCAGTGCATGGTCAAATGCATCATCTCGAAGAAGTTCACGAATCTGAGGACCAACAAAGACACCTTCCTTTATCTTAGCTTCACTTAACCTTGGAAATTTTCCACGGAGGTACTTGAAAGCTGCTTGTGTTTTGTGAATGGCCTTGACAAAGTTCTTCATCAGAGCCAGCTTGATGTGTAAGGGTGGTAACAAAATCTTCCTTGATTCAACAAGTGATGGATACTGAACACTTTTCCTCCCAGGCTCCAATGACTGTCGGAGTGGCCAATCATTCTTGATGTAGTGGGAATCTCTTGCACGACTATCCCATTCGCAGAGAAAACAGCAGTACTTTGTGTATCCAGTCTGCAGACCAAGCAAGAGAGCAACAACCTTCAAATCGCCACAAAGCTGCCACTGATGTTGGTCATAGTTTATGCACCTCAAAAGTTGTTTCATGTTGTCATAGGTTTCCTTCATATGGACTGCATGACCAACTGGAATTGATGGCAAAACATTGCCAATATGCAGTAAAACAGCTTTAAGACTCGTCTTTGATGAATCTATGAACAGTCTCCACTCATCTGGATCGTGAACGATGTTGAGGGCTGTCATCACACCATCGATGTTGTTGCAGGCTGCAAGATCACCTTCCATGAAGAAGAATGGGACAAGATCCTTTTGACGGTCACGGAACATGGAAACCCTAACATCACCTGCCAGGAGATTCCACTGCTGTAGTCTGGAGCCCAACAGCTCTGCCTTACTCTTGGGTAGTTCCAAATCCCTGACAAGGTCATTCAGTTCACCTTGTGTTATGAGGTGTGGTTCAGAGGAGGAGGATGGGAGAAAATGTGGGTCCTGTGACATTGATGGTTCAGGACCAGAAGTTTCATCCTCTTCCTCTTCCTCGTCTGACTCAAGTGAGAATGATTCTGGTGCATCAGGAACCGGCAGTCCTCCTCCGTGGGGTACTGGGCGTATAGCTGATGGAATGTTTGGATAATGCACAGTCCTTTTTTCTTCTTTGACACACCTTTCCCAACTGGAGGCACCATGCAGAAGTAAGAATTGCTGGTATGATCTGTTGGCTCCCTCCAAATCATTGGCACTGCAAAAGGCATAGATTTCCTTTTCCTGTTCAACCACTGGTGAAGATCTGTTGCACAAGTGTTGCAGCATATGTGTGGGGCCCACCTCTTGTCCTGATCTCCAGTTTTGCAGCCAAAATAAAGATGATAGGCTTTCTTAACCATAGTGGTTATACTGCGCTTTTGTGATGCAAAAGTCACTTCACCACAAACATAGCAGAAGTGATCTGCACTGTTCACACAAGTACGAGGCATCTCTGCTCACTTTGGCTAAACAGAAATGTGTCCCTTTGCAAAATCAAACACTGACAAATAAGAGAGTACGACACTGTATGATTTCTAGAGCTGATATAGTCCAATTTGTTCAGCAGAGTGATGTAAGCTTCGTTATGATTGCATCATCCATGACTTCTAGGAATAACATGATGCAATTCAGATCATGTATGACGCAATACCAGCTTCAGATTGCATCATTCATTGTTTTGCATAAAAAGCAAGTACTGTCCAAACCCAGTCATAGATTTATTCATAGATCCAGTCAAAGATGTATTTTAGTCATTTCTGGTTTAAATTGAGATCCCTTCCCTTTATAACTCACTTATCCTCCGCCATTCCCAAGTCAAGGGTCATATATACTGACCCAATAGCATATCTTAAAAACTAGAGCCAATCAACAATTTTAAGCATCATTTTCGTTCTCAGTGACCCAGAATTAGTAAAGTTTGGCCTGGTCCACACTAACCCCCCACTTCGGACTAAGGTACGCAAATTCAGCTACGTTAATAACGTTGCTGAATTCGAAGTACCTTAGTCCGAACTTACCGCGGGTCCAGACGCGGCAGGCAGGCTCCCCCGTCGATGCCGCGTACTCCTCTCACCGAGCTGGAGTACCGGCGTCGATGGCGAGCACTTCCGGGATCGGTCCCAGAAGATCGATTGCCTGCCGCCGAACCAGGAAGTAAGTGTAGACGTACCCTTTGACTACATTTATTTCAGAAGCATTTTGGCTGTAGAGCAGTTTTATTTTGGGGCATTTATTAGTTTAGCCAAGGGAGAGTTTCATGGCCTAGGCTTTATGCCCCCTTGCTGGAATCTATTTGTGGGTATTTGTAGTGTTCCCCATAGTGACTTTTCCCCCAGTTGTATCTATCCCTTAATAAATCTTCTTTCTGTTTAAGATTATATTCTTTCTATCCTTTATTTCAATGCAACATGTGTGGGAGGCACACAGATGTCTAATTCTCCCAGTTGATAGATGCTGGTAGGAGTCGATTCTGTTGTATATGTCACCTCCTTATGATTCCACACAGAGATTTGGGGTAACACCATGCAGTGGGTTCCAGCACAATAGATGGCTGATGCAGAAGGAAGCAGAACCATCACTGCCACTGGGGAGATTCCTTTGGCTGTTTCAGGTTCACTCTGTGCCGCATAAGCGGACAGCTGTCCCTTTGGGTCTGTAATACAAGGGACGGCTAATGGTGTGATCGTCTTAGACCAGGTTTACTTCCCTTTCACCACTGACCTGCTACTTTCCGTTTGGTTTTGAGAGCAGAGCAGATCTATTGCATCTCTCCACCAGACACCAGGTTCCCCTTACCAGCCCCGCTTTTGGTAAACTACAGTACACTCCACACTTCGCTCACTGCCATTGAAAAAAAAAAAACAATTTTCTCCGCGCTTTTAGAAGACATCTCACTGTTGCATGCTCTCATCTCACTGCTTTAAAGCATTTTACTATTCACACTACAAAACATTTACTACCATACTAGGAACTATGATTATACAGTAACTCCTCATTTAACATTGTAGTTATGTTCCTGAAAAATGTGACTTTAAGTGAAACAATGTTAAGCAAATCCAATTTCCCCATAAGAATTAATGTAAATGGGGGGGTTAGATTCCAGGGAATTTCTTTTTTGCCAGACAAAAGACATTATATACATTTTAAACAATCAATTTAATACTACGCTGGGGGGGAGTAGTGTGCACGTGCTGTGTGTTTACAAACATACTGTACATACAGTACAGTACTATAGTTGGGAGGTGCCCCTGCCTTATCCCACACAGACTGAAGGTGCTGTAGGCTAGGAGAAGCAGGTTGCGCAGCAGCGGCAGGTTCCTCTACTCTGCAAGCACCAGGGGCGGCGGCGGTGGGGAGGGTGGTTCAACCCTCAGCCCGCCCACTCACCCCTTCCCACAAGCCCCCATCCTTGACCTGCCTCTTCTCCCCACCACCTCCTCCCCCTTTACTTTCCATGCTGCGTCCTCGCTCCTCCCCGCTCCCGCCCCTCCCTTCTAAACGCTCCTCCCCCCTCCTTCCTGCCTGGGGCAATCAGCTGGCTTGTGGTGTTTAGGGGGCAGGAGGGAGGGGGGAAGAGCGAGGCCTGAGTGTGCAGGCTTCCCCTCCCTCCCCTGCCTCCTGCCCTTGGCAATCAGCTGGCTTGTGGTGTTCGGGAGGGAGGGGGAGCCTGTGCGCGGAGTCCTTGCTCCTTCCCCCTCCTCCTGCCCCTGAAACGCTGCAAGCCAGCTGATTGTCGCGGGCAGGAGGAGGGGGAAGGCGCTGATCCGCGGGGTCTGCCGGCGAGTGGGATGCACTGTGGGGAGAGGGGGCATAGGGAGGCTGCAAGCTGTGAAGAAAGCAGGCAGCCAAACAAAGTAAGAGTGGAGCAATGCACAACTTTAAATGAGCATGTTCCGTAATTGATCGGCAACATAACAACAAAACAACGTTAACCAGGACGACTTAAAGTAAGGAGTTACTGTATCATGTTTTTCAATACAACCTATTTCCTAGTCTAGACAGGGTGGGTCAATGTCATATCCCCACATTCCATTCTTCCTTCAGGTGGGCTTTAAACAGGGGAAATTGAACTATTGTATAGTGAGCAGGGCTGTGGGTGTTTTCCAGCAATGTGTCTTTTGGTTTTCATTATTCACCCTCTCTCATAGCCTTGAGACAGAAGCAGTTGATGACCCTAGGCTCCTCAGAGAGCCACAAAGCCCTCTCCTGTTTTTGCTGGGAGTGTGAATTGTATCTAATGCTGGAAGAGCTGTACAGCATGGTTAGCTGATGGCCTCCTTTCACACTATGCCCTTAGCAGCACACTCCGAGGTGACCTCTCATTAGATTGGTTTGCTGTAGATCTACAGCATATGTGCCCTATTCCCAGAGTAGCATTTTGGTGGTCTTGCTATGTAAGAAGAGAGCTCACATTGGAAATACAGAAAATAGCATTGATGGCAATGTTTTCACTGCATAGAGCTTGCCAAGAAAGGATAAGGACAAAGTGTTGTTAGCTGCTCTCTCCCACCAGCTGCAAAGTACACAACAGGTGTGCAGCGATCCTGAGTGACACTTTACTGCACCCATCCCTGCAGTGGCTGAATGTTACATGGCTACTTCAATATTATTTCTTTACAATACGTGGATACCTCACGGGGGCTTATAAATTACAAGCTCTGAAAATACTGTATACAAAGTGGGATATTAGAAGGTGTGCTGTATGGTATACAGTGGTGGATTAGAATATATGGCATATTTGTGTACAGTGGGATATTGGAAGGTATGCTATACTGTATTGTATATAGTGAGGTACTGAAAGGTATGGCATATTGTTGCACTTTGAATGCTAGGGGTATAACTAATCTGTTGTAATTCCACTGATTCCAGTGAAATTACACCGGGGTAAAATTGGCCTAGTAAATTGAATTCTTTGTCTGTACTGCTGCAAAAATATCTTATGGCTTACACTGTTCCAGAAATCCTCAGCAAACAGTTATTGTTTGTTCCCTGCACTTTAGTGTAACAAAAACTAAAATGAAAAGAGAAATGTAAGGCTTAAGCCATAAAGCAAGCAGGTGAAATGTATCATTGAAGTGACTGAGCAATGCAATCCAGGTCCTATTGGAACTGAGCACATGCTGTCCTAACCTTTCCAAAGCACATTTTGAATGTGTCTCTTGAGAAGGTAAAATACAAAGGTATATTTTAAAAATATATACCGGGTGTCATTTAATTACACCAAATGGTACCTGGCCGATAGTCAGCAATTGAGCAATCTATCATTGATGAGTGTTATGAAAAAACAATGCAAAAACCCTAATAAATAATCCTCATAATAAATAACATGGCACTTTAGCCACATAGCAGTTTATTCATAGGAGTGCAACAGGCAGCAGAAGAAGCGTTGGTAACAGACATTGAGCGGGACAGATCACTGAATCACTCCGCTTAGCAAATTAGCGAGTAAGTGAACCAACAGAATAATCATAATAAACAAGCATGAGTAGTTCCTGACAAAATGTACTTCATTCATTTATTTGGAGTCATTTTAATTATAGTAACTCCTCACTTTAAGTCGTCCCGGTTAACGTTGTTTCATTGTTACGTTGCTGATCAATTAGGGAACGTGCTCATTTAAAATTGTGCAATGCTCCACTCCATTCTAGGAAGCAAGCCGGCTAGACAGTAAAACATCAGAGGTGGGGGTGTAAAGTTGTGCAATGCTCCACTCTTATGCTGTTTGGCTGCCTGCTTTCTCCACAGCTGGCAGCCTACCTATGCCCTCCCCACAGTGCCTCCTGCTCGCTGGCAGGCCCCACGGATCAGCGCCTTCCCCCTCCTCCCCACCTTCGTGCCTGGGGCAATCAGCTGGCTAGCGGTGTTTAGGGGGCAGAAGGGAGGAGGGAAGACTGGGCGCGAAGGCTCCCCCTCCCTCCCCTGCCTCCCGAACGCTGCAAACCAGCTGATTGCCGTGGGCAGGAGGCGGGGGGGGAGGGAGGGGGAGCCTGCGTGCCCAGACTTCACTCTTCCCGCCTCCCTCCTGCCCCCTAAACACCCCAAGGACACCTGATTGTCCTTTATCCTGTTCCCCTCCCACCACCAGGAGTGGTGTGTGTGTGTGTTGCTGGGGGTGCTCTTCACCTCCCCTTGTGGGAAGTTCATCCAAAACTGTGTGGTTGAAAATAGTGCTTGGACTCCACTGACACTAGATGCTGCCATCCTGTGGCTTAGCATTAGTGTCTGGGATGACTTGGGGCAAGATCTCAACCTCCCCGCAACCCACTTCACTGCTGCCAGAATCCCTCCTGCCCCCCCTGCTAGAGCCGCCTCCCTGCCCAACCTGGGTGGGGGTGGAGAAGAGGGTTCTGAGAACTTGAGCTGTGGTTTGGAGGTGGAACAGCTGTCAAGGGTATTGAGGGGGAGGTAGCAGGAGTTCACCCTATAAGGAGGGGGGTTGGCACTGGAGGTTACTAGAAAGGACAAGAAGACTCCATTCTGGGGTTCAGGAGGTGAATCCATCCCTCAGTGGTGGGCAGGTGCTGGGTGGAAATACTGCTGGTTCCAGGTGCCCTTAATTCCCCATGATTCCTCGGGGCGTTTGAGTCTCTGACAGGTTCTCGTTCCCTTGCAGCAGGAGGACGTCATGACCAAAGTGATGCACCACCTCCGCATCATCCGACACTTGCGCCAGGTGCCTGAGACACTGCAGGGGCTGTGCCTCTGAGGCCATCAGCAACTCCCGCTCCCTGCTGCAGGTACTGCTCTGGCTCACTGTAAATGGGAAGCTAGTGGAAGGGGAAATGGAGCCCCCTGGCACTCACTAAAAGGGAAAGTGGTGGATTCTCCATCTCTTGATCTCATTGAATGAAGACTAGATGCCTTTCTGGAATGTGTGTGCCCCAAAAGTAACTATTGTACTATACAGGAAGCCCGAGACCATGTAGGGCGTTAGAATAGATGCTCTAAAGGTCTCTTCTGGCCATAAAGTCTACTAGTTTTGGAAAAACTGAGTGTAGCATGGGGAGCAGCCTCTGATGTTTTACCGTCTAGCTGGCTTGCTTCCTAGAATGAACACGCATGGAGTGGGGTGATCCACAGAGAGCAGCTCAAATCTTCAAAGTGTCAGCCCAGCATCAGGACATTAGCACTTCAGGGGAGGGGTGTGTGTGGCAGTGACATCACAAAGGCCTTTTGCAGGACCTCAGCCTACTGGTCAAAGGTGGTGGAGAGGTGGTGACCTCACAGACAGATGCTGACATGAGCCAGGCAGGATAGGGGCGCAGAGCCAGGAAAACCTCGGAGACCCCTGTGGCTTAGCTTCAGCAATTCTCCTTCTCGAGGTCTCTCTTTGAGAGAGTATTAGGGTTCACGTAGGTGAGTGCGAGGAGGAACCTCTTTTGAGTTTTCTCCTTTCCTTTTACTGATTTTACTAGAAAACAGACGTCCCTGTTGAGAAGATAAGAGCCTCGGAGAGGTTTGTAACCTGTTCAGTCTTATCCACCTGGTGCCAGATGAATTCTAGGCATGGAAAACACTAGTTCAAGGTGGCAGAATTTTATAGCCCACCTGGGATTTTGTCCCGTGGAATCACTGGGGACATTAGGGTTTGTCCTTTTCGTTCTACCTTTTCCTCCATCCCTCCTTCCTTTCGCTTCATCTCTTACTTCTTTTGTCCTTTCTCCTGTTCCCCTCCCACCACCTGGAGGTGTTAGTGTGTGTGTGTGTGTGTGTGTGTGAATGTGTGTGTGTTGCGTGTTGCGGGGGGTGCTCTGCATCTCCCATTGTGGGACGTCCACCCAAGAAAGTGGGGCTGAAATAGTCCTCGGACAGTGATCCCTACCGGTGACCTGGGCCTTCCTTTGGGCTCTCTGGTGAGAACTCTCAGCCTCCCGCCCCTCAGTCTCTACCCTGATTGGTTGAGCAGGGGGTTATTGACAGGGAGGAGACTCAGGTCCTTTTTGTTCTCTTTTAAGAACAAGTAAATAAGTCATAACCAGTCATCTGTTTGACGAATTTTGCTGCTTCTCTGCATTAATTGTCTCTGCGCAGTTCATGAACTGTTGTTGGTTTGGAGCTCATTTGAGAGCACTTTATTCAGGCTCTGGCTTCGGCAGGGATGGGGAGGGACCAAAAAGGCTGGTTAGTGAGAGGCTGCCTTGACCCCAGACTCATGCCTGCTCCCCGCTCGGTTCCAGGCTGTCCAGGCTCCTGAGGAGGTTCAGGAAGAAGGCTCTGCAGGTGGCCCCAGAGCCTGAGGGAAGCAGCTGCCATCTTCCCCAAGAGCAAAGCGGCCTCTCCGTCCCTCCTGGCGGGGAAGGGGATCCCGGCCGAGTGAGGAGGTGGAAGTGCCCAGCCTTCTGGCAGAGGAAACCCGCTCCCGGCGCAGGCGCTGAGGTGAGAGAGCCACTGGCCAGGCCGAAATGGAGCTGGCCCAGGATGCAGCTGGGCAGGCAGGACCCAGCCCAGAAGGGGAGCCGGGCAGGGTGGCTCTGGGGCTTGTTGTGTGGGAAGCACCGGCCCCAAGAGCCCAGCCCTGATTCTCAGCAGGAGGCATCGCCCTGCCTAGTCCCTGAGGACCTTCCAGCCTCCCCACGGCAGGAGGTGGAGGATCCCTGTCGTAGCACCAGCAGCTCGGCCCGCTCCCCAGGGGACAGCAGCAGTACCTGGAACTCAGGCAGTAGTGAGGCCGATGGGAGCTGCTGCTTTGTTCCAGGTGAGGAGCCAGGCTGGGCTCAGGGAGGGGTGAGGAGGGGGCTGTGAACACCCTGGGACACGCACTCGACCAGTGCTATGGGGGCGGGTCCCCAGCCCAGGTGTCTGGTCTGAGCCACGTGAACCCCACTGACACTAGATGCTGCGATCCTGTGGCTTAGTATTAGTGTCTGGGATGACTTGGGGCAAGATCTCAACCTCCCCGCAACCCACTTCACTGCTGCCAGAATCCCTCCTGCCCCCCCTGCAAGAGCCCCCTCCCTGCTTACCTGTGTGGGGCTGGAGGAGAGGGTTCTGAGAACTTGAGCTGTGGTTTGGAGGTGGATCGGCTGTCAAGGGCACTGAGGGGGAGGTGGCAGGAGCTCACCCTATAAGGAGGGGGTGTTACCAGATGTGCCCATTTCTTTGGGGTATGCTCATTTATTCGGGTTACTCTTCTGGGGAAGGGGGTTCTGTAATTCTATCAATGTACTGCCTGTGTCACTTGTCTTTTCATATGAAGCTCTACTTCTCCCTTCTGCAAGTCCCCTCCCAGTGGAGCTCTCCTGCAGGACCTAGGCTCCCTAGGGCTGGGTTACTCCAGCCCCAGAACCGGATGAACACCCACACATACATTAACAGAGCAAGTGTGAGCGGACCGGGTCAATCAGCACTGTCAAGCTGACCCCTTATATGTCTTTGGACTCACTGGGCTGGAGGAAGCAGCACTTTCAAGCTACCTCTCCTTATATGCCCCTGGGCTCCATGGACTGGGTCAAGCAGCACTTTCAAGCTGTTACCCTTATGCGTCCCAGATTCAGCACGTCCCTATCCCCACTCCCCCAACACAATTGTACTGGCAGTAACCTACTTGATGAGCAAACCCCACAGTATTTTGGGCGCTGCAGGGATCTTTAGCTTAGGTAAAAGAAGCGTTGCTGTAGAGTGAATGGGGGAAGCTAAAAACACAAAAGAGTAAAGTTCAGCAAGAGATAGAGAAGCAACCAAGTTAACCATAAAAGTTATTTATTGAATAATAGTGATAACTACACAAGGAGAGCTAAACCAACATAACATACATTATTAAAGGTTAATACCTAAGGTAGAAAGGAAAACACAGAGAGAGAGAAAGAGGGGGGATCTCACCCACTCCATGAGGCTTGAACTGGTCGGGGTTCTCAGGTGATGGTGGTAGCAGAGGGTCCTGAATGTAGGAGAGAGGCAGAGCCCCCAGCACGATCAGTCAGGAGAAGATGGAGTTCCAGTGGAACTGATGCATAGTTTGGATCTAAGCATCAGAACCCTGATTAGAGGGTGAGTAGGGATTTTTGTAGAGAAATTGCAATTGTTCAAGGGAGAACCCTAGATTTGTTTCTAGGTAAACTGATGACTCAAGGGTTTTCTTTAGACTAGACAATAGGAACAGATCACTCTTGGCTATGGGTGGTGTTTTCTTCCAGGGAGCTCACAATGCAACTAGGCTACTTCAGTATTTGGATATCAATTAAGGATTCATTACTAGAATTGGTCTGATAATTGCTGAGCTAGGTATGTGCAGCCATAGGTTCATTAGCATCTGGAGCAGAGATTCCCATGATGCAGTGCTTCCCTGCTTTTTCTGGTCCCAGAGTTCAGTGTGGTTCTCTGTTCTCCATTCTGTATGTAAATTGAGATGTCTTCCTGTCTCATCTTTCATGCAGATGAGGCTAGGGGAGTTGTCTCTGCTCTCCATTCTGTATGCTAATGGAGATGTCGTAATCTTGTCACCCTTGTCAGGAGGGGTCTAGGTGTGTCACCAAACGCCCTTCACTGCTCTCTGCAAGTTTTTTCCTCTCATGGGTTTTAGTTTAAGCAGAGGCGTGTGTGTGGGGGGTGTCTTTCATGAGTCAGGCTGGATACTGCACCCTGGTTCCCCAAGAACACAGTGGTGTCTGGTATCAGGGGGTTGGCACTGGAGGTTACTAGAAAGGACAAGACTCCATTCTGGGGGTCAGAAGGTGAATCCATCCCTCAGTGGTGGGCAGGTGCTGGATGGAAATGCTGCTGGTTCCAGGTGCCCTTAATTCCCCCGATTCCTCAGGGCGTTTGAGTCTCTGACAGGTTCTCATTCTCTTGCAGCAGGAGGACGTCACGGCCAAAGTGATGCACCACCTCCGCATCATCCGGCACTTGCGCCAGGTGCCTGAGGCACTGCAGGGGCTGTGCCTCTGAGGCCACCAGCAACTCCTGCTCCCTGCTGCAGGTACTGCTCTGGCTCACTGTAAATGGGGAACTAGTGGAAGGGGAAATGGAGCCCCCTGGCACTCACTAAAAGTGAAATTGGTGGATTCTCCATCACTTAATTTCATTGATGTCATTTTATGAAGACTAGATGCCTTTCTAGAATGTGTTTGCCCAAAAAGTAACTATTGTTCTACATAAGAAGCCTGTGATATGCAGGGGGTTAGATTAGATGCTCTAAAGGTCTCTTCTGGCCATAAAGTCTACTAATTTCGGAAAAACTGAGTGTAGCATTGGAAAAACTGAGTGTAGCAAAACAACAGCCTCGGATGTTTTACTGTCTAGCCGTCTTGCTTCCTTTAATAAACACTCATTGAGTGGGGTGATCCACAGGGAGTAGCTCAAACCTTCAAAGTGTCTGGCCAGCAGCAGGACATTAGCACTTCAGGGGAGGGGTGATTGTGGCAGTGACATCACAAAGGCCTTTGGCAGGACCTGAGCCTATTGGTGAAAGGTGGTGGGGTGGTGGTGACCTCACAGAGAGATGCTGACATGAGCCAGGAAGGACAGGGGCTCAGGGCCAGGGAAACCTCACAGACCCCTGTGGCTTTGCTCCAGCAAGTCTCCTTCTCGAGGTCTCTCTTTGAGGACTGAGAGAGTATTAGGGTTCACGTATGTGAGCGCGAGGAGGAATCTCTTTCGAGTTTTCTCCTTTCCTTTTACTGATTTTACTAGAAAACAGATGTCCCTATTGAGAAGGTAAGAACCTCCGAGAGGTTTTGGAACCTGTTCAGTCTGATCCACCTGGTGCCAGCTGAATTCTAGGCATGGAAAACACTAATTTAAGGTGGCAGAATTTTGTTCCCCTCCTGGGATTTTGTCCCATATCACTGGGGACATTAGGGTTTGTCCTTTTTGTTTTACCTTTTCCAGTATCTCTCCTTCCTTTTTCTTCATCTCTTCCTTCTTTTGTCCTTTCTCCTGTTCCCCTCCCACCACCAGGAGGGGTGAGGAGGGCTGGCTCCAACTGGCTGTAGGATCTGCTGCAGGGGTTGTGGGTTAGGAGTGTTGATCTTCGGGTGGCAGAGCAGAGAATGAGCTTGGGTAGAGTCATTTTCTTTTTGTCCTGGGTAAGTGGTGACTGGGCTTTTAAGGGGACCATGCTGATCATTCACACACACACCCTGCCGAGTGCTGCAGGGAGGAGAAGGAGGAAACGGTTGGCACAGAGATGAAACAGACTGAAGTAGGGACAAACACAAGGGTGGAGCAGTCCATGGTGGGTTCCCATGCGCTTTCCTGAAGGGAGTATAGAGCATGGGCCTGGGGAAGGGCAAAACTCACATCCAGGTAGATCATCAACCTACTCCTCGGTCCCAAGGCCCAGGAAGGCCTCTGGTTTTTGCTCTCTTCGGTAGCTGGAGCTGCTCTGATTTGGGGGTGGGGTGGGCAGAGGTGGGATTTAATCAAATGTCAGGGGGAGACTCCCCCTCTGCGGGAGATTATGTTGCCCCTCTGTGGGGCATCTGTTCCTTGCAGATGCTGGACTCTGCCAGGAAGCCCAGCTCCCATCCCTAGCAGCTTGGCTGTTCCCTACCTGCTGTGCACCAGTCCCTCTGCAGAGAGCTGCTCTGGGCAAGGACTGCAGAGCCAACTGTCATCCTGGTAGGTGTAGCCCCAGGTTCCATAACCCTGACCCATGGTCTCCCTCCGCTGGCGGGCTCTGAAGAAGGCCTGCCCAGAGACATGGATGCCATGCTGAAGAGCTTGTTGACAGCAACCCCCAGCACAGACAATCTCCAGCACATCTTGGAGGTGAGCATAATGGTCAGGGGGAGCAGGAATTTTACCTTAGCCCTGGGGAGGCCTCGAAATAAGAGACTGGATGATCCACGTTTCCACTGTGTCCTGCTACCTGAGAGCCATCCGTGGTCAGGGCCGTGAGTGCAGGGCAGTGTTGGGGCCCTTCCACCTTCCGGGATAGAGGGAAGGCGCTGGTGCTCGACAACAGGGCTCTGCCTGGTTCTGTTGAGCACTAACTCCAAGGCCCCAGGCAGGCTTGTGGAGTGAGAGCATCAGACCCCTGTGAGGTCCAGGAGAAGGCCCTCCGATAAGAGCACTGGCTCCTTCCTAGGAAGCTGCTGAGATTCTCAAGGAGGGATTCATCCCTTCTCTCCCATGGACACAGAGGATTGTAAGGAGCAGGGCGTTGTCCTTTATCCAACAAAGACCTGTCCTAGCTCTCACCCACAAACCTGGGAGAGAGCTGGGCACTTGACCGGATCCTACCCCTGCACTTGCCCTGGTACACTTTCTTCTCCCCTCCTGCCTTGGCTATTAAGCTATGGCTCTATGAACATGAAACAAACAGGAACTTCTTCTCTATCTCTAAGCCAAACTGGTTTATCAAGTCTGACCCCTCAACATATTTCAGGCGGCGTATTTCCAGTACACGTATAGAACTCATTATACCCCACTCAGACCTACATCACACAAGGATATTCATCACCAGCCTGTTGTCAGCATTCCCAACATAAGAGCGGCCATACTGGGTCAGACCCAAGGTCCATCTAGCCCCATATCCTGTCTTCCGACAGTGGCCAATGCCAGGTGCCCCAGAAGAAATGAACAGAACAGGTAATGATGAAGTGGTCCATCCCCTGTCGCCCATTCCCAGCTTCTGGCAAACAGTGGATAGGGACAGCATCCTGACCCATCCTGGCTAACAACGATTGATGGACCTATCCTCTATGAGCTTACCTAGTTCTTTGTTGAACCCTGTTATAGTCTTGGTCTTCACAACATCCTCTGGCAAGGAGTTCCACAGTTTGACTGTGTGTTGTGTGAAAAAATACTTCCTATTTTTAGTTTTCAACCTGGTGCCTATTAATTTCATTTGGTGACCCCTAGTTCTTGAATGATGAGAAGGAGTAAATAACATTTCCTTATTTACTTTCTCCACACCAGTCATGCTTTCAAAGACCTCTATCATATCCCCCCCCCTTAGTCGTCTCTTTTCTAAGATGAAAAATCCCAGTCTTCTTAATCTCTCCTCATTTGGCAGCTGTTCCATACCCCTCCAGATCCCTTTCTTGAGTGGTAACAGCTAATTTAGATCCCATCATTTTATATGTAGAGTTGGGATTGTATTTTCCAATGTGCATTTCTTTGCATTTATCAACATTGAATCCTGAACATTGAACATTACCATTTTGTTGCCCCGTCACCCAGTTTGGTGAGATCCTTTTCTAGCTCTTTGCAGTCTGCTTGGGATTTAACTATCTTGAGTAGCTTTTTTATCATCTGCAAATTCTGCCACCTCACTGTTTACCCCTTTTTCCAGATCATTTATGAATATGTTGAACAGCACTGGTCTCAGTTCAGACCCCAGGGGGACACCACCATTTACCTCTCTCCATTCTGAAAACTGACCATTTATTCCTACCCTTTGTTTCCTATCTTTTAACTAGTTACCAATCCATGAGAGGACCTTATTAGGTACCTGTATGGTACAATAATTCTGCACTGAATCAGTTGATTCAATTGCTTATTCTTTGGGGTGTAGAGACCCTCTGTTCTCCTCCTGGGGTGACAGAACCCTAATTATCATATCTGTCTTTCAGGCTCTGTCCCAGCCTCTCACAGAGATGTATCCTGCAGTCAACCCAGCTCAGGGAGCAGTGGGGACAGGTGATCTCATCCTGTCAACCCAAGCAACACGGGTCTCATTGAGACTCAGATGCAAGATCCCATGCATCTCCTGGAGGTAAGAACCGTTGACTCTTCCTGCCACTTGGGGCTCTTGCAAGAAACGGGGCTACTGCTACATACCCTGGTTGGGAGTTTTCCCTATCCCTGGATCCCAGCCCTGGTACAGAGACCTATTTCTCATCATGATATCCTCCTTTTATTCTTAGAGGATGTGTCCAGGATCCTGGATAATGTTTTCTGCAGGAGGTTTGAACGGGGAGAGATCTCTCACTGTCACGACCCAGAGGTCTACAACCTGGGGCTGTAGGGTTCATGGAAGCAGCCACACTCCAACCCTCCTCCTGGAAGCCTGCTGAAAATTGCTTACCTAGGACCCATGAAGTTCAGCCCCAGTTTGAGGCTCCACTCCTGAGGTCCTATTGGAGGAGTCCCAGAGAAGCTAATTGTCCGTCTGGCCCTGCTTAAGGCAGCAGCAGGAAAAGGAAGCTGACTGAACACCAGGGCTGCTCCCTGTTCTGGACCATGTGCTGCCTGTTTCTGCCGCCGCTCCCCTGGCTTGATTTCATGGCATCTGATTTGTGGTTGTGATCGCAAGTTTCTCTTGTGCTTCTGATCTTCCAGAATCCTGACCCAGCTGAGTCTCAACTCCTGTCATGTGAGTGTGGACTCTGGCTCTGACCATTAGGTCTGGCTGCCCTTGACCGAGCCGTGACATTGTACAATTTCTCCAATGCTCTTTTTTGCTGTCCAGCAAGATACACCAGTACCTTGGCTCCCAAAGTCCTGGTTGCCTGCTATTCAAGGGCTGAGGGGTAGTGCTTGTATTGCCCCCACCCCCACCCCAGCTGCTTTTCCTATGGGAATCTCCCTAGAGCAGAGGAGAAATCTCCTCTTTTCTTAGGGTCAGTCCCAACAGTAATTCCACCCACCCTGGCCTCAGCTCAGCTACTTTGTTGACCTGGGATCAATGACCACTTTTGAAGCCCTTAGTGTGTGGGTGGAGGTGGGAGCAGAGGCTGAAGCTCCAGCAGTTTCCACCAAAGAACACCACCTTGTCTTTCTGTGGTCTGACTAGTGCTCACCATCCATCTTGGAGCTGAACACCAAATGGGAGCTGATAGATTGTCCTTGGTGGGCCATGTTCTTGTGTGTGATGGAGCTGTGTGCCAGAGTGGGCCAGGAGAAGATGCACCACTCATGGCCAGGACCGGGCTAAACAGTCTGTAATGGTAAGTGAGTCAAACCTTGGCCACATATAGATACCTTAGGCATCCGTGGGGACTGAATCTGGGCCCTTCGCTGCCAAGAGCACAACTCATTCCAATTTGAGTCATTACGGTAGTGACCCCTACCAGCCCCTCTGAGGGGGTCAGTATTATCTCTGTTAGCTGGCGCACAGGGCAACTTTCTGCAAGGTCACACACAACATCACTGCCAGAGGCAGGAAGGAAGCATGGTACTGATAGCAGTCCAGCTCCAACCACTAGACTCCACCCGCCTCTAAAGCCAGAGAACCCCAGGAGCCCTGACTCTGACAGCTAGGCCTGAAATGACAAGACCAACCTCACTCCCACTCAGGAAGCCATAGAAAGGGACCATCAGCTGAGCTCCCCTTTGCAATGACAGTGTCAGAGACCATTGCTAGTGGGTGCCAAGTGACTGAGCAGGAAACTCCTTGAGAGACTCCTAGAGACTTGCACGTGTTTCACTGTGACCCTCTGGGGTCTGTGGAAAGCGAGCTGCATTGAAGAGACTCTGCTGCTCTAACAAAGGGTTTCTATGCTCCTAGAGAGTCAGCCAGTGAGGCCAGTTTTCAGAATGTGGAAGAGCTGTTTGGCGATGGGTTGGAAGATTCACCATGTAGGTGGCAGCAGCTGCAGTGCCTGGGGTCCTCATGGGCCAAGCCTCCACTCCTGACACTCTAAGCTAATTTCCCACTGCTCTCAGTGAGGCTTTGGCTTTAGCTGCTGGCCCTGCGTGCCTAGACAGAGGACTCAGGTATTTCCATCATGCTGCTCAATGGCAAATACAGCCATCCACAGAAGTGAAGAAGAATGGAAGTGAAAGAGTAAAGCTGGAGCATCCGCTGAGCTGCTGCAATCAAGTGAGCAGAGCTGGGGAGAGAAGAGGGAGAACGCGAAGGTGGCTGGTGGCAGTAAGGAGGAAAAACAGTTTGGGAGCCAGGAGCGTAGAAATAAATAGTTAATGATGAATACCGCTGGCTTTGTCTTGTGTGGTGAAGGGTTGAAAATGGGTCTCTTTACTATCACACTCAACTTTAAAATAGCCTTGTACGATGAAAGGGCAGGTGTAAAAAGATAAGAAGTCACTCTAGGATCTTGACATCCCAGTTTCTGTCACTACTGCATGCTTCTATCAACATGATCTCAAGCCAACAAATCCCTGAGGTGGTAGCAGTAGTGAGCTCTTCTTCTCTTTTTCTGGACTAGCCACCAAAAAGAGGACACAATACATGTGGCCAAGGAAATAGAGAGGCATGGGGGTCAGTCGCAGTGTTGCCTGTTAATATGGCTCTTGTCAGGGAGCACGGCAGGTTACTTTGGACTAGGTAGGAGCCACATGTCTCCAAACATGCACATCCCGAGGCTCCAGAGACCTCTCTTCAGATCCCAGAGCTTATGTTATGTGTCTTCTCCTCCCACACTCACCTGTTGGTGACTAATGCAGTCACAGAGTTCAGGCTCAGTGTCATGCATTCCTCTGGGCTGCAACAAGTAGGAGGACTTGAACTGCAATGGATCCTCCTGTGCATGAGCTGAGTGGGCAACCTCCCTAATGCCATATCTGGTTTGCAGCCGATACACACTAAGGAGTAGGTGATGGACTTACCCCAAAGGTGGGTGTGGGAAGAAGCAGAGTGAAGCGGTGATCAGAAAGCCATCCCATAGCATTCCACCTAGAGTCATTCCAACAACCACCTGGCTCCTTCCTGCTGTAGGCCGCAGCCCCTAGGTTCCATAGGGAATTTTTGAATGAACCCTTTAGAAAGCTGCCTCTGGCTCTCTACAAGCTCTCACACAGCCCTATCATGAGAGGTAAGGAATAAGGTCCTGCCTCTCACAATTGCTCAGGGGAATCTTCTCAGAGAAATCACTACAGGGCGTTATGCATCTCTACAAACAGATCACTTTGCATTGTATAGTCAAGAAGCTGCACTACTCTTTTTAGAGCAACATTAACTCCCACAGGGATTTCTGCTCTAAATACTCCGGGCCTGAGGGAAGGATTCTGTGGGAAAAGAGGCCGTTCCCTTGCTCCAATCCAGGCTCTGCTGTTCTGATGCTGCAGAGCAGATAGGGAAGGCTTGAGGGTTCCTGGAGAGCATGCTGCAATGCCAGCAATCCCATGCTGCAATGCCAGCAATCCCATTCTGCCTCAGCCCTAGGGACACGTTCTCTTTCTTCCCGGCAGCTTCCAATGGAGGGAAGAAAGGAACACGTAAGATGGAGTCTCTCCCTGGCTTATAGATAACCCAGCCTGCAGTAACCCAAGTGTGGATGTGCCCTGCAAGACATCTCTTGTGAAGGGAAGCAACACTGCTCTTGGCACTGGAACCTGGGCAATAAGGAAGAGGAGCTGGAAATTCTCCCTGGGGTGGGGAAATGGGGAAACCCGGTGGGACGATGTGTATGACTGGAATGTTAATGTCACTAGTTACAACCCATTGAGGTAGGGGAGAGAGGATAAAAGTGGTGGGCAGGGTGGCACTTTACATTAGACCAGCGGTTCTCAAACTGTGGGTCAGGACCCCAAAGTGGGTTGCAACCCCATTTTAATGGGGTCACCAGGGCTGGCATAAATTTTCTGGGGCCTGGGGCCAAAGCTGAAGCCCAAGCTCCACTGCCTGAGGTTGAATCCAAAGCTTGAGGCCTTCAGCCCTGGAGAGTCAGGCTCAGGTTGTAGGCCCCACGTCTGGGGCTGAAGCCCTTGGGCTTCGATTTTGGCCTCCCCACGCAGGGTGATGTGGCTCGGGCTTTGGCCTTCCCCCCACACCTGGAGCGGTGGGGCTCGGGAGGGCTCAGGCTTCAGTCTCCCCTCCTGGCGAAGTTTAGTAATTTTTGTTGTCAGAAGGGAGTCAGAGTGCAGTGAAGTTTGAGAATCCCCACATTAGACACATCATTACCTGTTTTATGTTCTTGGTTATTGAGAACCCCAGGACCTCGAATGGATAGGGATCAATCTGCTAATTCACACAACCCAGGAGATGAACCGGTGGGGGGCTGGCACAGTTCACTGAATCCAAACCAGAGAGCAGGAAACGTTTCTCCTTTTGCACCTATCTGTGACTTGTGGGAAGAAATTAGGTTAGCACGGGGGACTTCCTACTGGGAGACAGACGGGGAGGTCTCCCGTAGCCAGGAGTAAATCATCCTTGGAGATTTTGAAAAATTATAAATACTTTTCTAATGCAAAGTACCCAACTAGGGGTGACTCTATTGTGGGCCTCCTTGTGGTGGATAAAGATGAACTGATCACTGGACTGGATGTTCGTGGTTGCTCTGGGGCACGGATCATGACTTGACTGTATTCAGTAAGGACCAGTAAGGAGGTTTTGGAACAAATTGATAAATTAAACAGCAATAAGTCACCAGAACCAGATGGTATTCACCCAAGAGTTGTGAAGAAACTTAAATGTGAAATTGCAGTACTACTAATTAACTGTGGTATGTAACCTATCCTTTAAATCAGCTTCCGTACCAGATGTCTGGAGTATAGCTAATACGACACCAATGTTTTTAAAAGGCTCCAGAGATGCTCCCGGCAATTACAGGCCACTAAGGCCAACTTCAGTACCAGGCAAATTGGGTGAAATGATAGTAAAGAGCAGAATTATTAGACACATAGATAAACACTATTTGTTGGGGAAGAGTGAACATGGTTTTTGTAAAGGGAAATCATGCCTCACGAATCTACTAGAATTCTTTCAGGGAGTCAACAAGCATGTGGATAAAGGTGATCCAGTGCATATAGTGTACTTAGATTTTCAGAAAGCCTTTGCCAAGGTCCCTCACCAAAAGCTCTGAAGCAAAATGGGATGAGATGGAAGGTCCTCTCTGGGATAGGTAACTGGTTAAACGGCAAGAAAGAAAGGGTCTGACTAAATGGTCAGTTTTCAGAATGGAGAGAGGTAAATAGTGGTGTCCCCCAGGGGTCTGTAGTGGGACCAGTACTGTTCATCATACTCCTATGTGATCTGAAAAAAGAGGTAAACAGTGAGGTGGCAACATTTGCAGATGATACAAACCAACTCAAGTTACAGAGTGGTAGCCGTGTTAAGCTGTATCAGCAAAAAAAATGTGGAGTCCTTGTGGCACCTTAGAGACTAACAAATTTATTTGGGCATAAGCTTTCATGGGCTAAAACCCACATCCGATGAAGTGGGTTTCAGCCCATGAAAGCTTATGCCCAAATAAATGTGTTAATCTCTAAGGTGCCACAAGTAAACCAACTCAAGTTAGTTAATGCCAAAAGAGACTGCAAAGTGTGGCAAAGGGATCTCACCAAACTAGGTGACGGGGCAACAAAATGGCAGATGAAATTCAATGTTGATAAATGCAAAGTAATGCACATTGAGAATCATGATCCCAACTCTACATCTAAAATGATGGGGTCTAAATTAGCTCTTACAACTCAAGAAAGAGATCTTGGAGTCATTGTGGATAGTTCTCTGAAAACATCCACTCAATGTGCATCGGCAGTCAAAAAAGCGAACAAAATGTTGGGAAATCATTAGGAAAGGGAAAGGGATTGTTACCCCAAAATCTCTGTGTGGAATAATAAGGAGGTGACATATACAACAGGTTCGACTCCTACCAGCATCTATCAGCTGGGAGAATTAGAAGTCTGTGTGCCTCCCGCCCATGTTGCATTGAAATAAAGGATAGAAAGAATATAGCCTTAAACAGAAAGCAGTTTTATTAAGGGATAGATACAACTGGGGGAAGATTCACTATGGGGAACACTACAAATACCCATGAATATATTCCAGCAAGGGGGCATAAAGCCCAGGCCCTTAAACTGTCCCTTGGCTAAACTAATAAATGTCCAAAAAATAATTACTGTCTCTCTTCTAGCTGCAGGTGGAGGACACCGACAACGGATGGTCCGTCTCAGGATCTCTGGAACATCGGAGGATCTGGCTCTCTACTGCCCAAGCAGGAGATCAACAGATCTGAGCGGACAGCACAGCCTTCACTGGATTCTTTGGTGGATTACAGGAGTCAGGTAAGTATCAGAGTCCTTGACAGATGTTAGTAAGCGAAGTCTTGATCTAATGCCACACAAAGAACCTGGACATGGCTGCCTCGATGGTGACAGCACCTGCATCACCACTAACAGTCCCTTATACGCTCTCTGAGGCGCGCATTCCTGAGGCACACTCTGACAGGCACCGCTCCCAACCGGTTCCCGCCAGTTCTCTATCCCTCAGGTTCCGCGAGGAAAACAGAGTTTTGGCGGGAAAATGCCATGAAGAAAGGCTACCATAATGGCGTTCAAACCCTTCCTATCATATGCGCGATCTTGAATTTCTAAACTCCATTTTGAATTGCAGCAACATTCCTAACAGAATATGACCATGTACCAAAATCACCTTACAGGATAGGTAAGAAGACAGAAATGTAATATTGCCTTTCAATAAATCCATGGTATGCCCCATCTTGAATACTGTAGCTGGTCTGAAAAAGATATCCTGGAATTGGAAAAGGTACAGAAAAGGGCAACCAAAATTATTAGAGATATGGAACAGCTTCCGTATGAGATGAAATTAATAAGACTGGGTGGAGATTTCAGCTTGGAAAAGAGGTGACTAAGGGGGGATATGATAGAGGTCTATAAAATGGTGACTGGTATGGAGAAAGTAAATAAGGAAGTGTTCTTTACTCCATCTCATAACACAAGAACTAGGGGTCACTAAATGAAATGAATAGGCAGCAGGTTTAAAACAAAAAAAGGGAGTATTTCATCACAGAACACACAGTCAACCTGGGGAAACTCTTTGCTAGAGGATGTTGTGAAGGCCAAGACTATAACAGAGTTCAACAAAGAACTAAATAAGTTCATGGAGGATAGGTCCATCATTGGCTATTAGCCAGGATGGGCAGGGATACAAAACCATGCTCTTGAAGTGTCCCTAGCCTCTGTTTGCCAGAAGCTGGGAATGGGCGCAGGGGATGGATCGCTTGATGATTACCTGTTCTGTCGATTCCCTCTGGGGCGCCTGGCATTGGCCACTGTGGGTGGATAGGATTCTGGGCTGGATGGACCATTGGTCTGATCCAGTATGGCTGTTCTTATGACCAATAGAGGGCAGACCCAACCAGCAATATGTATATTTGGTGCACTGAAAGGGTTAACTTTTCAAAGCTGACCAAAATGATTAGTGAAAGTGTTTTGGAGCAAAAGAATTAAACAGAACAATGTGAATGAAAATTGGGAGCTATTGTTTAAGGAGCCTGTTAGATGGGGCATAACCCCCATTACATAATTAGCTGAACTTGCAATGTAACAATGTATTGGTCAAAGGTGGTGGGGAGGTGGTGACCTCACAGAGAGATGCTGACATGAGCCAAGCAGGATGGGGCGCAGGGCCAGGGAAACCTCAGAGACCCCCTGTGGCTTTGCTTCAGCAAGTCTCCTTCTCGAGGTCTCTCCTTGAGGACTGAGAGAGTATTAGGGTTCACGTACGTGAGTGCTAGGAGGAGCCTCTTTTGAGTTTTCTCCTTTCCTTTTATTGATTTTACTAGATAACAGACATCCCTGTTTAGAAGGTAAGAGCCTCTGAGAGGTTTTGGAACCTGTTCAGTCTGATCCATCTGGTGCCAGCTGAATTCTAGGCATGGAAAACACTAGTTTGAGGTGGCCGAATTTTATTCCCAACCTGGGATTTTGACCCGTAGAATCACTGGGAACATTATTGTTTGTCTCTTTTCCTCCATCCCTCCTTCCTTTCCCTTCATCTCTTACTTCTTTTGTCCTTTCTCCTGTTCCCTTCCCACCACCAGGAGGTAGGTTTGTGTGTGTGTGTGTGTTGCTGGGGGTGCTCTGCATCTCCCATTGTGGGAGGTCCATTAAAAAGTTGGGGTTGAAATAGTGCTTGGACCCCACTGACACTAGATGCTGCCAATTTGGTCGTTGATGCTGCAGTTGGGTGGTGGGTGGGGAGGGCACCTCCTAGGGAGTCCAGGACAGTGTGTGTGGGTCTCTTTGCTATGAGCTACTGAAGGAGTTGGGGGCTGAAGGCATCACTGAGAGGGGGGAGTGTGGGCCCAATCTGCCCTGGGTCCCGGAGGTGAGAAGGGGGCACATTGCCCCCACCATGCCCCTATCCTTTCCCCAAGTGGCATCAGGTGTCACCCTGTCCCCTTCTCTCCCTGGTGCAGGGACCCCCAGGGACTCAGAGGAGGAGGAATGGGTGGATGTGGCCACAGAGGAGGCTGCTGTCAAAAACATCCGAGAGCAGTTTCAGGGCTGAGAAAAGGTAAAAAGGTTCCCCAGCTGTGCTGGAACGGAGATTGTCCTGCCCCTTCCCAGCGCCCTGACCCCCTGCAGAGGGTCTTGTCTCTGATAATCCACCCAGCCCTAATGGGGACCTTTCTCTACCATGATCTGGGACCCCCAAGATGGGGGTATTTGTCACACACCAGCTGGGTCTCCTCCCCCCACAGGTACTGTCCAAGGTCCTGACCCTGCTTGTGTAGGAGTTGTGGGTGATTTGGACAATGGGCGGGTCCCCACTATCCCCCATTCAGTCCTGAGTCCTGTAGCTGGTGTGGGTGGGGCAGGGAGGTCCCTGGCTAATTGTCACGGAGTGTGGGGGGACTCAGGGCCCTGCACCCCCGGCGTCCTGCGATTCACCATGACTCTCAGCCAGCCAGTAAAGCAGAAGGTTTATTTAGATGACAGGAATACAGTCCAAGACAGGTCTTGCAGGCACAGACAACAGGACCCCCCCCCCCAGTTAGGTCCATTTTGGATCCCAGGGCACCCTAGACCCCTTGGGAGGTCAGAGCCCTGTCTCCTTCCCAGCCACATCACCAGCCCGCTCCTGAAACTCTGCCTTCAGCGACCCTTCCCACAGCCTTTGTTCAGTTTCCCGGGCAAAGGTGTCACCTTGCCTCTAACCCCTTCCTGGGTTCTCATGTTACATGCTCAGGTATTCTCTGTTGGTCAGTCTCCCATCCCCCAATGCAGACTATCCTAGCCACACTCCCCTGTCAGCATTCAAAGCCCACAGTAAGAACAGTCCCAGTTCGTCACATCTCTCCCCCCTTCGAGACCGAACTGAGCGGGGTCACTTTAACCAGTGACCCGGGGAAGTTCGAATCTACCCCCGTTCCCATGGATGCCCCAGCATCCCTCCCGAGGTTCCTTGGTGAGAATTACACCAGGCCCCTCCAGTTTCACGCCCCCCCCCCTAAGTCGGGGCTGCTCGATGGCACTCGTAGTTTGCATGTGGGAAGGTTTATGCGGCCTGTTCCCTTTTCCCACCCCAATACCCCTGGGGTGCCAACTGGGCTGGGGTCTTCTCCCAGCGTTCCAGTCTGGAGGTCGGTGATTCGGGCTCTCTTGGTTCAGAGCCCCCCTTTTTACACTGGCCGCCCTCTGGAAAGCCTCCTCTATGCTGGGCAAGGGTCCTAAAGCCGTTTTCCCCTTGTCCCGGGCCTTCCTCCCCCTCTGACAGGGGTCACAGGATCGGCAGTACTGTCGGACAGTAATAAAGACCCCAGGCCAGTAAAAGCTCCGTAGCAGCCTCTGCTGGGTACGCCAGGTTCCCTGGTGCCCTGAGAGGGAAATGTCATGGGCCCGGTACAGCAGCTGGCGGCGATACTTCTGGGGTACCACCAGCTGCCTCCTGAACCCCCTTGACTCCATTTTCCCTGGGGGAGCCCATTCTCGGTACAGGAACCCCTTCTCCCACAGGAACCTTTTCCGGCCACCTCTCCCCATGGTCTGTACCGCACTGAGGTCGGCCAGGTCCCTTATCTTCCGCAAGGAGGGATCTTTCTGCACCTCGGCCATGAACTCAGCAGCTGGGACAGGGATGGCCACCTGTTCTCTCTCACCGGCTGGGCCTGAAGCCGCCGCCTCCCTGAGCCGTGTCCCTGGGTGTTCCCTCCCCACCAGGTTAGGGTTCTGCGCCTCAGGCAAGGCACCCTCCCCAGGGCCAGGGCGCAGTGCCCCTCGCCGGCTCTGACTGCGGGTCACAACCAGGGCACCCTGGGGGTTGCTTGGCCAGTCCTCCAGGTCCCCCCCCATCAACACCTCAGTGGGCAAATATGGGTGTACTCCCACGTCCTTGGGGCCCTCCTTGACCCCCCACTTCAGGTGTACCCTCACCACAGGTACCTTGAATGGGGTCCCACCCACACCCCGTCAGGGTCAGGTAGGTGTTGGGCACCACCCGATCTGAGGCCACCACCTCGGGCCGGACCAGTGTCACCTCTGAGCCCGTATCCCAGTATCCATTGACCTTCCTCCCATCCACCTCCAGGGGAACAAGGTACTCTCTCCGGATGGACCGCCCCGCGCCCACCGTATAAACCAAAAACCCTGAGTCTGGAGCATCCAGCCCCCCAGAGGAGCTGGCCTGGAGCTCTCCTCCCTCCTTAGCAGGTGGTACTCTGCCAGCCCCCCTTCCCTGGGAATGCTGCCTCTCGCCCGGCTGGGTCTGTACCCAGTCAACCCTCTGTGGGTTCAGTCTGCTCAGTCTGTCCCTGAGCCTGGGGCACTGGGCCCGTATGTGACCTCTCTGGTCACAGTGATAGCAGCCCATGTCCCGTGGGTCCCCTCGAGTGGGTTGGATGGACCTGACGCTGGATCTTCCCCTTTGGTGGGGGCTCTCCATATTTCCCCGCTGGGAGGTCCCATGGTGACTCTCGCTGTGCGTTGTGGTGGGACTGTTCCTTTGGGACTCCTCCCGGTTATCCCCTGCCCGACTGTTCAAAAACTCGTCGGCCAACTGGCCTGCATGCTGCGGGTTCTCTGGCTTTTGGTCCATCAACCATCGCCTCAGGTCGGATGGGCACTGCTCATACACGTGCTCCAGTAAGACTAGGTCAAGTAGGTCCTCTATAGTTTGGGCCCCAGCCGTCCACTTGCGGGCATACCCCTGTGCCCGATTGGCTAGTTGCAGGTATGTGGCCTCCCGGGTTTTACGCTGACTCTGGAACCTTTGCCGGTACATCTCAGGGGTCAGCCCAAACTCGCGGAGCAGGGCCTTTTTGAACAGTTCGTAGTCCCCTATCTCTGCCCCTTTCAGTAGGCTGTACACCTCCCTGGCTGTGGGGTCCAGTGAGAGAATGAGAAACTGGAGCCTGTCTGCAGGGTCAACCTGGAGCAGCTCGCAGGTATTCTCAAAGGCCGTCAGGAAGGTATCCATGTCCTCCCCCTCCTTACGCTGGGCCAGCAAGCACTTATCAAAGCTCTTTGCAGTCTTGAGTCCCCCCTCGCTCACCGCAGCTGGGGCCCCACTGCTCCTCAGCCTGGCCAGTTCCAGCTCATGCTGACGTTGGTTCTCCTCATGCTGACGTTGCCTCTCCTTCTCTTCCCGCTCCTGCTTCAGTTCTTGCTGCCTTAACTCGAGCTCTTTCAGTCTCAGCTCCCTGTCACATTCCAGTTGCATCCGCTCCCGGGACGGGGAGCTCCGCCGGGACGATCCCCTGCTGGCTGCCGGGGTTAGGGTGCCCTCGGTATTCGCTGGGCTTCCCCCAACCCCTCCCCTAGGCATAGGTAGGCAGGGTCTGGTGATGTCCTCAGCAGCAGTCTGACCCCTCCCAGCCACGTCAGGCCCCGGGGCCCACGCTGCATCCGCCGGGCGGCTTCTTTTAGGGACAGGGCTCGGTTCATCCAAGTGATCCCTCTCCTCCAGCTGGGCAATTAGCTGTTCTTTGGTGGACCTCCCAATGCGCAGCCCCCTCTGCCTGCACAGCTCCACCAGGTCACTCTTGAGGCATTTAGCATACATCCTCCTGCTGGCCACTCACCGGCCTGCGCTCTCCGCTTTCCACCATTCCAGGGGGACCCCTTGTGTGCCAGCCCTTCTTCAGGTCACCACCTCTCTGCCAGGGTCGAGCTGCAGACTCCTCCGCCCCGGGACCGCTCGCTGCGATCCCCCAGGGGACCCTGTTACTGCAAAAGTCCTTCTCACTGGTCACACACTCCCAGGAGTTAATCGCCCCCTGAAACCGTCTCTCTCTGATTCTTCAGCCCACCTGGTCCCCGTCGATCCCCCTTCGTTTTGCTGCTCCCCAGTCACTTACTGCAGGAAGCGCTGTCCACGGGGTGCCGTAGATCCCACCGCTACCACCAGTTGTTGCGTGTGGGGGGACTCAGGGCCCTGCACCCCTGGCGTCCTGCGATTCACCATGACTCTCAGCCAGCCAGTAAAGCAGAAGGTTTATTTAGACAACAGGAATACAGTCCAAGACAGGTCTTGCAGGCACAGACAAAAGGACCCTCCCCCCCCCAGTTAGGTCCATTTGGGGTCCCAGGGCACCCTAGACCCCTTGGGAGGTCAGAGCCCTGTCTCCCTCCCAGCCACATCACCAGCCCGCTCCTGAAACTCTGCCTTCAGCGACCCCTCCCACAGCCTTTGTTCAGTTTCCAGGGCAAAGGTGTCACCTTGCCTCTAACCCCTTCCTGGGTTCTCATGTTACATGCTCAGGTATTCTCCGTTGGTCAGTCTCCCATCCCCCAATGCAGACTATCCTAGCCATGCTCCCCTGTCAGCATTCAAAGCCCACAGTAAGAACAGTCCCAGTTCATCACACTAATTGACTCTCTCTCCCCTAACCCCACTCCTGGTGGGTACAGGATGAGGCTCAGCAGCTCATGTTCCTGCACGCCATCCACCCCGCGTGTCTCGCTGCAGAGCAGAGAGGGCAGGACACATTGGAGCCGCACTGCTGCAAGGCGGCTGTGGTGGAGAGGATTGTGGTGAGTGAGACATGGCGCCCAGCAGCTGGAGGGAGGACAGAGTCATGGGAGGGGCAGGGGTCTTCCCCGGGCCAATGGATGGGGGATGGCTGGTGCTGGAGGGGCAGCTGAGGGCAGGGTTTGCTGGGGCTGAAGATTGGGGAGAAGAGACAGGAGAAATTCTGAGATTGGTCACTAGTGGGCAGGAATCGGAAGAGCGGGAGGCAGGTGGGGGGATCCTGCTGGCTGTGTGGGGTGCTGCCTGTGTAATCTCCTCACTGGCAAGTGTCAGTGAGGCCCAAATCTCACACGCTCCTTTGTCTCCTTTGGGTCTCACAGGAGCTCATTGAGGCGCTGCCTGATAACTCTCCACCCAGCGGCATCCTCGCTAACTCCCTGATTGCTGTGGGCAACCTCAGGTACCGAGACCCTCCCGCCTGGTTCCCCTAATCCCGGTGCTGCTCAGGCCCAGGGCTGGGAGTCACTGCCCCTCCCACTCCCAGGTCACCGCCCAAGGGTGACACCTGTGGCAGAGGTGGTGGGAAGGTTCACTCTCTCCTGGCTGGGCTGTTCTTTTTACTCCAGTAACATTGCAATAGCTTTGGGGAGTGGCTCCCTCCCAGGATCAGATACAGGAGGGGCAGCAGGGTCCAGGGAACAGGCGCTATTCCTGCCCTGCCACTGTGTGTCTGGGAAACCTTGGCCTTATCATTGGTGCCTCAGTTTCCATTTTCGCCAGCCTCTGCCTAGTTCCCTACAGCTTTGCGGACGTGTTGGTGCCAGTCCCACCCCCGCACTGCACAGTCTAATACCGGCTCCTCTCTCTTCCCAGCACCATGACACCTGCCCTTGAGCCAGAGCTAGAGACCCACCTCCTTCGAGCTGCCCTGCATGCCGTCTTCATCCTGGGCACGCAGAAGGACACCACCCAAGTCCAGGTTGATCATGCTAAAGTCGTGGATTGAAGAGCCAGCTGTCATCCTGCCATGAATCCTGGCTAATTGCCAGCAGTGGGATGTGAATGCGAGAGGCCGGGATATGTGTTTGGGGGTCTCACCAGTGCTTCCCAGGGACCCCTCTTCCCATCCCGTGGCAGGTATAGCCCCACTTTCCCTAACTCTGACCCATGGCTCTCCCTTGCTTTGCAGGATCTGCATAGGGTCTTGGCACACCTTGTGGATGCCATGCTGGGGAACCGGCTGGCAGAGTCCCCAGACACCGACAGGCTCCACTGCATCTTGGAGGTGAGCCCAATGAGAGGGGTGGGGGCAATTTTTCCTTCACTCTTAGATCCATTTTCCAGTCTGTCCTCCTATCTGGGTCCCCAGTGGCCCGTCCTCGGTCAGGGCAGTCAGTGCAATGCAGTGTCAGGCCCTTCCTCCTTGAAGGTCAGGGGAAGGAGCTGGGACTTCAAGCCAGAGCTCTGCCTGGTTCTGTTGAGCACTAACCACAGGGCCCCTGGCTGGCTTGGGGAGTGAGAGTGTGATCCCCTCCTGTGAGATCCAGAAGATGGTCCTCAGAGAAGAGTCACAGGCTCCTTCCTAGAGAAACAGAAGGACCCCAGAGAATCAGCCCTTCTCTCTGATGGGCCCTGAGATTCCTGGGGGGATTGTGCTGACACTCAGTCCCTTCACCCAGCCAAGGACTCGAGAGGCAGGGAGGGGTGGGGATCTGTCTCCTTCCTGTTGAGCTGTTCAGGAATCAGGCGTTCAGGGAGGATGGGACCAGCCCCGACACCGAACATTGTTCCAGTCTACAGAGACAATGACAAGTTGTGACCTGCCGGATACAAGCATCGTCCTGGGGGCAACAATCCCCTTCTAAAGCTCTGTAATCAACGAATCAGATATGCCACCCTGCGCACAATGTCTCAGCCCGCTGGAGATTGGGGAGGGGGGGGGGGTTCATTTGCACAACACGTGCACCTGCCCATTGATCCTGAGCTGCCTCCTTTCCCCGCAGCACATAACTACTGGATGGTGTCCAGGGTATCGCAGGAGAGAGTCAAGGCCATTAGGAGCAGCACGGCCCTGCTCCGACTCACCATCACCCTCCCTGAGTTTGACGTAAGTGACCTCTGACCCCAGCTTCTTGACTCCAGGCGTAGGCGGGCAGGCTCCAACTGGCTGTAGGATCTACTGCTGAAGGGGCTGTGGGTTAAGAGTGTTCCTCTTGGGGAGGCAGAGGCAGAGCAGAGCTTAGCTGGAGTCAAGTTCTTCGTGTCCTGGTTAAGTGGTGACTGGGCTTTTAAGGGGACCATGCTCCAGGTTCGTGCCTTCCTGTCATCCTGGAGCAGCTGGGGAAGCAAGTCCTCATGGAGGGCCCTGCCCATATCCCTGTTCTCCAGGCTCCCTTGGGGGCAGAGGAAATTAAGGGTCTAGCTCTACCTTCTATCCTCTAGCATCTCCTGCAGAGGGGCTGAGGGGAAAAAGAGAGTCCTGGCCCACGCGGGACTGGGAGCTGACAGGAAAATACTGATGGAGTCCCCTCTCCCTCTCCCTTCCATTAGAACTCAGCAGAATCCCCCAGGATGGGTCACCACGTGACACAACTGGCTCTGTTGATCAGTGACCCAGCCAAGGACATCAGCCGGCAGGCCAGGGAGGGTGTTTACCGGCTCTACCAGCTGCTGCTGCACCAGAGGGGTAAGGAACCCAGCTGGGAAATGGCACCCGATAGAGGAGTGAGACTGGGACCCCAGCCAATTTCTCTCAGACTGACTCCGGCTGGAGGATGAGTCTCTGTCTGTCTCTTTCTCTGTTCTACACCCCTCCCCTGCAATTCTGTTGGGCCAGGCACGCAGCGAGGACTCTGCCCACTGTGCAGCCACCAATGGGATTGGAAGGACACAAGCACTGCAACCAGAATGACAAATGTGTGTGTGTCTCTCTTTCCCAGGGCTGAGCATCCATGAGGCCGAAGACCTGTGGTGCTGGGACTGGCACCAGGAGAGCAGGCTCCTGGGCTACAGGAACACAGCCAGCGTGCGGGAGGTAAGGACACTCTGCCAGGGCATGAGACAGCTCAGGAGTGGGGGTGGCTGGGTCCCCTGCAGTGGCTGCCTCCTGGAGCCACTAGATGGAGATGCCGTTCTAGCCCCAGGAGTTGGAGCCTGGCTCTGGGCAATCTGCTAATGCCTTGCATCCTGTTGGTTTTAGGTCTTGGAAAGTTCTTCTCGGAAGGGCAGAGAAGATTCTTCCTCCGGACAGCAGTGCTGGCCATCCACAGCCCCCTGCTACATGTCAACCAGACTGGGTTGGTCCTGGCCTACTCCCTCCTGGGGGAAGCCCAAGAGCTGATGGGGGACAAGGTAAGCAGCTGCATCAGGAGATTGGGGCTGTGCCCAGGCCTCATACCCATCCTATTGCCATTCGCTGGCCTGGCAGCAAGGAGCCTGGTGGGGAATGAGAGTGAGAGCAGGTGCTACTGTGAAGGGAGATGAATTCAACTCCATGAGCAGGAGGGAACCAGCTTGTCCATGGTGCAGCTCCAACACAGCTCTTTAGCAAGGCTAATTAATGACAAGCATTAACTCATTATGGACTTAGGGAATGGTGCGTTCGCTGTCGGGAAGAGTAGACAAGTCCCCTAAGTGCCCTCTGTGAGCCTCTCGTGTCCCAGAGGGCCTCACCTAGTTCCCAGTGGCCTAGTGTCCATGTCAACCAAGCCACCACCTATGGAGAACAGCAGAATTCAGTCAGCAGGGGCTGCTAATCTGCCCCATTCACCAGGGCTGCCATCCTGTGGCTTCAGCATTAGTGTCTGGGATGACTTTGGGCAAGATCTCCACCTCCCCGCAACCCATTTCATTGCTGACAGAATCCCTCCTGACCCTCCTGCTAGAGCCCCCTCCCTGTCCAACCTGGGTGGGGCTGCAGGAGAGGGTTCTGAGAAATCGAGCTGTGGTTTTTAGGTGGAACAGCTGTCAAGGGCACTGAGGGGGAGGTGTCAGGAGCTCACCCTACAGAGAGGGGGGTTGGCACTGGAGGTTACTAGAAAGGACAAGGAGACTCCATTCTTGGGTTCAGGAGGTGAATCCATCCCTCAGTGGTGGGCAGGTGCTGGGTGGAAATGCTGCTGGTTCCTTAATTCCCCCTGATTCCTCGGGGCGTTTGAGTCTCTGAGAGGTTCTCGTTCCCTTGCAGCAGGAGGACGTCATGGCCAAAGTGATGCACAAGTTCTGCATCATCCGGCTCTTGTGCCAGGTGCCTGAGGTACTGCAGGGACTGTGCCTCTGAGGCCACCAGCAACTCTCGCTCCCTGCTGCAGGTACTGCTCTGGCTCACTGTAAATGGGGAGCTAGTGGAAGGGGAAATGGAGGCCCCTGGCACTCACTAAAAGGGAAAGTGGTGGATTCTCCATCTCTTGATGTCATGGAATGAAGACTAGATGCCTATCTGCAATGTGTGTGCCTAAAAAGTAAGTATTGTACTATACAGGAAGCCCGTGACCATGCAGGGCGTTAGATTAGATGCTCTAAAGGTCTCTTCTGGCCATAAAGTCTACTAGTTTTGAAAAAACTGAGTGTAGCATTGGGAGCAGCCTCTGATGTTTTACTGTCTAGCCGGCTTGCTTCCTAGAATGAACACGCATTGAGTGGGGTGATCCACAAAGAGCAGCTCAAACCTTCAAAGTGTCAGGCCAGCAGCAGGACATTAGCACTTCAGGGGATGGGTGGGTGTGGCAGTGACATCACAAAGGCCTTTTGCAGAACCTGAGCCTATTGGTCAAAGGTGGTGGGGAGGTGGTGACCTCACAGAGAGATGCTGACATGAGCCAAGCAGGACGGGGCGCGGGGCCAGGGAAACCTCAGAGACCCCCAGTGGCTTTGCTTCAGCAAGTCTCCTTCTCGAGGTCTCTCCTTGAGGGCTGAGAGAGTATTAGGGTTCACGTACGTGAGTGGTAGGAGGAGCCTCTTTTGAGTTTTCTCCTTTCCTTTTACTGATTTTACTAGAAAACAGACATCCCTGTTGAGAAGGTAAGAGCCTCAGAGAGGTTTTGGAACCTGCTCACGCTGATTCATCTGGTGCCAGCTGAATTCTAGGCAGAATTTTATTCCCCACCTGGGATTTTGTCCCGTAGAATCACTGGGGACATTAGGGTTTGTCCTTTTTGTTTTACCTTTGCCTCCATCCCTCCTTTCTTTCTCTTCATCTCTTACTTCTTTTATCCTTTCTCTTGTTCCCCTCCCACCACCAGGAGTGGTGTGTGTGTGTGTTGCTGGGGGTGCTCTTCACCTCCCCTTGTGGGAAGTTCATCCAAAACTGTGGGGTTGAAATAGTGCTTGGACTCCACTGACACTAGATGCTGCCATCCTGAGGCTTAGCATTAGTGTCTGGGATGACTTGGGGCAAGATCTCAACCTCCCCGCAACCCACTTCCCTCCTGCCACCCCCGCTAGAGCCGCCTCCCTGCCCAACCTGGATGGGGGTGGAGAAGAGAGTTCTGAGAACTTGAGCTGTGGTTTGGAGGTGGAACAGCTGTCAAGGGCACTGAGGGGGAGGTAGCAGAGCTCACCCTACAAGGAGGGGGGTTGGCACTGGAGGTTACTAGAAAGGACAAGGAGACTCCATTCTGGGGTTCAGGAGGTGAATCCATCCCTCAGTGGTGAGCAGGTGCTGGGTGGAAATGCTGCTGGTTCCAGGTGCCCTTAATTCCCCCATTTCCTCTGACAGGTTCTCGTTCCCTTGCAGCAGGAGGACGTCACGGACAAAGTGATGCACAAGCTCCGCATCATCCAGCACTTACGCCAGGTGCCTGAGGCACTGCAGGGACTGTGCCTCTGAGGCCACCAGCAATTCCTGGTCCCTGATGCAGGTACTGCTCTGGCTCACTGTAAATGGGGAGCTAGTGGAAGGGGAAATGGAGCCCCCTGACACTTACTAAAAGGGAAAGTGGTGGATTCTCCAGATGCCTTTCTGGAATGTGTGTGCCCAAAAAGTAACTGTTGTGCTATACAGGAAGCCCATGATATTCAGGGGGATAAATTAGATGCTCTAAAGGTCTCTTCTGGCCATAAAGTCTACTAATTTAGGAAAAACTGAGTGTAGCATTGGGAGCAGCCTCTGATGTTTTCCTGTCTAGCCGGCTTGCTTCCTAGAATGAACACACATTGAGTGGGGTGATCCACAGAGAGCAGCTCAAACCTTCAAAGTGTCAGCCCAGCATCAGGACATTAGCACTTCAGGGGATGGGTGTGTGTAGCAGTGACATCACAAAGGTCCTTTTGCAGGACCTCAGCCTATTGGTCAAAGTTGGTGGGGAGGTGGTGACCTCACAGAGAGATGCTGACATGAGCCAGGGAGGATGGGGCGCAGAGCCAGGGAAACCTCAGTGACCCCTGTGGCTTTGCTTCAGCAAGTCTCCTTCTCGAGGTCTCTCTTTGAGGACTGAGAGAGTATTAGAGTTCACGTACATGAGTGCGAGGAGGAGCCTCTTTTAAGTTTTCTCCTGTCCTTTTACTGATTTTACTAGAAAACAGACATCCCTGTTTAGAAGGTAAGAGTCTCCGAGAGGCTTGGAACCTGTTCAGTCTTATCCACCTGGTGCCAGCTGAATTCTAGGCATGGAAAACACTAGTTTAAGGTGGCAGAATTTTATTCCCCACCTGGGATTTTGTCCCGTAGAATCACTGGGGACATTAGGGTTTGTCCTTTTCGTTTTACCTTTTCCTCCATCCCTCCTTCCTTTCTCTTAGTCTCTTACTTCTTTTGTCCTTTCTCCTGTTCCCCTCCCACCACCAGGAGGTGTGTGTGTGTGTTGCGTGTTGAGTGGGGTGCTCTGCAACTCCCATTTTGCGAGGTCCATCCAAAAATGTGGGGCTGAAATAGTGCTCGGACAGTGATCCACACCGGTGACCTGGGCCATCCTTTGGGCTCTCTGGTGAGAACCCTCATCCTCCCGACCCTCAGTCTCTACCCTGATTGGCTGAGCAGGGGGTTATTGACAGGGAGGAGACTCAGGTCCTTTTTGTTCTCTTTTAAGAAGAAGTAAATAAGTCATAACGAGTCATCTGTTTGACGAATTTTGCTGCTTCTCTGCATTAATTATCTCTGCGCTGTTCATGAACTGTTGGTATGGAGCACTTTATTCAGGTTATTCAATGTATGAAATTCCAAATCCAATGGTTAGATTGAAAGTCAGGGCTCTTGGGTCCTATTCCCAACTCTGCCACTGACTGGCTGTGTGACCTAAGACAAGTCAATTCTCCTTTCTCAGCCTTAGCTTCTCCCCCTTTCAAGTAGGGATAACAATCTGCTCCTACCTACCTCATGGTGGGCAGAGGATGGGGATTCATTGGAGAGTGTCACTAGGAGCACTGCATAATATGAGGTGTCCTATCATGTTTTTTCAGATCAGATTATGATGGAATAGAATAGCTGAAATATTCTATTTTATTTGTATTTTATTATTTTGAAATTGTCAAGTGCAGCAGGCTCCAGGAAGGTGTATAAAGTGGTGGGATGTCAGGAGCTGGGATGCGCTGTCACCCCCGCATTAGGGCAGTGTTCTGCACCCCCTGCTGCTGGCTGAATTTCTCCGTCCCTTGGCAATAAGACAGACACTTGTTTTCACAGCCAGTCGATCGCCCAGTATCATCACCCTGCCTGCTGACTGGGCAAGGTAACTCCTCAGGTCACCACCCACTCCAGCCTGCCTTGGGCTTGGAGAGTGAGGAGGAGGGCGAGGGACAGCTGGCAACCCTGAACATCCACCATCCATCTCTCCATTACCTAGAGCAAGTGAGTGGCATTAGGGTTCCTCTGTGGTGTCCCCTGTCTGTCTGGGGAGAGGCAGAAAGAGGGGGAGAGAATCTCTCCCAAAGGAGATTGGATTTGCAATCCATGGGATTAGATCATGCAATGAACTCCTGCCAGTGTGTGTAGATTGCACTCCCTGCACCCCTGTGCAGGGAGAAGGAGCTGCTCTTGCTGGGGCAGGGATGGGGAGGGACCAAAAAGGCTGGTTAGTGAGAGGCTGCCTTGACCCCAGACTCACGCCTGCTCCCCGCTCGGTTCCAGGCTATCCAGGCTCCTGAGGAGGTTCAGGAAGAAGGCTCTGCAGGTGGCCCCAGAGCCTGAGGGAAGCAGCTGCCATCTTCCCCAGGAGCAGAGCGGCCTCTCCGTCCCTGCTGGCGGGAAAGGAGCTCCCGGCCGAGCGAGGAGGTGCAAGTGCCCAGCCTTCTGGCAGAGGAAACCCGCTCCCGGCGCAGGCGCTGAGGTGAGAGAGCCACCGGCCAGGCCGAAATGGAGCTGGCCCAGGATGAGGCTGGGCAGGCAGGACCCAGCCCAGAAGGGGAGCCGGGCAGGGTGGCTCTGGGGCTTGTTGTGTGGGAAGCACCGGCCCCAAGATCCCAGCCCTGATTCCCAGCAGGAGGCATCGCCCTGCCTAGTCCCTGAGGACCTTCCAGCCTCCCCACGGCAGGAGGTGGAGGATTCTTGTCGCAACACCAGCAGCTCGGCCTGCTCCCCATGGGACAGCAGCAGCGCCTGGGACTCAGGCAGTAGCGAGGCCGATGGGCGCTGCTGCTTTGTTCTAGGTGAGGAGCCAGGCTGGGCTCAGGGAGGGGTGAGGAGGGGGCTGCGAACACCCTGGGCCACGCACTCGACCAGCGCTATGGGTGCGGGTCCCCAGCCCAGGTGTCTGTCTTGAGCCACGTGAACCCCACTGACACTAAATGCTGTGATCCTGTGACTTAGCATTAGTGTCTGGGATGACTTGGGGTAAGATTTCAACCTCCCCGCAACCCACTTCACTGCTGCCAGAATCCCTCCTGCCTCCCCTGCAAGAGCCCTCTCCCTGCCCTACCTGTATGGGGCAGGAGGAGAGGGTTCTGACAACTTGAGCTGTGGTTTGGAGGTAGATCTGTTGTCAAGGGCACTGAGGGGGAGGTGGCAGGAGCTCACCCTATAAGGAGGGGGTGTTACCAGATGTGCCCATTACTTTGGGGTATGCTCATTTATTCGGGTTACTCTTCTAGAGAAGGGGGTTCTGTAATTCTATCAATGTACTGCCTGTGTCACTTGTCTTTTCATATGAAGCTCTACTTCTCCCTTCTGCAAGTCCCCTCCCAGTGGAGCTATCCTGCAGGACCTAGGCTCCCTAGGGCTGGGTTACTCCAGCCCCAGAACCGGATGAACACACCCACACATACATTAACAGAGCAAGTCTGAGTGGACCGGGTCAATCAGCACTGTCAAGCTGACCTCTTAAATGTCTCTGGACTCACTGGGCTGGATGAAGCAGCACTTTCAAGCTACCTCTCCTTATATGCCCCTGGGCTCCATGGACTGGGTCAAGCAGCACTTTCAAGCTGTTACCCTTATGCGTCCCAGATTCAGCACGTCCCTATCCCCACTCACCCAACACAGTTGTACTGGCAGTAACCTACTTGATGAGCAAACCCCACAGTATTTTGGGCGCTGCAGGGATCTCTAGCTTAGGTAAAAGAAGCGTTGCTGTAGAGTGAATGGGGGAAGCTAAAAACACAAAAGAGTAAAGTTCAGCAAGAGATAGAGAAGCAAACAAGTTAACCATAAAAGTTATTTATTGAATAATAGTGATAACTACACAAGGAGAGCTAAACCAAAATCACATACATTATTAAAGATTAATACCTAAGGTAGAAAGGATGCCACTGCCTCACTTAGTCCCCAGGGGTCACTACCCAAATAGGGGACGGACACACACGCACACACACACGGCACTGCCCCAGCTGGCCTGCAGGGATCACTGCCCCAGTTGGGGGATACACAGAGGGTACTGCCCTACAGGAATGCAGGGATCAGTGCCTGCCATACCTGGCACAGAGGGTGAAGGGGGGCTACACACAGGGCACGTGGCCACCAGGGCACATCCCTAGTGGGGAGTGACGCACACCAGGAGCAGGGCTCATGGCCACAACGGGGTTGGAAGATACCCAAGCCCTGCCTGACACCCAGGCCCCTGCCCCCTTGGGGGAGGTGAAGAACATACCTAGGGCACCGACTCCTCTGGCTACCAGTGGTCACTGCCCCAGTGCAGGGGCTGGGGTGTGTAAATACACACAGGGGACGGCCCCGCCTGGGCAACATGCGTCACCGAGATGAGAGTGGGATACACAGAGGGCACTGCCCCAATGGCTGATATACATACAGGGCCCTGCCTCACCCAGCCACCAACCGTCACAGGCGCAATGGTAGTGGTGGGGTCACATAAGCAACTGCCATCAGTGGCCTCCAGGGGTCACTGCAGCAACAATAGGGGGGAAACATGCCAGGCATTGCCGCACCTGGCCACCAGGGGTCACTGCTAGAAGGCACTGATAGGGCACTCCTGTGCCTGGCCAGCAGGGGTCACTATCACAGTGTTGGGGGGGAGATACACATAGGGCACTATCCCACCTGGGCAGCAGGGGGCACTGCACCCTGACACCTACCCACACATACACCCGGTGAGCAGGCGTGTGCTTGGGTGTTATTCTGCACTTTCAGAAACGAGGCAAAGGCTAATTTTACTAACATTTCTGCTGAAGAAAGCTCTGAGTTACAACCCTACCTTGCCAAGCACCTGCCCAAAGCCAGAGCAGTGTCCCTGCTGCCAGCAGAGACCCCAGAACACACAGATCCAAAGGGGAAGCAGCTTTTAGGTGAAGCAGTGACAGACTCTGGGGAGGGGCTATGGGGAACCAGAGAAAGAGCAACTAACCGCAGTGGGGAAAATCATAACCTACCGGGGAGAAAGAATGGACTCTGCCAGGACATCAAACCAACTCCAGCCAGGCTGGATACCAGCAATTCGGGGCTGGAGCAGCTCCAGCCAGGCTGGGTGGGGGCAGGTGACCTCGGTCTCTGTGCTGAGCAGGCTGCTTTGGCTGCGAGGAGGGACAAGGAGCCCTCCGGCCAGGGTCTTGCTGCCCAAGGGGGGTGAGATCTGTGGCAATCTCTGGAGTAGCTGGTTCAGCAGCTGTGAGCCCCACGCTTGTCCCTGCCCAAGCTCTCCAGGAACACATTACGCCCAGGTGTACGGATGTAGGCACCAGTGTAAAGCTACAGAGCCACACTTCTGAGTGCTGCCTGTGAGAGACAGGGGCGGAGTCAGAAGGGCAGACGGGGGCAGCAGATGACAGGGCCAGCAGCCATGAGTGGATCCCATCACACTTCCGGCCTGTGAGGTCACCATCCATCCCTGCAACTTTCCATCTGTCCCGCTGTCCATCCAACCCTCAAGCCCCATCCACCCCCACTGTATGCCACCCCCCCCCTTCATCCATCTACCTGCCTCACACACTCATCTATTTCCACATCATCCCGCCGTCCCTCCGATTGTCCATGCACTGCCCAGCACAAGGAGGCGTGGATAGGGCCCAATTGACCTTTTGTAGGGCCGGCGCTAAACAGATTTGTGGGCTCCCATGGGGGAATGGGGCATGGCACGAGGGGGGTTGATCCCCAGAGTGAGGGGCTGGCCAGGGGCAAGGCGTGGGGGGAGAGGGGAGGTACAGTCACGGTCCACGCAGCCCCGCCAGAGGCCACTGGCCCACCCAGCCCTGTGCTGCCAGCGTGCTCTGCCATACTACCCCCTGCCCATTACCCCCACCCCTTATGCCTGGCAACTCCCATGCCTAGTGCCCCTCTGGCCCGCATAGCCCTATAACCAGCACCCCCCACTGCCTAGTGCCCCTCTCACAGCCCCCCCACAACTGCCCAACACTCCATATTCCTGAGGGAATTCAGCACCAAATCATGAGATGGCAACTTCCATCTTTTCATGTTCTCTGTATGTATATATATCATAGATTCATAGATTCTAGGACTAGAAGGGACCTTGAGAGGTCATCGAGTCCAGGCCCCTGCCCTCACGGCAGGACCAAATACTGTCTAGACCATCCCTGATAGACATTTATCTAACCTACTCTTAAATATCTCCAGAGATGGAGATTCCACAACCTCCCTAGGCAATCTATTCCAGTGTTAACCACCCTGACAGTTAGGAACTTTTTCCTAATGTCTAACCTAAACCTCCCTTGCTGCAGTTTAAGCCCATTGCTTCTTGTTCTATCCTTAGAGGCTAAGGTGAACAAGTTTTCTCCCTCCTCCTTATGACACCCTTTTAGATACCTGAAAACTGCTATCATGTCCCCTCTCAGTCTTCTCTTTTCCAAACTAAACAAACCCAATTGTTTCAGCCTTCCTTCATAGGTCATGTTCTCAAGACCTTTAATCATTCTTGTTGCTCTTCTCTGGACCCTCTCCAATTTCTCCACATCTTTCTTAAAATGCGGTTCCCAGAACTGGACACAATACTCCAGTTGAGGTCTAACCAGCGCAGAGTAGAGCGGAAGAATGACTTCTCGTGTCTTGCTCACAACACACCTGTTAATGCATCCCAGAATCATGTTTGCTTTTTTTGCAACAGCATCACGCTGTTGGCTCATATTTAGCTTGTGGTCCACTACAATCCCTAGATCCCTTTCTGCCGTACTCCTTCCTAGACAGTCTCTTCCCATTCTGTATGTTTGAAACTGATTGTTCCTTCCTAAGTGGCACACTTTGCCTTTGTCTTTATTAAACTTCATCCTGTTTACCTCAGACCATTTATCCAATTTGTCCAAATCATTTTGAATTATGACCCTGACCTCCAAAGCAGTTGCAATCCCTCCCAGATTGGTATCATCTGCAAACTTAATAAGCATACTTTCTATGCCAATATCTAAGTCGTTGATGAAGATATTGAATAGAGCCAGTCCCAAAACAGACCCCTGCAGAACCCCACTTGTTATACCTGTTGGTAACCATTAATAACTACTCTCTGTGTACGGTTATCCAGCCAGTTATGCACCCACCTTATAGTAGCCCCATCTAAGTTGTATTTGCTTAGTTTATTGATAAGAATATCATGCGAGACCGTATCAAATGCCTTACTAAAGTCTAGGTATACCACATCCACAGCTTCTCCCTTATCCACAAGACTCGTTATCCTTTCAAAGAAAGCTATCAGATTGGTTTGACATGATTTGTTCTTCACAAATCCATGCTGGCTATTCCCTATCACTTTAGCACCTTCCAAGTTTGCAGATGATTTCCTTAATTACTTGCTCCATTATCTTCCCTGGCACAGAAGTTAAACTAACTGGTCTGTAGTTTCCTGGGTTGTTTTTATTTCCCTTTTTATAGATGGGCACTATAATTGCCCTTTTCCAGTCTTCTGGAATCTCTCCTGTCTCCCATGATTTTCCAAAGATAATAGCTAGAGGCTCAGATACCTCCTCTATTAGCTCCTTGAGTATTCTAGGATGCATTTCATCAGGCCCTGGTGACTTGCAGGCATCTAACTTTTCTAAGTGATTTTTAACTTGTTCTTTTTTTATTTTATCTTCCAAACCTACCCCCTTCCCATTAGCATTCACTATGTTAGGCATTCCTTCAGACTTCTCAGTGAAGACTGAAACAAAGAAGTCATTAAGCATCTCTGCCATTTCCAAGTTTCCTATTACTGTTTCTCCCTCCTCACTGAGCAGTGGGCCTACCCTGTCTTTGGTCTTCCTCTTGCTTCTAATGTATTGATCAAAAGTCTTCTTGTTTCCCTTTATTCCTATAGTTTGAGCTCATTTTGTGCCTTTGCCTTTCTAATCTTGCCCCTGCATTCCTGTGTTATTTGTCTATATTCATCCTTTGTAATATGTCCTAGTTTCCATATTTTATATGGTTCTTTTTTATTTTTTAGATCATGCAAGATCTTGTGGTTAAGCCAAGGTGGTCTTTTGCCACATTTTCTATCTTTCCTAACCAGTGGAATAGCTTGCTTTTGGGACCTTAATAGTGTCCCTTTGAAAAACTGCCAACTCTCCTCAGTTGTTTTTCCCCTCAGTCTTGATTCCCATGGGACCTTATCTATCAGCTCTCTGAGCTTACCAAAATCCGCCTGCCTGAAATTCATTGTCTCTATTTTGCTGTACTCCTTTCTACCCTTCCTTAGAATTGCAAACTCTATGATTTCATGATCACTTTCACCCAAGCTGCCTTCTACTTTCAAATTCTCAACGAGTTCCCCCCTATTTGTTAAAATCAAGTCTAGAACAGCTTGCCCCCTAGTAGCTTTTTCAACCTTCTGAAATAAAAAATTGTCTGCAATGCAGTCCAAGAACTTATTGGATAGTCTGTGCCCCGCTGTGTTATTTTCCCAACATATATCTGGATAGTTGAAGTCCCCCATCACCACCACATCCTGGGCTTTGGATGATTTTGTTAGTTGTTTAAAAAAAGCCTTATCCACCTCTTCCACCTGGTTAGGTGGCCTGTAGTAGACTCCTAGCATGACATCACCCTTGTTTTTTACCCTTTTTAGCCTAATCCAGAGACTTTCAACACTTCCGTCTCCTATGTCCATCTCCACCTCAGTCCAAGTGTGTACATTTTTAATATATAAGGCAACACCTCCTCCCTTTTCCCCCTGTCTATCCTTCCTGAGCAAGCTGTACCCATCCACACCAATATTCCAGTCATGTGCATTATCCCACCAAGTTTCGGTGATGCCAACAATGTCATAGTTGTATTTATTTATTAGCACTTCCAGTTCTTCCTGCTTATTACCCATACTCCTCGCATTTGTATATAGGCATCTAAGATACTGATTTGATCTTGCCTCCCCATTTGGTCCTGACCCTCCTTTCTCTCTGCTATTATAGCCCACACTCCGTCCTATTTCCAACCCATCTCCCAGATCTCCATGTTCCCCACTTACCTGTGGGCTTTGCTCACCTGTCCCCGTCGAACCTAGTTTAAAGCCCTCCTCACTAGGTTAGCCAGTCTGTGTCCAAATAGGGTCTTTCCCCTCCTCGAAAGGTGAAAGCCATCTCTGCCTAGCAGTCCTTCCTCAAATAGCATCCCGTGGTCGAGGAAGCCAAAGCCCTCCTGGCGACACCATCTTCACAACCAGGCATTCACCTCCACGATGCACCTGTCTCTGCCCAGGCCCCTACCTTTGACAGGAAGAATCGAAGAGAATACACCTGTGCTCCAAACTCCTTCACCCGTACTCCCAGAGCCCCGTAGTCACTCTTGATCTGCTCAGTGTCACACCTCGCAGTATCATTTGTCCCCACATGGATGAGTAGCATGGGGTATTAGTCAGAGGGATGGATAATCCTTGACAATGCCTCCGTAACGTCTCGGATACGGGCCCCCGGCAGGCAGCATACCTCCCGAGATGAAATATCAGGGTGACAGATGGGCGCCTCCGTCCCCCTCAGAAGAGAGTCTCCGACCACCACTACCCTACGTTTCCTATTTGCAGTGGTGGCAGCAGACCTCCCAGGCTTGGGGGTATGAGGCTTCTCCTCCTCTACTGTAGGGGGTGATTCCTTCTCTTCTGTATCAAGAAGAGCATAACGGTTACCTATTACCACCGTGGGAGGGTTCGGAGCAGGGGTGGAGCACTGCCTGCTGCCAGAAGTAACCAGCTGCCAGAAGTAACCAGCTGCCAGTGTCCACCCTGAGCCATCTCCTCCTCCACCAGTGGTGTGTCAGCAGTCCTGTGTACTGGGACAGCTACCTCAGCTGTCTCCACATAGACACTGTCCAGGAATTGCTCATGGATTCAGATGCTTCTCAACCTAGCCACCTCCTCCTGTAGCTCCCCCACCTGCTGCCTGAGAGATTCCACCAGCAGGCACTTTTCACATTGGATGGTCCCCCCAGCCTGGATGTCAGTAAGTGGGAATTGCAAATCACAGTCTCTGCAAAACCACACCAGGACCTGGGTAGAAGCTGCCTACAAGTGCAGGTGGAGGAGACAGAAGCAGTGCTGGGACAGGTGTTGCGGGTCTTCCTAACCATCGTAGGCCTCCCTCTGTCAAACTCCCTCTCAAACTCCCCTGTCTGCAGCCCCCGGTCGCTCTGCCTCTGGCTTTTAAAGCCTGCTTGCCTAGGTCAGTCCCACCCCCTCGTGAGTCACACTGGGGAAGGCCAATCAAAGGCAATCAAGGGAACAAGGTCAGGCACTCAGTCCCAACTGCCACAGCAGCTGTAACTGAAACTGAAGTCCCTTGAAATCAGAATCAAAATTAAAATTCAAACAGTTGAGCAAACTAACTCACACCAGCAGCTAGTACTCTCACTCTCACCTGGTAGCCTGTTTGGCAGCGGGATCTCTTGCTCTCCCTCTCAAACTCCCCTGTCTGCTTACTATATGTTCCATTCTATCCATCTGATGAAGTGGGCTGTAGCCCATGAAAGCTTATGCTCAAATAAATTTGTTAGCCTCTAAGGTGCCACAAAGTACTCCTGTTCTTTTTACACTTAACTGAGTGATTGGTTAATCAGTTAGCTGACTGGCTAGTAGTGATTTAAGCAGAGGAAGGGTCTGCATGGATTCCAACTGAAGATTCCCACAATCAAGTGGAGGGAAGATGTTGTTTTAGACTCCGCAGACTGTATAGATTTGATGATCAAAGACTCTAACTAAGCTTTTGGGAACTTTCAGTTTCTTCTCACTGTATTTCTGTGGGACTGAACCATTGAGATTTTAATTTGTTTTCTTTATTTATGTTTATGTATAACTGTGAATGTAATGTCTGTGGATTATAAAATAGCCATGTCATGCTGTAAAAATTAAATTATTATTTATTTCTTTATCATAAGATTTTATAAAGTTATTTAATTAAATTCATTTCTTTAGTTCCTTTTGGGACTTGAAAGTGGGGAGGTTGACTCTGTGCAATCCTTGCTGAAAATCCCTAGAGACTGAACTCTGGGTCTCCAGAGTTGGGGGTTTTTTTTAGGCACTGGAGAAGGGTAATGAAGTGAACTCTACCCCACCCAAAGGTTACAATTGGATTAATTTATACCAGCTGAAGATCTGGCCCATATGTCCATAACGTATAATAGCAGAGGGATATTTCCGGGGACAACATGAAAGTGCTGCAACAAATATTTGATGTAGATTGTCAGTGCTCATATATGATATTGCTGTTAAACATTCTAACCTATGTGTTGCTTTGCTTTCTTTTGAAGAGAGACTCATCAGAGCAGAAGAAGGTAGATATGATATTTCATCACTTCATTATTTAAAATCAATATGTAAAAAGATGCGAAACCTGTTTCTTTCTCATAATAATATGTAGAGTACATTACGCTTTCCATAGATTTCTTGAAAGCAAATGCAAAATGTTTTGCTTTAAATTGGGGTTGTCAATGCAACTCGTTGTATGAGACACATCTTCATAGATACATTGTGTGATGGACACCCTCTAATGGACAGTCTCCCACTCATGATGATCCACACTCCACCTTCCTCCTATTCACAATTGCATAACACCCTCGGGGCAGCTACTACAATTGCTTGCATGGAAAAACATTATTGGGAAAGCATGTGTATTGTTATCTGCCTTTAGTGCTCTATGTCAGTGATTCCCAAACTTTTTTCCTCTGAGGATTCCTTTGGCATCTGACTAAATTTCCTGGACCACTTTCATTTTTTATACATACGTTTCATGTTATTATTATGTTAGGTTAATTAATTATTTAAAAATATATGTTCTGTAATTAAAATAAGAATCACAAAGGAACCAAAAATAGAGTCTGCAATCATTACAAGTTATCACATCAGCCTTATTTTCACTTTAACTACAATTATTTTGTGGTGTAGTTCTGAATGGGCAAGTACTGGTGGTACCAAAATGCCCTCGCCAATGTGGAAATGCCCCCCAGCAGCATGACCTTTCATGCATGGTGTGTGAGAGGTTACACTGTATGAAGGACGCCATTTTGAGAACAAAATGGCATCCTGCCATGCAGCAAAAGTGCCAGAATACTTTTCCGGCACATTCTGGTCCCACTGCAGTACTCCTTAAGGGAAAGACCCCCACATAACCCAGGGCACACCCCACTCCCCCCGGAGGTCTGGGGAACCCACTTCTGAACCACTGCTTTATTCGACTGGTCTTTTCTGAAGAAGAAAAAAACCAACACTGTGCTTCTTGGGATGGATTGATTTTAATCAACGTATTAAAATCCCTGGTTTTAATCATGATTTAAATAATCAATTTTAATTGTGTTTTGTATTTGGACTTCTTAGTTATTTTTCTAAAGAACAGTTGATTCTCATTTATTTGTAACCATTAAAACATGCTTATTTGCATTTATATATATATATATATATATATATATATATATATATATATATATATATATATATATAGCTTTTATACTAAATTTGATGCTTCGTGTCCCTATTCCAGAGCATGTGCTATAACTAGATATTAATTTAGACAATTAAATAGTTGAACATATAGTTATTCAAATTCTTAAATTTTACATTTTTTATGTTAGCAAATAGTGAACGATGCATTTCTTATTTACTAGATGATACATTTTTTACTTCTGTTTTGTATCAAGCTGTATTTGGACGGAAATTGGCATTCAATTAAAATACACAAAACAGCATTATATTAAAATTATTATTAGAATAAAATGTCCTTATAGGTGCTAGATACATATCAAAACATGTTTTGAATTTAAAACTAATTCATTTTTTAAACAAAGTATTCTCTGTTGTTAATGAACTGAACTTATTGTTTCTAGTCACTATGTCCTTCAAGTTTTAGAACTACTAGATCTCAATCTTTCACACCTAATTTTTATTTTTACACAAAAAGAGGAAAACAAGTTTTCCTTCTTTTTCAACTTCCAGTTGGTTTCTTAATTTTTAATGAACTTGTCATTGAACTGAACTAGTTGAATAAATTGAAAAGAAGAAAACATTCCCTTTGCACATGCAGAAGAGGCTACTGCTGTCAAAAGTTGGTTTAGCACTTCCACAAACTGATTCCAGGTGCTTAGCTAGTGTTTTCCACCGGTTCAGTGATTTGACATTAAAACATTGGCAGAAAACCTGTTGTTGTTGTTATTCTTACTCTTAATACTATTATTAAATTTTAATTCTTTTTATAAATTATAGTGAGTTTAGGCCTTAAGATAGGTTGCTATAATTTCAAAATTAATTTTAAATAGGTTTATGTTAAAAAAGAAAGTTTTAAATTTAAATTTTAAAAAATCTTATTTAAATTAAAGAAGTCAATTTTTTAAATAAAAGTGTTGATTTTTATCTACCCTAGGGCTTTTGTTGTTCATTTAATTTCTGCTCCCATCTGTTTCTTTCTTTATGAGAAGATTTTTTTTTAATATCGAAGAAATTGTTCAAAATACTTTTGTTTTATAGTGTAGGAAACATTTAACATATACCTGACATTAAAAAACAAAAACAAAAACCATGCATTTGTAAATTAAAAAAAAAGTTTGTTTTTAGGATATCAAACTCCTCATACAGATTTTGAAATGTATTAAAAGCCCATTAACCAGGGTGCCGGATGAACCCCCCCTCAGGGGAAGCTAGCCCACTGCCACCCCCTCCACCTGAGGTCAGACCCCCCGCCCACCAGAGCCCCAGAGGCTCCTGTCCGCAACTGGAGGTGCCCAGAAATCACCACCCCCTGCAGCCATTGGAGCCCCAGCCCACCCACCCCAGCTGCGCTGGCTCGCCTCGCAAGTGCCAGGCCAGCCCCCCTGACCACGGGACCGGCCCCTCCAAGTGCCGGGCTGGTCCCCCCAAGAGCTGGGCCGAGCCGCCAGCCCCTCCAAGTGCTTGGCCAGCCCGAGCACTGGGCCCGCCCCAGTGCCGCTCCAAGCCACCGGTCCCAGCGCCTCCCCAGGCCGCTGGTCCAATATCCCCCGGGCTTCTCCTGGCTGCCAGCTGGAGCTAAGCGCCCCTGCTGGCTTAAGTGTAAAGGTGAAGAGAAAGTGGGGCCTCGGGGCGGAAAATGGGTGGGCCACAGCCTGCTTACGTAGTCATCGATAACCACAGCCTATGCCCATTGCCTTATAAGGTGAGTGCACTATATAGCTATAAATTAGTACCCAAAATGAGCAAAATTTTATCTTGCCCTACTTGTCTCCACTTGCTGGAAGATAAAACCTACCTACAGGAAAACTTTATAGCCAAGACATTTTTAAAATAATCTGATTAATTTGCCACAGCACCCTAAAGCCAGCCAAGCATAAACTCTGTTGCACTTCTGGAGCTGAGAACCCACTACTGAGCATCACCCTGACATTGGTCAACTATGAATACTCCAGCTAATCTTGGATGACCAGATGTCCCGATTTTATCGGGACTGTCCCGATATTTCCTTGTTTGTCCCGCGTCCCAACCGATGTGCAGTCAGGACACTGGACAAACAAGGAAATGCTCCAGAGCCCGGAAGTGCTCATGCCCCCCCCCCCCCGCCCCGACTCCGCCCCCTCCTTCCCCCATTGGCTCCCTCCCCAAATCCCCGCCTCTTCCCCAGGCTCACCATTCCTCCTCCATCCACAAGCGCTGGAGGGAGGCCCGGAAGACGCAGGGGAAGCGTGGGGCCGGGGTGAGTGAGAGTCCGGCCTGGCCCCGAGCAGGCAGGACTCAGTCGGGTGGTAGGGAGAGTAGGGGGGCGGCCCGTGGGGCCAGGCGGCAGCTGTTCTCCCCTCCTGGGGCGGAGGCATCGGCAGCCCAGGCCCATTCATTCCCCTGCGGGACCCGAGCGGGACGGGGGGGCTGGGGCCTGCTGCCCCCACTCCGGGGCTGCCGCGGGATAGCACCAGCTGGGCAGCAGCCCAGACGCGACTGGCCAGGGGCTGGGCGCAGCGTGCGCGCTGCTGGGTCCCCGCAGCAGGCCCAAGCTCAGGGGGTTCGGGCCCAGGCGCCAGAGCCGCAGCCGCTGAGCTTGGCCATCGGCTGCTTCCTCCCCCCGCGGCAGTGGGAGCTGCAGCAGCGGCTGCTCCCAAGTCCCGCTGCCCGGGGGGGAGAACAGCCGCCTCCTGGCCCTGCAGGCCGCCCCCCTACTCTCCTTACCCCCAACTGAGTCCTGCCTACTCGGGGCCAGGCCGGACTCTCACTCACCCTGGCCCCGTGCTTCCCCTGCGTCTCCTGGGCCTCCCTCCAGTGCTTGTGGAGGAAGGGTGGGGTTTTTTTGCCACGCCCCCCCCGCCACGTCCCGCGTCCCGATATTTGACTTGGGTGATCTGGTCACCCTAAACTAATCATACCTGCCACAAAAGGGAAGAGGGAGAGAGGCTGCCTTTAAGACAGTGAGACACACATGGTTCAGGACCTCAGATAAATTGTGCCCCAGCCAATCCTTACTTGATCCACCACCAGTGGCTGACACTGTAGTGGAATCATTAACAGATCTGGATTGAGGAGGGGGGGGGGTGTCTTTTTTTGTGTGTGCGCCAAAAATGCACTCTTTGGAGTCTGAAACTATTTGCCAAAATTGTGTTGCATTCCACCAATAGTTTCAGTTGGGGAGAAAATTTTCAAAAGATTTGAAATGTTTTGTTTAGAGTGTTTTATTTCAAAAAATTTCATTTCAAAAAGTCAAAATGTTTCAGTTCAACTTTCTGATTTAAAATGCTATTTTGTTTCCAAGTTTGGTCACTACAAAAAATGGGAAAAAACATCAAAAATGGCTGAATCAAAAAGAAAATCTCAAGAAAAAAGTCAGTTTGTGTCAACTGAAGGAGTCTGGTTAATTCAAATTGACATTTTTTCAAGTCTTTTTGATTTGACAAAAAAAATATTTTGTTTTGAATTGAAAGAGATTGTTTTCCTGGATTTTTTCCAATCCAAAAAATCTATTATTCACCCAGCTCTATTCATAAAGCTCTTGTACATCCCAGCCACTGCTAGAAGGGGATTGAGTGCCTCACTGAGTAGGTGCGTGTTGCATTGTCTCTCAGCTACCACCATGGTCTTCTAGTCAAAAGTAGGGCTGTAGGGGGGGACTTTGTCCCACTTTAGTGGCTGGTCCATTACTGCAGCGTCCTGAATGATTTACTGCTATCGCTCGTGCTGAACGTCCTGGCCTCAGATCTCATTCTTGGCCCATGTGGGAGTGTTGTTATGGACTACTTTTTATTTATGTTTTATTTTCAGTCTAATTATGACCACATGCTCCCAGTAATAGAGACCTGGTCTTTTTAATTACCTGAAAACTGCAATACATCCCTGTTGTAATATACAATGTTATTTTTAAATGCTTTTTTCAAAATAAACCTCATCGAAAATGGTTTTATTTAACACGTTAATAAAATAGCCAGGTCATTGTAATTGTTAATTAGTATTAATTATAATTATTTATTGTTATATTATTTATTGCCAGGAACTGGAGTTCGTTGGAGTCAGAGTCAGGGTAAGTGCAAGTGTCTTTTATAAACAGGTTTAGCATCAGAGAGAGTTGAAAAGAAAAAGTTGAAAAGATCAGTGCTACGGCCCTATTCCTGCTCTCACTGGGTGAAAAATCTCTCCTGTGGAATGGGTTATTCATCACTTCAATCCCAACTAGCCCTTCAAAATAGTGTATAGGTGTGTACCTTGTGCTACACAGGTCTAGTCCTTCTCTCTCTCCAGGGATGAATTTCACCCTCAATCAGTCCTAACATGTCTGTGAATAGAGGAGGAATGAAGCCCTGACATTGTGTCATCAATTATATGATTTGCAATTTGTCATTGACTTTAATAATAAAAGTAACAACACGCCCTTTGAGATAATGTGTGTGGGTGTCCTGCTGTCAAAATATAGCCCATTCCTCTTTCCGTCCCCCCCCCAATATCTTTTAGTAATCTCCCCTCCACCCCTCTTTGAATTCTGAGGAGTTAAAGACACACATTCCTGTCAGTCTTCAGGGGTGTTGTAGCCCCTCCAAGCCCTGTCACCCTGGCCAGTGTGTTCCCCTGAGGGGTGCAAGCAGGAATTTCTTCTTCTGTCCCCCACGTGTTTGGGAGCTGGTAGTGAGAAGCCTTTCCATTGCAATTCCTGGTCTATGGGGCTTGGTGGGCAAGAGAGGGGAGTCGAGTAGCAGAGCCAACATGGACTGACTCCTTCCTAGCATAGCACTGAGGTGAAAGGGCTGAAGGCATCAGCACATTCCATATGTGTATCATCAAAATGTGTAAAACCAGACACTCCTAGCAAAAGGTGAAAAGGCGATGGGCTGTTTTAGAAGGTGGGGACACATTCTTTATCTTTTCATCTGATGCCCTCCATCCTCTCCTTACAAGAGCTAGGACAAATGTTCTCAAACCTATCATATGCCAAACAGCTCTTTATCAAAGTATCCTCTTTTTAAAAATTCTATTAGTACCGGTAGTAATAGGCCTGGATTGTCTTTCCGGTCCCACTAGAATTTGCAACATTTCAAAACATTTTCCCATCCTGAAGCAGGATGAACAGTGGAAATCATTAAATGTTTCACAAACCAAAAGCCTCCTATCCCAACCCAGTTCAGTTTCAGTCAATTAACACATATTATTTTGAAATGTTTTGTTTAGATTTTAAAGTTTTTTCCCTTTTTAAAATTCGTTTTATACGTACATTTACCTAAATTTCTAAACAAAAAATCTTGTCATGTGAAAATTCAAATTCAAAACTTCTCATTACAAAAATGTTGAAATGGGATGTTTTTATGTACTCAGATCTTCTTTTATGAAAAGCTTTTTGATTCATTGTTTCAGTGAACAGAACACTATTTCTCAAACGGTTTCAGTTTTGAAGAATCAGCATTTTTCAATTAAAGATCATTTCTTTGAAAACATTCCCAATCAGCTCTAATTTCCAGTCTGACATTGTCTAATTTCAATTTCCATTGGATCATGTTATGCCTTTCCCTCCTAATGGCCTCTTCAATCTGGCAGAGGAAGGTATAACACCATCTAGGGTTACAAGCTGAAGCTAGACAAATTCAGACTAGAAATAAGAAGTACATTTTTAATGGTGAGGGTCTCTAAGAATTACTTTGGGGGAAGTTCTGTGGCCTATCTTGTCCCAGGGTTCAGGATATTGTAATCTAGGAATCTGCCGTGGTATACAAGTACCGTTGGCTTTGATTCTTGCATTTTACTATTTCTCTACTTAAAGTATTTTTTTTATAAACTACCAAACTTTGTCTTGGTTTTGGTTATTACATTATTTCTGTAAGCTACGAAGAAAAAATTGGAAGTACTCAGTTAAAAACATGGTTTTCTTTTTAAGGAAGACTCTTGAAAGAAAAATTGTTTTTTTTCCTCTCCTCCCTCCCCTGATATCTGCCAAAAATGAATTCTTTGGAGTCTGCAAATATTTGCCAAAATCATGTAGCATTTCACCAATATTTTCAGTTGGGGAGAAAATTTTCAAAAGATTTGAAATGTTTTGTTTTGAGTGTTTCAGTTGGGGATTTTTTTTTCAAAAGATTTGAAATGTTTTGTTTTGAGTGTTTTATTTCATAATATTTCATTTAAAAAAGTAAATCATTCAGGACACTACTGCAGTGGCCTGAATGATTTACTGCTATCGCTCATGCTGAAAGTCCTGGACTCAAATCTCATTCTTGGCCCATGTGGGAGTGTTGTTATGGTCTACTTTTTATTTATATTTTATTTTCATTCTAATTATGAGCACACACTCAGAGTAATAGAGACCTGGTCTTTTTAATTACCTGAAAAGTGCACTATACACATTCCTGTGGTAATATTCAATGTTATTTTTAAATACGCATTATTTCAAAATAAACCTTAAGGAAAATAGTTTTATTTAACACGTTAATAAAATATCCAGGTCATTGTAATTTGTTAATTAGTATTAATTATAATTATTTATTATTATTTTATTTGTTGGCAGGACCTGGAGATGATGGGCATCAGGGTAAGTGGAAGTGTCTTTTATATACAGGTTATAGTATATATTCATTTGCGAACACACAGGGCAGGACTCTGGTCTCCACAATGTATGTACCTCACTGACAGCACGTTCTGGGGTAGATCCTATTCAGCTAATCAGCAGAGTAAAAGGGTCATAGGAGATTCCCCTTTCTGCCCCCTTGCATACAGCATGCACCAGGGGCAGGCCAAAGCGCAGCTGCTCACGGCAAATGACTGTTGAATTAATAAACAAGAGTATTCACATTGCAAACTACAGCTGGCCAAAAATACCTGCATCCAAACATTTTTCAATTAAAAATGGCTTTTCAACAGAAGTGAAAAATTGTGAGAAAAGTTTTCACTTTGCCCAGATATTTTTGGATTTCTTGATGAAACATGCAAAGCCAAATTTAGTTTTCAAATGTTCTTAGGTTTATTTAGTTTTCTTCTACTTTTCTCTCCCCGCCCCCCTTTATTTTCCCTTTCTGAGGGAGACAAAGTGGGGTGAAACCAATTTTTTCCCTCTCTTTTCAATCTTTTTTTGTTTGAAAATTCCACTAATTTTTTTAAATGATTTTTTGTGTGTTTTTCAGAAATTTTCCCAGAAAAGAATTACAATTTTTTGACTAGCTCTGCTAGAAACCTGATTATAAGGAGAACAAGCAAACAAACAAAAAAAGTACTGCAACACTGGACTTCTTGTTCTTTTAGGATAAAGTGCACCCTATGAATAGTGTCTGGATAAAACCCTCCACCAGGGATCAGTGCTGACAAAAAGTAGATGGTGCTAGCCAGAAGTGCATCCTCAGGTCAGCCTCCATCAGCCTGGCTTCTGTAGAGCTCCATCCACAAACTAAAACTGCCCCCCTAAAGGATAATGCATTGGAGAGGTGATGGGCAGTTTTAGAAGGTGGGGACACATTCTTTATCTTTTCATTGGATGCCCTCCATCCTCTCTTTACAAGAGCTAGAACAAATGTTCTTAAACTTTATCATACGCCAAACAGCTCTTTATCAAAGTATCCTCTTTTTAAAGCTTCTATTAGTAGTAGAAGGCCTGGGTTGTCTTTCCGGTCCTACTAGAATTTGCAACATTTCAAAACATTTTCCCATCCTGAAGCAGGATGAACAGTTGAAATCATTAAATGTTTCACAAACCAAAAGCCTCCTATCCCAACCCAGTTCAGTTTCAGTCAATTAACACATTATTTTGAAATGTTTTGTTTCGATTTTAAAGTTTTTTCCCTTTTTTAAATTCGTTTTATACGTACATTTACCTAAATTTCTAAACAAAAAATCTTGTCATGTGAAAATTCAAATTCAAAACTTCTCATTACAAAAATGTTGAAATGAGATGTTTTTATGTACTCAAACCTTCTTTTATGAAAAGCTTTTTGATTCATTGTTTCAGTGAACAGAACACTATTTCTCAAACAGTTTCAGTTTTGAAGAATCAGCATTTTTCAACTAAAGATCATTTCTTTGAAAACATTCCCAATCAGCTCTAATTTCCAGTCTGACATTGTCTAATTTCAATTTCCATTGGATCATGTTATGCCTTTCTCTGCTAAAGGCCTCTTCAATCTAGCAGAGGAAGGTATAACACCATCTAGGGTTACAAGCTGAAGCTAGACACATTCAGCCTAGAAATAAGAAGTAAATTTTTAATGGTGAGGGTAATTAACCATTGGAAAAAATTACCAAGGGTCTCTTACAATATTTTTTTTTTATAAATTACCAAACTTTGTTTTGGTTTTGTTTATTACATTATTTCTGTAAGCTACGGAGACAAAATTGGAAGTACACAGTTAAACACATCGTTTTCTTTTTAAGGAAGACTCTAGAAAGAAAAAGGTTTTTTTTCCTTTTTTCCCACCTGCTGTTTGCCGAAAATCAGTTCTTTGGAGTCTGAAACTATTTGCCAAAATCATGTTTCATTTCACCAATATTTTCAGTTGGGAAGAAAATTTTCAATAAATTTGAAATGTTTTGTTTTGAGTGTTTCAGTTGGGAAATTTTTTTCAAAAGATTTGAAATGTTTTGTTTTGAGTATTTTATTTCAAAATATTTCACTTAAAAAGTTAAAATGTTTCATTTCAACTTTCTTATTTGAAATGCTATTTTATTTCCAAGTTTGGCCAATAAAAAAAAAATGGGAAAAGAACATCAAAAATGGCTGAATCAAAAAAGAAAAACTCAAGAAAAAAATCAGTTTGTGTCAACTGAAGCAGTTTGGTTGACTTGAATTGACATTTTTGAAGTTTTTTTGATTTGACAAAAAAAAAGTTATTGTTTTAAATTGAAACAGATTGTTTTCCTGGATTTTTTCCAATCTGAAAAATCCATTATTCACCCAGCTCTACTCATAAAGCTCTTTATGCAGCCCAGCCACCACTAGAGGGGGACAGAGTGCCCCACTAGGTAGGTGCGAGTTACATTGTCTCTCCATTTATCTACCACCATGGTCTTGTAGCACGTAGGGGTATGTGGGGGACTTTGTCCCACTTTCGTGGCTGATCCACTACTGCAGCATCCTGACTGATTTACTGCTATAGCTCATGCTGTAAGTCCTGGCCTCAAATCTCATTCTTGGCCCATGTGGGAGTGTTGTTATGGACTACTTTTTAGTTATGTTTTATTTTCTGTCTAATTATGAGCACACACTCCCAATAATAGAGACCTGGTCTTTTTAATTACCTGAAAAATGCCATTAACACATCCCTGTGGTAATATACAAGGTTATTTTTAAATACTAATTTTTTTCAAAATAAACCTCATAGAAAATAGTTTTATTTAACACATTAATAAAATATCCAGGTCATTGTAATTGTTAATTAGTATTAATTATAATTATGTATTATTATTTCATTTATTCCCAGAACCCAGAGTTGTTTCGTGGCCGAGTCAGGGTAAGTGCAAGTGTCTTTTATAAACAGCAATAGAGAGTCCTGTGGCACCTTTAAAACTAACAGAAGTATTGGAGCATAAGCTTTCGTGGGTGAATGCCCACTTCATCAGACGTGGTTATAGGATATTTTCATTTGCAAACACCCAGGGCAGGACTCTGGTCTCCACAGTGTATGTACCTCATTGGCAGCACATTCTGTTAGATCCTATTCAGCTAATCAGCAGAGTAAAAGGGTCATAGGAGATTCCCCTTTCTGCCCCCCTTACATACAGCGTGCAGCAGGGGCAGGCCAGAGTGCAGCTGCTCACGGCAAATGAATGTTGAATTAATAAACAAGAGTATTCACATGGGAAACTACAGATGGCCAAAAATACCTGCATCCAAACATTTTTCAACTAAAAATGGCTTTTCAACAGAAGTGAAAAATTGTGAGAAAAGTTTTCATTTTATCCATATATTTTTGGATTTCTTGATGAAACATGCAAAGCCAAATTCAGTTTTCAGATGTTTTTAGGTTTATTTAGTTTTCTTCCACCTTTCTCCTCCCCTGCCTTTCCCCCCCTTTCTGGGGGAGACAAAGTGGGTAGAAATAAAAATTTTTCATCTCTTTTCAATCTTTTTTTTGTTTGAAAATTCCACTAAAAATTCAAACAAAACAATGATTTATTTTTGTGTTTTTCAAAAAATTTTACAGAAAAGAATTACCGTTGTTTGACTAGCTCTGCTGGAAACCAACAGCAAACAAACAAACAAACAAAATACTGCAGCACTTGAATTCCTGTTCTTTTAGGATGAAGTGCACCCTCTGAATAGTGTCTGAATAAAACCTTCCAGAAGGGGTCAGTACTGACAAAAAGTAGATGGTGCTAGCCAGAAGTCCCTCCTCAGTGCAGCCTCCATCAGCCTGGCTTCTGTATAGCTCCATCCACAAACTAAAACTGCCCCCTAAAGGATAGTGCATTGGAGAGGTTATCCATGAAAATGGCTTAGCTTAGGGTGAATTTTCCAGTAGGAAAAAGGGTCTTTGAATGGCTATGCCTAGGAATATCAAGTAGCAATTGGTAGGGTGATAATACTGCTGTATACAGCATTGTTTAGACCATTACTGGGTACTGTGTCCAGTTCTGGTGTCCAAAGGAGAACAAGAGAACAACTTCAAAACATTTTGTGTCCCATCAGGTTTAAGTATGAAATCCGGCCAAGACAAATTTTATGGGAGACTGCTCTGCCACGTGTGAGAACGGGACTCACTCCCTCTTTCCCTTAGGCTGCATCATGCAAGGGGCGTGAAAGGGGCAGCATCTTTTCAGAAAGGAGTGTCCCATGTTCCTTCAATCTCTAAGCCCAGATGTGAAAGACACTAAAGCAGATGCTTTACCTTACTCACAAGCATAGTCCCATTGAAGAAGTCAAATAGATTACCCATGTGCTCTAAACTAAAGGGGTGCTTTAAATTCTTTGATGACCTGGGTCTGTAGCTGGTGAGAAATAGAGCTGATTGTTTTGGACTCAGTTTAGTTATGAGCAGCGTTTGAGCCGATCTCTGCCACATTCTGGATTTGGTTTCTGAAGGGAAACATAGATTTTATATTTTCCCTCATTGATATTTAGCATCAGGGAGAGTTGAAAAGACAAAGATGAAAGATCAGTGCTACAGCCCTATTCCTGCTCTCACTGGGTGAAAAATCTCCCCTGTGGAATGGGTTATTCTTCACTTAAATCCCAGCTAGCCTTTCAAAATAGGGCATAGGGTGTGTACCTTGTGCTGCAAAGGTCTAGTCCTTCTCTCTCTCGAGGGATGAATTTCACCCTAAATCTGTCATAACATGTCTGTGAATAGAGGAGGAATGAGCCCCTGACATTGTGACATTAATTATATGATTTGCAATTTGCCATTGACTTTAATAATAAAGGTAACAACACTCCCTCTGTGTGGGTGTCCTGCTGTCAAATGTAGACCATTACTCTTTCTGTATTTTCCCCCCTATATCGTTTAGTAATCTCCCCTCCACCCCCCTTTGAGGTCTGGGGAGTTAAAGACACACATTTCTGTCAGGCTTCGGGGTGTTAGAGCCCCTCCAAGCCCTGACACCCTGGCCAGGGTGTTCCACTGAGGGGCGCAGGCAGGAATTTCTTCTTCTCTCTGCCATGTTTTTGGGGGCTGGTAGTGAGAAGTTTTTCCATTACAATTCCTGGTCTATGGGGCTTGGTGGAGCAAGAGAGGGGAGACGAGTAGCAGAGCCAACATGGATTGGCACCTTCTTAGCATAGTACTGAAGTGAAAGAGCTGAAGGCATCAGCACATTCCTTATATGCATTATCAGAATGTGTAAAACCAGACACTCCTGCTTTTAAAAATATGAAAAAGTGATGGACTGTATTAGAAAGTGGGAACACATTCTTTACCTTTTCACCTGATGTCCTCTGTCTTCACCATACAAGAGCTTGGACAAATGTCCTCAAACTTTATCATATGCCAAACAGCTCTTTATCAAGGTATTATCTTTTTAAAAATTATATTAGTAATAGTAGGACTGGGTTGGTTTTCCTGTCCCGTTACAATTTTCAACATTTCAAAACATTTTCCCATCCTGAAGCAGGATGAAATGTTGAAATCTTGAAATCTTTCACAAACCAAAAATGGGATGTTATTAAAAACTCAAATCTTCTTTTATGAAAATCATTTTGATTAATTGTTTCCGTGAATAGAACACTATTTCTCAGACAATTTCAGTGTTAAACTATCAGTATTTTTCAACTAAAGATCATGTCTATGAAAGCATTTGCAATCAGCTCTAATTTCCCGTCTGACGTTGTCTAATTTCAACTTCTATCGGATCACATTATGCCTTTCTCTGCTAATGGGCTCTTCAGTCTAGCAGAGGAAAGTATAACACGATCTAGGGTTACAAGCTAAAGCTAGACACATTCCGACTGGAAATAAGAAGTAAAACTTTAATGGTGAGAGTAATTAACCATTGGAAAAATTTAGCAAGGGTCTCTAGGAACTACCTTGGGGAAGTTCTGTGCCCTGTCTTGTCCCAGGATTCAGGATATATAATCACAATGATTTCTTCTGGCACTGGACTCTGCAGTGGTATACAAGTACCACTGGCTTTGATTTTTGCATTTTACTATTTCTGTACTTACAAGATTTCATAAATTACCAAACTTTCTCTTGGTTTTGGTCATTACATTATTTCCATATGCTATGGAGACAAAACTAGAAGTACAGTGTTAAACACGTGGTTTTCTTTTTGTTTTTCTATTTCAGAAAGACTCCAGAGAGAAAACGGTAAAAACCCATTGACTTCTGTATCTTGGAGGATGTCTGGTTGTGTAATATTTGGGGATATATTTTGGGGGACAAGAACTGTGAATACAAGGCAGATTGATGATTGTCAGTGTGTTGATGAAAAGAGACTAGCAGATGGGAGTGATGGGTTGTGAGAGCAGTTTCCATGAGAAGACAAGGAGTCTGTAGAGTTTCCACGCTGAGAGGAGGTTTGGGATTTCCTCTTCATGGGGTGACGTTTATTCAGAGGACTGTCATGGCTGACAGATGAGACTGGTTGGATACTGAGAATGGGGATGGCAGGTGGGAATGTGTGAGAGTGGAATCTGTGGGGTGTTTCATATTGAAGGCTTTGGAAGTAGTTAAAATGTAATATTTGTGAATATTTTTTAACCCATTACACACACACACACACACACACACAAATGACTGCAAGAAAAGATGACTACTAAAGCAGTAGAAAGTAACTTTGAATTGGTTCTTCTTCAATACAGTTCTATTAAACTAACTTAACTAGTAAAACATCTCTAAAGACATGTGCAGGGCTCACTGTTTTTTCCCCCTAATAATCTTTTAATTAATCTGATGTCTTGTGTTTGGACTCCAGAGAGGAGCAGTGTGTAGCAGCTCTAAAACAGTGACAATATTCAGAATTTCCTTTATTGCTGTGACAGGATTTATTGAGGTTTTTTACAGTGGGAGGATGAGTCTGGTTTGGAAACTTGCAAAATAATTGCTGTGAGGTATCAGATTAGAGTCTTTTTGGGACAGGCGTAATATTTGCTAGCTAACCCAACTGAAATTCACAAAGTGTGTGCATTAAAAAAATATTTTTTCTTTGCAGATGAACTCCAAGCAGAACTGAGTAAGTGTGTGTTGTTTCTTTGAATGTAAAAGTTAATTCAGTTCCATGGTGGAAAAGTGATGAAAATAGAAATAAAGTTCTCACAGTTAGAAATAAGGGAACTGAAGGATCTTTGTTGTTGGTAGAATATTATTTTGATAAAATTTGTTAGGATGGACAGATGAATGCTACTACTCAATTCCTGTTCCCATTGGGTGAAAGTCTCTCCTATGCAAATGGGCTGTGTGTCACTTATATTCCACTCATTCCTTCAAAATAGGGCATAGGGGTGTACCTTGTGCTGTGGAGTCCTACACTTGCTTCCTGTTCAGGGATGAATTTCACCCCAAATAAGTCCTTACATGTCTGTGAATATACAGGGAGTTAGGCCCTGATAATGTGTCTCTCACTATGTGATTTGGAATTTGCCATTGATGTCAATAATGGCAGTAGGATAACACCCTCTGGGATAGTGGCTGTGAGTGGATGTCCCACACTCAAAATATGAAATATTCTATTACTCGTGCTGATTTTTTGGTATATCAATTGTGTCTTCACCACCACCACCCTTGTGCCCCGCTGAGGTCTAGGGAGGGCAAGACACACACTCCTGCAAAGCTTGAACAATGTCTCTCACACTAGCCAGGCCTGAGGGGTGTACCTCCATGTCTTTGGGAGGGAGGGAATCTCTGCACTTCCACTCCTGACCTAAGGGTCTTGGTGGAGCTAGACAATCATAGAAACATAGAATACCAGAGTTGGAAGGGACCTCAGGAGGTATCTAGTCCAACCCCCTGCTCAAAGCAGGACCAATCCCCAACTAAATCATCCAGCCAGGGCTTTGTCAAGCCTGTCCCTAAAAACCTCTTAGGAAAGAGATTCTATCACCTCCCTAGGTAACCCATTCCAGTGCTTCACCACCTTCCTAGTGAAATAATGAAAGGGGAGAGGAGTAGCAGAGCCAACATGGATTGGTGCCTTTAAATTTAATTTTAAATGTTTATATTAAAAAGAAAAAGTTTTAAATTTAAGTTTTAAAAAATCTGATTTAAATTAAAGAAGTCTGATTTTTGTAATAAAATCATTGATTTTAATCCACCCTGGGGCATTTGTTGTTGATTTAATTTCTGTTCCCATCTGTTTCTTTCTTATGGGAAGATATTTTTTTAAGAATCAAAGAAATTGTTCGAAATAGTTTTGTTTTAGAGTGGAGAAAACATTTAACATATACCTGACATTAAAAAAGAGAAAAAAACAAACCAACCAAAACCATGTATTTGTAAATCAAAAAAATAGCTTGTTTTTAGGATATCAAACTCCTCATACAGATTTTGAAATGTATTAAAAGCGCATTGACGTGGGTGGCGGGTGAACCCCACCTTTGGGATGTTTTTAAAAACTGAAACCTTCTTTTATGAAAAGCTTTTTGATTCATTGTTTCAGTGAACAGAACACTATTTCTCAAGCAGTTCAGTATTAAAGAAACAGCATTTTTCAACTAAAGACCGTTTCTTTGAAAACATTCCCAACCAGCTCTAATTTCCAGGCTGACATTGTCTAATTTCAACTTTAATTGGATAGTGTTATGCCTTTCTCTGCTAATGGGCTCTTCAGTCTAGCAGAGGAAGGTATAACATGATCTAGGGTTACAAACTGAAGCTGGACAAATTCAGACTGGAAATAAGAAGTACAATTTTAATGGTGAGGGTAATTAACCATTGGAAAAATTTAGCAAGGGTCTCTAGGAATTACTTTGGGGAAGTTCTGTGGCAAGTCTTGTCCCAGGATTCAGGATATATAATCACAATGGTTTCTTCTGGCACTAGAATGTAGGAATCTGAGGTGGTATACAAGTACCATTGGCTTTGATTCTTGCATTTTACTATTTCTGTACTTAAAATAAATTACCAAACTTTGGCTTGGTTTTGGTTATTAGATTATTTCTGTATGCTATGGAGACAAAATTGGAAGTACAGTGTTAAACACATGGTTTCATTTTTGTTTTTCTTTTTCAGGAAGAATCCAGGAAGAGAGAGGTTCATTTCCATTGACTTCTGTTGCTTGGTGGATGCCGGGTTGTGTAATATTTGGGGATATGTTTTGGGGAACCAGAACTGTGATACAAGAGAGATTGATGATTGTCAGTGTGTTGATGAAAAGAAACAAGGAGATGGGTGTGATGGGTTGTGAGAGCAGTTTCCATGAGAACACAAGGAGTCTGTAGAGTTTCCACGCTGAGAGGAAGTTTTGGATTTCCTCTCATTGGGTGGGGTTTATTCAGAGGCATGCCATGGCTGTCAGATGAGTCTGATTTGATGCGGATCATGGGGATAACAGTTGGGAGTGTGTGACAGTGGAATATGTGGGGTGTTTCATAGTGAAGGCTTCGGAAGTGGTTACACTGTAATATTTGTGAATATTTGTTAACCCATTACACACACACACACACACAAATGACTGCAAGAAAAGATGACTACTAAAGCAGTAGAAAGTAACTTTGAATTGGTTCTTCTTCAATACAGTTCTATTAAACTGTTAAACTAGTAAAACATATATCAAGAGATGTGCAGGGCTCACTGTTTTTTTCCCCTAATAATCTTTTAATTAATCTCATGTCCTGTGTTTGGACTCCAAAAAGCGGCAGTGTGTAGCATCTCTAAAGCAGTGACAATATTCAGAATTTCCTTTATTGCAGTGACAGGATTTATTGAGGTGTTTTACAGTAGGGGGATGAGACTGGTTTGGACACTTGCAACGTAATTGCTGTGAGGTATGAGATTAGAAGCTTTTTAGGAGAGGTGTAATATCTGCTAGCTAACCCAACTGAAATTCACCAGGTGTGTGCATTAAAAAAAATTTCTTTCTTTGCAGATAAACTCCAAGCAGAACTGAGTAAGTGTGTTTTGATTCTTTGAATGTAAAAGTTAATTCAGTTCCATGGAGGAAAAGTGATCATAGAATCATAGAATATCAAGGTTGGAAGGGACCTCAGGAGGTCATCTAGTCCAACCCCCTGCTCAAAGCAGGACCTAACCCCAACTAAATCATCCCAGTAAGGCTTTGTCAAGCCTGACCTTAAAAACCTCTAAGGAAGGAGATTCCACCACCTCCCTAGGTAACACAGTCCAGTGCTTCACCACCCTCCTAGTGAAAAAGTTTTTCCTAATATCCAATCTAAACCTCCAAGACTGCAACTTGAGACCTTTACTCCTTGTTCTGTCATCTGGTACCACTGAGAACAGTCTAGATGCATCCCCTTTGGAACCCCCTTTCAGGTAGTTGAAAGCAGCAATCAAATCCCCCCTCATTCTTCTCTTCTGCAGACTAACCAATCCCAGTTTCCTCAGCCTCTCCTCATAAGTCATGTGCGCCAGCCCCCTAATCATTTTTGTTGCCCTCCGCTGGACTCTTTCCAATTTTTCCACATCCTTCTTGTAGTGTGGGGCCCAAAACTGGACACAGTACTCCAGGTGAGGCCTCACCAATGTCAAATAGAGGGGAACGATCACGTCCCTCGATCTGCTGGCAATGCCCTTACTTATACAGCCCAAAATGCCATTAGCCTTCTTGGCAACAAGGGCACACTGTTGACTCATATCCAGCTTCTCGTCCACCGTACCCCCAGGTCCTTTTCTGCAGAACTGCTGCCTAGCCACTCGGGTCCCTAGTCTGTAACAGTGAATGGGATTCTTCCGTCCTAAGTGCAGGACTCTGCACTTGTCCTTGTTGAACCTCATTAGGTTTCTTTTGGCCCAATCCTCTAATTTGTCTAGGTCCCTCTGTATCCTATCCCTACCCTCCAGCGTATCTACCACTTCTCCCAGTTTAGTGTCATCTGCAAACTTGCTGAGAGTGCAGTCCATGCCATCCTCCAGATCATTAATGAAGATATTGAACAAAACCAGCCCCAGGACCGACCCTTGGGGCACTCCGCTTGAAACCGGCTGCCAACTAGACATGGAGCCATTGATCACTACCCGTTGAGCCTGACGACCTAGCCAGCTTTCTATCCACCTTATAGTCCATTCATCCAGCCCATACTTCTTTAACTTGCTGGCAAGAATACTGTGGGAGACCGTATCAAAAGCTTTGCTAAAGTCAAGGAATAACACATCCACTGCTTTCCCCTCATCCACAGAGCCAGTTATCTCACCATAGAAGGCAATTAGGTTAGTCAGGCATGACTTCCCTTGGTGAATCCATGCTGACTGTTCCTGATCACTTTCCTCTCCTCTAAGTGCTTCAGAATTGATTCCTTGAGGACCTGCTCCATGATTTTTCCAGGGACTGAAGTGAGGCTGACTGACCTGTAGTTCCCCGGATCCTTCTCCTTCCCTTTTTTAAAGATGGGCACTACATTAGCCTTTTTCCAGTCATCCAGGACCTCCCCCGATCCGCCAACTCCTTTAGCACCCTCGGATGCAGCACATCCGGCCACATGGACTTGTGCTCGTCCAGTTTTTCTGAATAGTCCCAAACCACTTCTTTCTCCACAGAGGGCTGGTCACCTTCTCCCCATACTGTGCTGCCCAGTGCAGCAGTCTGGGAGCTGACCTTGTTCATGAAGACAGAGGCGAAAAAATCATTGAGTACATTAGCTTTTTCCACATCCTCGGTCACTAGGTTGCCTCCCTCATTCAGTAAGGGGCCCACACTTTCCTTGACTTTCTTCTTGTTGCTAACATACCTGAAGAAACCCTTCTTGTTACTCTTAACATCTCTTGCTAGCTGCAACTCCAAGTGTGATTTCACTCCTGCATGCCTGAGCAATATTTTTATACTCCTCTCTGGTCATTTGTCCAATCTTCCACTTCTTGAGTGTTCATTAAAAATTATTTTTTCTTTGCAGATGAACTCCAAGCAGAACTGAGTAAGTGTGTGTTGATTCTTTGAATGTAAAAGTTAATTTAATTCCATGGTGGAAAAGTGATGAAAATAGAAATGAAGTTCTCACAGTTAGAAATAAGGGAACTGAAGGATATTGTTGTTGTTAGAATATTATTTTGATAAAATTTGCTAGGATGGACAGATGAAGGCTACAGATCAATTCCTGCTCCCATTGGGTAAAAGTCTCTCCTATGCAAATAGACTGTGTTTCATTTATATCCCACAAATTCCTGCAAAATAGGGCATAGGTGTGTACCTTCTACTGCAGAGTCCTAGGCCTTGCTTGCTGTCCAGGGATGAATTTCACCCCAAATACGTCCTTATATGTCTGTGAATATAGAGGGAGTTAGGCCCTGACAATGTGTCTCGAATTATGTGATTTGGAATTTGCCATTGATGTGAATAATGGCAGTATGATCATGTCCTGTGAGATAATGACTGTCTGTGGGTGTCCCACACTCAAAATATGAAATATTCTTTTACTCGAGCTGATTTTTTGATATATCAATTGTGTCTTCACCACCAACACCCTTCTGCCCCCCTGAGGTCTGGGGAGGGCAAGACACACTCCTGCAAAGCTTGAAGAGTGTGGGAGCCCCTCCAATGCCTCTGACACTGGCCACGCCTGAGACATTCACCTACATGTCTTTGGGGGCTGGTAGAGAAGGAATCTCTTTACTTCCACTCCTGACCTAAGGGCCTTGATGGAGCTAGAGAAGGGAGACAAGAAGCAGAGATCACATGGATTGGTGCCTTCCTTGCAGGCACAGTAATAAAAGGGCTGAGGACTTCAGGAGCACTGCTGCCTTTTTGGTACAGCGAGATGGGAACAGAGAAGCCTTCTTCATTTGCTGAGGAAAGAGGCTGTCTCTCAGTATGTGCAGCAGCTCTGATTGGCTGTAAACCAAAGGAGTTGGGCAGGTAGCCAATCAGAGTGGGGTTACCATATAGAAATATCTGAAAACCTGTGGATTATGGGGAAATCCCATACACCAGGCAAATTAGAGGTCATCTGAAATCCCACAGAGCTGGCAGGTCTGAGTTAATTTGACTTTGAAAGGTGTCGCCCAGTTGAAATATCAGTAAGTAGAGGTACAACATTATCACACAAACATCTGGTTACCTTGGTTATCTTCGTGCAATTATATTTTTCTATCTCATCCACTCTCCTCCCTCACCACCCTTAAACACCCTCCCCTCTAGGTTATTTGGAGGGAGCAGGGCTTTCTCTCATATTCCTCTCCTCCTATCTCTCTTGCTACTGTAGCCCATTTTCATCTCTCTCCTAGCAGGGAAGACAGCAGCTCCAGGCAGAAATAATGCAGCTAGCCACATTCCCAGCATCACCACACATATTTTATTGTTGTCTGCTGCCTCTGCTTGAGACTGAGGTATGAGTGAAGGATGCAACAGACCTGGTGACTCCATGAGAGCCACATATGGGGCCCAAAAGTGTAAAATAACCACAGTGTGCATGTACCATTAATGTGCTTTACTTTCTCTTTTCTGCACAAGTACATCAGTCTGTATTGTATCTGACAATCTCAGTTATCTTCAATGTAGTTGTAGCCATGTCGGTCCCAGGATATTAGCGAGACAAGGTGCGTGAAGTTGGTCCAATAAAAGATATTTCCTCACCCACTTTGATCATCAGTTATCCTCATCCTGTGATATTTTTGCTGCCAAAAGCAGGAAAATAGGCAATAGATTCCTCTTTTGAATTCAATGTCTGTTGTTTCTCACTTTCATTTCAGATTGGAGAAGGGCTTACAAGTATGCAGGTAACAGAATACACATCTATCCTGGTAATCAGAAATGGTCCTCATAATTAAAAAAAACCTAGAAACAGAACATATTGCTATCATGGAGCTAACAATTGGAGCTTTACTCCATTTCCTCTCAGGCCTTATTCATTCCGTCCTTTCTACCAGTGTAACTTATATCAGAATCTGGCACAATGCATTTAAGTAGCAATAAGATAAACATTTCAGAATCCCTCCCATTTCTCAGTACTGTTCAATCAAATATCACATCTCTAAAATATTTCAGTGTAGCCATATTGTCAGAATAGAACAAAACCCGATATCAATGGGAGTTTTGCCTGAGTAAGGACAGCAGGAATTGGCCCACAAGCCATATCTCCCAAGTTTCAGTTTATGCTTGCATGAGACAAAGTTTTCTTAAATCCAAATCTCTCTTTGCAGATGACATCACTCTTGATGCAGGCACAGCCCACCCCAACCTCTCCATTGCTGGGGATCATAAGAGTTTAAAACACGAAGCCCAACCTCAGAAAGTTCCACCAAATCCAGAGAGGTTCGATTCAACTGTCTGTGTGTTGGGCTCTGAAGGATTCTCCTCTGGAAAGCACTACTGGGAGGTGGATATCATGAGCAGCACTGACTGGGACCTGGGAGCGGCCAGAAAATCCATAGAGAGAAAAGGAAAACTTTCCCTGTCCCCTAAAGAGGGATTCTGGGCTCTGGGTCTGAATGGGAAAGATTATTGGGCAAAAACAGATCCATGGACCCGGGTCATGGTGCAGAAAAAGCCCAAGAAAATTGGAGTTTACCTTAGTTACCAAGACAAGCAGGTGACCTTTTTCAGTGTAACTGACATGTCTGTGTTGTTCACATTTAATGATTGTTCATTCTCAGGCGCTGTTTATCCATTCTTTAAAAATTCACACAAAGAAACAGCAATGAGAATTTGTTCTATAAGTGAAGATCAATGAGCTTAACATGGAACTGCCACTCACTCATCCCACTGTATCTATGAAATCAAATTTCCCATCAATGAATTCAAATTACACTTTGTCTCTATATTATCCATAGTGCCATCTCTAAAGCAGCACCATTATTCAATTTATGGCTATGAACCTATAACATCAAATTTCGCTCCAATAAAATTTGAACCGTAGTTTTTACTCTGTACTTTGTGAGCTGCCATCTTAATTACTTGCTTTCAACCACAAATGATCTCATTTGTCACTTCTGAAAAAATATTATTATTTGACTAGGCTGTTAAGGAAAATATATTAATGTTGCAGATCTTCAAGAGAAATGAAGCACCAAAATTAGGTTTTCAAGATTTCAATATTTTCAAGAGCTCAGCTGCCTTTTACCCAGCATGAAAAGCTGCTTAGAAAACCTGAGAATAACTGTCACAGTGGGAGCTGCTGGGTGGATATTACTGGGAAAAAAACCATCCTGTCTCACACAGTCATTTTTATCTCAGAGACACATCATCACCAAACTTATAACATAACAAATTAATGGCTTGTCACTGAGCTGTGTACCACACAGCGAGGAAAGGGAATATAAAATAACTCCCATCTCTGTACATAGCCACACAAGATTTACTGTCATAGTTACAAGGCAGATAAACCATTGACCTCTTTCTAGTCCCTCTGAGAGCACCCCACCCTGAGATCTCTTGACCTTACTTATCTCAGCGTGGAATCTCATGAGTCTTCAACTCTTACACGGGGGGTCTGACTATAGTAACCTGGTCATACCATCCACTTTCCACCTGTGGAAGTAGAGCAAGGCCTGACAGTGATTGGAAGGGGATGTCAATGCACACAGTCTCTTCTGTGAGCAAGAGTCAGGCTAGCTGTAACCCTAATAACGCGAGATTTGTAGAAGCGAGGATTGTGTGAGGCGAGTGGGAAAGAACTGTGTGAGAAGTTGTTGCGACCTTGTGTAGATAAATATGGAATATAGACTAGAGTCTAAATAAATGAGAAAAATAAGATATCAGGATGACCTATGTATAAACAAAATGCAGCTGTTGCTTATTATTGTATGTAACAAAAGGTATAAATGCTTGCTGTAATTGTTTACCTGTTGAGAGACCTGTTCAGCTCTCTCCCTCCAAGCAATTGCTAGAGATAATAAAGTATCTGATTTGCTGCACCCAAACAAAAAAGAGTGAGAACTCTGTTTTTCTCCGACACACCCATCAGTCCCATCTCAGATTGGGTACCTGCTTGATCCTCCTTTCAGGTAACTGTGACCAATATGACCAAAAGCCTTTTAAAATTCTATGTATTTTTATTTTGCAGTTGTGTAGTATATAGAATAATATCCCTTTAAAGCATCTATGAGCTCTCTGTTTGTGTTCACCTTAGTCTCTGAACTGGAAGATAACGGAAACCAGTCAGTGCAGCAATATGTATGGACCTAGGCCATGCAAGCTTGTGTATATTTAGAAAACTAATTTCTTTGGAATAAACTTGTTTCTTTGGAATATTTGGAGCCTGTGTTGTTTCTTCATATTGTTTTGGCTTTGTAAGGAGCAGATGACATAATAATTGGTAACCAGGAGGGAAGCCCAAGCCCAGAGTACAGTGGAACAGAGAATAGAGTCCTAAACTAAAAGGAAACCGCAGCCACTTGGACCGTGCGAAAACTGATCATTCCAGAAAAAAAAAGGTTTATAAAAGTCTGGCTGTTTGGGGAAAATTGAATTGTTTGATAGGTGGGACAGTCCTCTATTGAGCTGTGATGAGAGACCGGAACACATTATGATAGCTAATATTATCGGTGTTGAGCAAAAGGTGTTAATTTGACTGAGTGTAATGAGGACTAAAGCCTACAACATGCTGTGTAGTCTGACAGCTCCTGTTGAACCAGAGCATTTGCTGAGATTGTGGAAATTCTCCAAAATTGCCTCTCACCAAAGCCACTGGTGATTGCAGAGCGTTTGATTTTATAAATGAAATAAAAAAGAAAATGAAACAATCCATGAATCTGTGGCTGATTTAAGGATATTAACAGAATATGGCCAGTTTCAGGAGAATTTAAATGATGTAATTGTGTAATAAGGAAAATGAAGGAATCCAAAACAAATTATTGACTGAGGCTGATTGGACCCTACAGCTTGTGCTAGAACTTGCAGTATCAATGGAAACTGCTACTGAAGATGCCATGGAGCTGCAACCACATCATGTGATCTGCGCAATAAACAAACTGGCAGTAGAGTGGAAACACAACATGGACAGTGTTAACACAAAGTCTGGGTGCTTTCATTTGGAAAACAGTCTCACAGTGCAACTGACTGTTGGTTTAAGGACAAAACCTGTAGAAACCGGAAAAAACTGAGGCTCACACAGTAATATGGAGGTCTGTGAACAATGCACAATAATTACAACACAAGGGCACTATACCAGAGGATTTTGGATGCATTAGCATGCAGGTGACAACATGGTGCCCACTGAGAATGTTATAACATCTCTATGATTCTTTAGTTTAGAAGACAATAAATGACTAGATAGTAAAGGGTATTCCTGGCACTGGTGTTAATTGGACAATAGTTGGTCATGGGACCTGGTGATTAAGAACACAATGGAAACCTCCCAAGGTACCTCTGAGGCTGTCTGACTGTGGGCTGAGAGCAAACTAGGAGAAATATGATATTTATAGATTCAGTTGTGTACTGCAGGCACACCATGATAGAGATGGTTTGTGTTAATCACAGCACACAGTTGAAGCTGTTCTTGTGGCACCTGAAGCACAACATGTGTCACAATTCTGGCCCTTTGTGGGGATGGTCAGTTATGATTGTCACAGATCACGAGAAATGCACCTGTATTTCCCCTCTGTGGCCCAGTAAAGGCAACCAATCTCAGGCTTCCGGCTCCCCACCCATCACCTCTCTTGGACAGAAACCCGCATCTCTCTGTCCCTTCTCACCAGGTTATTTCCAAGCTGCACAGTTCTTTGCCTTCCCTGTATATTTCCCAGCACAGAGAGATGGCCCAAGGACACCTGCTTGCTTTCTTTTCTGAAACAGCTGTCGGGTGGAACTGCCACAGTTATATGGTATCACACAGCATGTTGTATGCAAGCCTCCTTTATCCTTAAAGTAAAAAGCATCACAGAGAAAACACATTAAAAACAATAAAATAATGTACATACGTGCTAATAAGCTTATCAGCGTTCAACCCCAACTCCAGCATGGATTCTAGTAGGAACTGTCCTTCAAACCCTCGCCCAAGTGGATTCCTTTGTGGTCACAAGTTCATCACAGCTTCAGCCCCTCAGTCTTATGTCGCTGCATTAGGCCAAGTCCTTTCAATCCTTTCTTAAGGATTGAGGCAGTCAGTGGGCTAGAGGTCGTGTCCATGTGCAGGATCAGGGAAAAAGTACCCAGTCTAAACAGGTTATTTATCCAAAAATCTTTTCTTTGTCTGTTGGTCCCTGGACATCCGGTTTGAACTAGTATATGCACACCTCCCCAGTGAGGTGGCTTCAATGGCTGGCCTCAGAGGAGAAAATTTGTATTTCCAGTACCCCAAAGAATTTCCTAGGAAATCCACTTCACATGCACTATTCCTGAAAATCCTTTGAAGTTCCACACGATCCCAGAATAGTGTATACATATTTGCATTGTTACTGCAATGAACTACAGAGATATAAAATTTCATTCAAGAATCTTTGTTAATTTGATAACCTTCATTCTGAATATTATAGGAAATTTTCAGCCTGCCACAATTGCCCTAGGTTCTTGCCTAACACAGAGTTACATGAAATCCTCCACATGAAATGTTGGACAGGAATGGTGCTGGCCCACACACTATGTGGGATGGGACCAAGAAGTTGTATCTTCCAAAAAGGGACCTTACACATTATAGTGCCTCTTTGATGCTTACGATGCTTCCCCATATAGTAGGAGCAATGATTTCAAATGTGTTGGAAGATCGCAATGGAGGACCTATTGCATTTGCTTCCAGATCTCTCACCTCTATAGAATGTAAATATTCTCAAACTGAGAGAGAAGCTGTGAATGTAGTCAGGGTAGGCTTTGTGAACCAGGGTAGTAGAGGATATGCTGAGTTACCCTAAGCAACAGTGACCCAGTCATCTTCTTTGGCCTCTGTGATGGTTGGATCACAGAAACCCCCTTGGGAGCTGCCACCTGTTGTGCTGAGACTACCCCTGAGCCCGTTTTCCCTGCCAGCTTGGGACTTCAGTGTCCTGCCTGGTTGTGCCAGACATGCTAGCCTGCTACAAACATAGAACCAGGTCTGAACCACATCCTCCAAAAGCTGCAGGCTTAACTGAAAACAGCTTAAGAAGTGTTCCTGTCTCCAGCACTCAGATACCCAACTTCCAATGGGGTCCAAACCCCAAATAATTCCGTTTTACCCTGTATAAAGCTTATATAGGGTAAATTCATAAATTGTTTCCCCTCTATAATACTGATAGAGAGATATGCACAGCTGTTCCCTTCCTCTCCCCCTCCTCCCCCCCGAGGTATTAATACACACTCTGGGTTAATTAATAAGTAAAAAGTTTTTTTATTAAATACAAAAAATAGGATTTAAGTGGTTCCAAGTGATAACAAACAGAACAAAGTGAATTACCAAGCAAAATAAACCTAATAGAGTAGAAAACTGATTACAGATAAAATCTCACCCTCAGAGATGTTTCAATAAGCTTCTTTCACAGACTGGATGCCTTCCTAGTCTGGGCCCAATCCTTTTCCCTGGTACAGTCCTTGTTCCAGCTCAGGTGGTAGCTAGCGGATTTCTCATGGCTGCAGCTACCTTTGTTCTGTTCCACCCCCTTATATATCTTTTGCACAAGGCGGGAATCCTTTGTCCCTCTCTGGTTCCCATATCTCCTTCTAAATGGAAAATCACCAGGTTAAAGATGGATTCCAGTCCAGGTGACATGTCACTCTAAGACTTAATTACCCACTTGCAAGCACACAGGTATAAAGGAACACTTACAAGTAAACAGAGCCATTTACAACCAATTGTCTTGGTTAATGGGAGTGATCAAGATTCCAAGCTACCATTAATGGCCCACACTTTGCATAATTACAATAGGACCTCAGAGTTATATTTAATATTTCTTGTTTCAGAGACAAGAATGATACATTTATACAATTTGGATGACCACACTCAGTAGATTATAAGCTTTGTAATGATACTTTACAAGAGACCTTTTGCATGAAGCATATTCCAGTTAAATTATATTCACACTCATTAGCATATTTTAATAAAATCATATAGAGTGCAACATCGCAGCATTCATATCATTGAGTGGGAATAAAATCCCATTTTGTCCAGGCTGGAAAACAGTGGATCTCCAGAGTATCCTGGCATTGGTGGCCATGTACCTTTGTCTCTATAGTCAGCCAAGCCCTACAAATAGAGCCAATAGGGACCTTTCTGGTTTACATATTCATGTGCACCTTGGGCAGGTGGGGGTAGGGGGAGATGGGCAGGGGAGACAATGTTTGATGAGCCTAGTGTAATTTAGGAAGCCCATTTGCTCAAAGCCAACTATTATTTGGGGGACATTAGCAAGCTCACCAAACTGATTAGCCACGGACCTGTAGCAGTTTGGGGGTGGCAGCTTCCAAATGGCAACAGCAACCCGCCTCTGTAGTGGTATGTCCCAGTGCTGGAGGGTCGGGGGAGCTCCTCACACAGTTGAATGGAAGTGTCCTTCCTCATGTGGAAGTCTTGGACTCACTGCTAAGCATCCAACATCTGCATCATGCATGAAAATGTGACCCCACCACTCTCAGCTTGTGGCCCTGTACCAGAGCTGCTGGTTAGCACAGACAGAATCCAGAGCTATTAACTCCTGCATCAGCTATCTCCACTGTTCCATGTCTGTATTCAGATTGCACCATCTCCTTACCAGGGCATGCAGCCACCTTCTCTGGGCAACAAGCCACTGTCAAAATGCCATTTGTAGTATCTCAAACCTATAACTGCCTGGTGTTGCCAAAATGTTGTTGCATCAATGCCAACAGCTGGAAGAGGTCATCCAGAGTAGGATCCCTGTCTCTCCACCAGTTGAAATGGAGGCCGCATCCAGGAATCATTTTTCTTTTCTCACTTGGTGGGCTCAAAGCACATCCTCACAATACACTGTGACCGAATTCATAGAGTGGCACAGTTTGGGGCAGCACTAAGAACCCTGGGATGTGCCCCCACAAGTCCTTGTGACTCACAAGGGTGATTCCGCACTGCTGTGGAAGCAGCAGCGCAGCAATAGATCAAGTGCACTAGAGATATTTTAGTGCATTTAGTGGGGGTCCACAAAGCCAGTTAATGCACAGGAGACTAACACACTGTAGCACACACCAGCTTGCTGTGCACTAATTCCAGAGTCAAAACATAAGAGACCAGAGCGGGAATCAGTTAAAGCCAGGTGGGGATGGCATGGAAGTGATTCAGCACCCTGGAAGCATGGCAGAGCACACAGAGAGACAAACAAGAAATTAGCTGCAATCTGAAGGAAAATAATGTTATAACTATCAGCCCCCTTTACACGCAAAACAAGCAGCTGCCCAAAGCTAACATGGCAGAAAAAATATTTACAAAAGGAACACACTGCAAAGTTCTGAATGGGCTAGTCTAGAAGACTAGAGGGGAAACCATCATGTCAGAAAATATAACTCACTTTAGCTGGGATACAATTAAACAATTTGTCCTTAATGTGGCCAAGGACAGTCAAGTTTATCAGTGGGTCAAGGGAGACATCCACAACAACCAGCTAAATCATTATTGTAAACATGGTCCTCTTTGTCCACCCTAAATGAAAAAGTCTCGTTTTACATCAAGTCAGTGAAAACGTGTCTTTTGTCAAACATGTACATAAAACCAATATGTGAAAGAGACCCAAAATGAGGAATAAAAAATAATAAATATTTCAGGCCCCTGAAGATGCTGTGGGGTTCATCTCTTTAATGTAAATCTCTCTATAATTCTTTATTCCCAATTTTATGGGGAGCTAGTAGGGAGTCCGATGTTTGGGTTACCTAATTTTATAAAATATATTTGCAACTTTTTTTTAGATGTATTCACACCTCCAATGTTTACAGCAGACCTTAGAAATTTGGCAGGGGGAGCCCTGGAGCTAGAGAAATGCCTTTTATGTGTCTCAAGAAATTCTGTTCAGGTTTGGCTGACTTTTGAAAATCACCATTTCACTTGAATTACTCAGGAAAATTTTGGCAGCCTGCCAATATCGTAACTGAACACAAATATCCTAAAAAGCTGGGCCCACAGCCCAGCCAAAACAGCAGCAATAATGCAGCACTGACAATGTCTGGTTGCTGCTGTGTGGGAGGAAGAAAGACCTAACCTAGGCTTCCTCAGTCACCCTCCTGCACATGGCCTCAGCAGCGGAGCCCATCTCCCAGAACAGCCCTTTTCTGCCACATATTAATGTTTGCAGCATTGTTGTAGCTGTGTTAGTCCCAGCATATTAGAGAGACCAGGTGGGTGAGGTAATATCTGTTATTGTATCAGCTTCTGTTGGTGAGAGAGACAAGCTTTCAAGTTTACACAGAGCTCTGTGTAAGATTCTGATCTAAGGAAGACCTTCGTGTAGCTCAAACCCTTGTCTCTCTCACCAACGCAAGTTGGTCCACTACAAGATATTACCTCACCCACCTCTCCTCATGTACTAATGTAGTTAGTCAGCTAGCTAAGTTCTGGAGGTAAAAGGTTTAAATCCTATTGAGGATAGGTGTTTGTTACAGTTGTACATACTGCATTTGTTTCTATGTTTTCTTTTAATTAAAGCATAGGAAATTATATACAAAAAAGTATTTACATTATCTATAAAACATTCTATGCATTAAAAGGACATGGTTTAGGTTGCAAAGTCAAGCACTCGAAAAGTTAGTATCATCTGCAAAGTTTGCCACCCCATCGTTTACCCCTTTTTCCAAATCATTTATGATCCACATGAGCATAGGATGGATGCACAGGGAGTGGAACATAAATAACATTTTTCATTTTTGTTTCCGTATGTAATATAAATAGTTTTTCAACACTAAAAAGTGTGGATGCTAAATGTGCCTGAAAACTGGGGAACTTCAATTTATGGCCTTTGAAATGAGGGACACGTGAAAGCTAGGAAAAGGGAATAATGAGGTGGGAGACTGACCAAGGAAGGCAATAACGGGTCTGTCTGAATCATAGAGCAAACTAAAGGAGCGGGAGCTGCTGTGGGCTGTGCTGGGTGAGAGCTCCTGAGGCAGCCGGCAGGGCCGGGCAGGGAAGGTTCTGGGGGGAGTGGAGACAGTGGCAGTTGGGGGCAGCATGGGGGATGGGCTCACCCCAACTGCCAGTACCTCAGAGAGACAGGGACCCTGATCTGGGAGATCCTAGCCTGGTTCACGCTGGGAGATGAGACCCAGGGAGAGTCAGCCCTCTTGCTATAGGGCAGCACCTCCCCAGGCTACCTGGCCCTTCTCCCAATGAGCAGGGGTCTGTCTGACATCCTGGCCAGCAGGGCAGGGTGTTGGGCTGCTCCTGCCCTGACTCTGAATATCTCACTGCAGAGCAGGGCAGGGCAGGGCAGGGCAGGGCAGAGAGGCAGCCGGCACCACTTGGCGCTGTCCCTCGCCCTGCCATTGATAGGGAAGAGTGGCAGGAGACCCTTCCCCAAAGCAAAGGAGAGAAGGGAGGAGAAGGACACTTCCAATCTTGATTTAAAAATTGTCCGTGATGGGCAATCCACTGCGGCCCTCAGTAAGTTGTTGTGCCAATGTTTTGAATTTTGGGGGGGAAAATAATTGGAATTTTTCAGCCAGTTCTCATTGCAGGCAAAGGTGTCTTTCCACTAAATCCAATGAGCCCTTGATCTGGTGATGGCTGGTTTTCTTTGATGGCAAGTAGAGCTGATGGAAAATGGGTTTTGTTTTCTGCCATGAATTTTTTTTGTCTTTATTGAAATGTTCACTAGAAAAGTTCAGCTTTTCATAATAACCTGCAGAAATCTGAAAACTGAAAACTTTTCAGATTTAGGTTTTTGATGAAAAACCAGCATTTCCAAGGAAACCCAGTCTTCTGTTTCAAAAACGTTCCTGCCAGAACTAACAGAAATAGATGTAGATGAAGTAGCAGCTCTGCCAAATCTGGGAGGTCCATGCACAAAATAGTGTCCTTTTCCAATATGGTTTCCTCTTTATTTATTGTAATTTATCACATTTTTCTGACAGATCCATTTGTGCAAGTGAAAAAAAATCAGAGAAGGCAGTTGAAGAAACTCCAACTCTTATAACTGATGTTAATAATTCAGTGTTGCTTACCTGTATCCTCACAGTGGGGCCACTGGTGTGGTTAAAGCATGTTCATTGGTTAAACAGTTTAGGCGCCTGAGAACAATTTTCAAAAGGCAGTGAACAGGGTTTACAAGGATCTACTGAGCTGGATATCTACATAATAGTTCACTGAAGGCAGTGTGGGAGGTCTTGACCAAGAACTAGCAGCCCAATGGTTGTCATAATCATCGCTAAAGGTATGTGTAGGTAATACTTAAGGAATTATGTATCTATACTGATGTAACCCTTCTACCAGGTGGAGCCGGCAGCACCCAGGGCCAGGTTTAATATCTAGGGGTTCCTTTTCAACAATACAACCCAGAACCGGCTCGAGCCCACACGCAGTAACCTGCTATGGTTAAATGTGGTGCTTGTTCTAGGGGTTAATGCTGACTCCTTCAGAGGCAGGGTTGCTATTTGTGAAGAGGTGCATGGAGATTAACCCTGTGACATTTTCCACAACCTGGGGAATCCTCCTCCCCCAGGATGAAGTCTACTCATGAAGTACAATAAACCTCAGGGAGAACTGATTAATCCAGCAGAAGTGCCTGAGGTCAAGGGGAGGGCAGGCCTAGGAAACCAGCCTGGCACAGGTTCCCATGGGGCAGCCTTGCTGGGCAGGATGGAAACTGTAAAGCTGGAAGTAGCTAAAAAGAGCAGGAAGATTCACAGCATCTAAGAAAATGCCTGGGGGATTTAGGATTCTGTCCCTTCCCGTGTAGGTGCCAAGAACCCAGACAAACAGCACCGTGCCAGCTTGTTGCCATGTGGGTCATGTGCAGCAAGTCCTTCCCCTCCTGGCACTGTGGTGGAAATCTTTGGGAATGAGAGGCTGAGACCCTGGTATGATGCATGAGCAGCTCTTACACAACCATTCCTTGGCCAGGGGATCAGTCGTGAGCACAGGCCATAACTGCTGTCACCCTTAGCTGGTAGTCCTGTCTAGAAGGGGAAAACACCAGCCCCTGCAAACAGACCTGACATGGAAACCTGTAGTGACCTTACTGGGAATGTGTCCTGTTAGGAGATGCAGGCATGCCCCAAAGGCAGCTGATGCATCTGCTGTCTTTAAGATCTTTACCATTCCTAGTTGTGATCATTCATATCTCAGCTGGTTGTTCTGCTTATAAGCAGGAGGCGTTGCTGATTTAAGTGAGCAGGAATCATGTGAATGTTTAGTACACTTTAACTAAACACTGGGCTGAATTTCTGCTCTCATGTAGACAAATGTCAGCTTCCCCTTCTGTTACAGCAGTGTAAACAAGAGCAGAATTGCCTCCATTTCATATTGAACATCTGTTCTTACTTAAACACCATTCAAAGGACACTGCCTGCATGTGGTATCACCTCTTTCTCCCTAGTTTTCTAAAGGTGTCTATTAACTGCATGGTCATTGGAGGTTGTATAAGAAGCTAGAGGCTAAGGTTCCCTTCAAGCTCAATATGTGAGTACAGAACAATTTACTACTCTTCCTAAGGCATTTTGTTAAAGCTTATTTATTAAGCGTGTCATACTTTGGGAGGCAGTTCCAATAGGGCTTTTCTTGCAAGTCCGTCCCCCTCCCCATGTATTTGCTTAACTCTGTTCTAAATGGAACATGGGAATTTGGGGTGAACTATCAGAGAAGCATCATCCTCCCAACCTGATAGTCCAGCATTCTACTCTGTCAGTTCAATACAATGACTCAACTACACAAACTGTTCAGCACAATACTCCTAAAGTGGTAGTGATCTTCATATTCTCCCTTTGTCCACTATCCTGAAGGATGATCCCTCACTCTCACAGATCTTGGGAGACAGGCCAGTCCTCGCTTACAGACAACCCCCAAACCTCTGCCCCATCCAACCACCCCTTCTCTCTGTCCCCTGACTGCCCCTGGAACCCCTGCCCCTGACTGCCTCCCACCGCCCCATCCAACCCCTGCTCCTTCCTGACTGCCCCCGGGGGACCCTTATTCCCATTCAATCCCCCTGTTCCCCACCCTCTGACTGCCCCGACCCCTATCCACCCTCCCGACCACCCCTCCAAACTCCCCTGCCCTCTATCCAACCCCCCCCCCCGCTCCCTGCCCCCTTACCGCGCTGCCTGGAGGTGGCTGGTGGCGCTACAGCCGCACTGTTCAGCTGGAGCCGGGCCAGGCCACTGCCACCGCGCACCATGTGGAGCACTGGTGGCTGGCAGCACTACAGCCGCGCTGCTTGGCTGAAGCTGGGCCATGCCGCTCGGCTGGAGCACTGGGTCAGGCCGAGCTCGCAGCCTGCCGCTCAGAGCATGCGCCAGTGGCGGGGCGAGCTGAAGCTTCGGGGGAGGGGGAACAGCCGGGGACTAGCCTCCCTGGCCCAGCTCCAGCTGAGCGGCATGGCCCGGCTCCAGCCACCGACCCGCCCCACCCCTAAGACCCAGAGGGATCTGCCGGGGGGCGAGGTGGGGAGTCCCAGCGGTGCTTACCTGGAGCGGTTCCCAGGAAGCATCCGGCAGGCCCCTCTGGCTCCTAGGGGTGGGGTAGCGTAGCTAATGGGGGAGCAGGGGGTTACCCACCACAGCGCAGGCAGCCCTCCTCGCGCCCCTCCCCCCCCCAGCTCACCTCCACTCCGTCTCCACTTCCCTGGGCCTGAGCGCGAAGCCGCCACTTGTTTCCCAGCCCTCCCAGGCTTCCCATGTGAATAGCTGATTCGTGGGAAGGGGGGGAGGAGAAGCGGGATGGAGTGTTCAGGGGAGGAGAAGTGGGGCAGAGCGTTCAGGGAAGGAGGAGGAGGTGGAGCGGAGGTGAACTGGAGCCGGGGGCAGGGAGCTGCCGGAGCTCACTGAGTCGGCGCCTAATGCGCCACTTTAAATTTAAAAGCCGTTGGACAACTGGTTCTAAAAGGGGTTCTAAATTTAACAACCGGTTCCTGCGAACCGCTGCGAACCGGCTCCAGCTCACCACTGCATCTACCAAAGTGATATATGCCATCATGTGCCAGCAATGCCCCTCTGCCATGTACGTTGGCCAAACCGAACAGTCTCTATGCAAAGGAATAAATGGACACAAATAAGATGTCAAAAACCAGTCGGAGAACACTTCAATCTCCCTTGTCACTCAATTAGAAACCTAAAAGTCACAATACTCCAACAAAAAAAAAACCTTCAAAAACAGACTCCAATGAGAAACTGTTGAATTGGAATTAATTTGCAGACTGGACACCATTAAATTAGGCTTGAATAAAGACTAGGAGTGGATGGGTCATTACACAAAGTAAAACTGTTTCTCCTACTGTTACTCACACCTTTTTGTCATCTGTTGGAAATGGGCCATCCTGATTATCACTACAATTTTTTTTCTCCTGCTGATAATAGCCCACCTTAATTGATTAGTCTTATTAGACTTGAAATGGCACCACTCATTTTTTCATGTTCTCTGTGAATATATATATATATGTGAATATACATATTCCTACTGTATTTTCCACTGCATGCATCCGATGAAGTGGGTTTTAGTCCACGAAAGCTTATGGCCAAATAAATTTGTTAGTCTCTAAGGTGCCACAAGTATTCCTGTTCTTTCTGAAAACCCTTAATTACTGCTGACCTAACTCCTAAGGCATGGCTTGGTTAACAGGTTCACAGAGCTGCCTTACAAAGAGTCACAGGTTCTCTCTTCCCTATACTTTTTTGCTCTTTAAATTCTGTCAGATCTGCTGTAGAAACCTTTGGGAAAATGCACAGAAAGAACCTTTTCTCATACTGTTTGCTCAGTCATTATGTGCCTGATCCAGTCAGTGCCCACTGAACTCAATGTGAGTCTTTTTGTTGCCTTGGGTGGAGAATGATTTGGATCCCAGGCAAGAAAATCAGAGAGAATAAATCTTTCTTTTACTTTAGTGGAAAGGAATGTGAATGTAGTAATACTGTGTCTGTCCAGTTACTAGGAATTAAGAAATAAAGCTACCACAGATCCACAGGTTGGGTGCTTTTAAACAGTCCCTTGGAGCTGCCCTTTCAGTGTGCCAGACCCCTAAATGGTCCTGCCCTTCAATGCAGCCTTAACATCTCCAAGACTGAGCAGCTGGGCTCCTGTACTCCTGTTTCACACCAAGAGCTCTGCAAAGCAGGTCTGACTGAGGTAGACGCTTGGTCAGAGACTTTAACACTCTTCAGGGACCAAAGTACATATTTGCAGTGGCACCAGGCAGCATTTTCAAAATGGAGCAGCATTTATTATTCAACTGGAACCCAGTCAGGGGAAGTCCTTCGGTTTGCACAGAGAAATAAGTGTTCATTCTTGCCAAGCCAATGTTCTACCGAGCTCTGACTCTATGTCAGTCTCAGGTGAGAGCTGCTGAGTCTCTTCCAAAAGTCGTCCCTTATTCCTGACACCTGTTGGTCCATTGTCTAATTGCAAGTCACAAATTCCACTTGTTGGAGAGCCCCATAAATACATGTCAATTACTCAATTCTTGATGCTTCTTTTGTGTTTTTAGATTCTCCAACGATCTCGACTGCTTTCAGCCAGTCTTCAGTGACCCATTCATTCCACCCCAGACAGCTACCCCAACACCACAAGTCTCTTGCTCTGCCCAAAACAGCAGATTTAACACTTTTGTATCCACTTGGTAGTAATACAAAGTACATAAGGAAACTGAGGCATGTTACAGAAAAGCCTCACTTTGTCACAGAAGTGACAGTGACAGCCCAACTATATTGAAAAATTATATGAAATATCTGTTCCTTAGGTACTGCTCAAAGATGTTTGCACAAATCAATATACAGTAGATAAGTACAGGTGTGTTGACTGACACATACATGAATGAATAATCCATTTCCCTGGAATTCTTTCCCCATATATAATAGTCTAAAGATCTCAGTAATTAATGCAACACAATTGTGTGTTAATTATACAGCAATAAAACACAACGGGTGTCATACATTTCTATGTGTATTTTGTGTTTAAAATCCATTTAAATATTGAATTGCATATTCACAGAATTTGTTTGGAACTATTTACTCAATTTTACCTTTCCTGTAACTAGAGCTGGGCAAATAATGGATTTTTTCATTCACTGGCAATTCCAAAAAATTGAAAAAGAGTTAAATTTCAAGTCAAACCAAAAACTAATTTTTCTACATATTCAACCAATCAAAAAACTGAAACCATTTGGAGTCTGATCAAATTCAATGATTTGTTGTGCCCAACTTGAAATTTTTTGTTTCCATTTTGTGAACTACAACAGAAGCAATGGTGGTCTAGATTCATAAAATGCCTGTAGAAGAAGGTGGTGGCACTCTCCTTGTAACTTCTGGCACAGTGGGTGCTCTGGTGGGACACTCAGGTTGTATTCCCTCGTACTCCAGATACAAAGAAGGGAGCTGAACTTGGGGCTCCTATATTAGAGAAAAATATTCTAGCCACTGAGGTATGAGATATTTCTGAGGTGTGTGTGTGTGGGGGGAGGTCCTCAATCTCTCCTATTGAAGCTGTTTCACTCTGTATAACTAATTATATTAGTCGTTGGCACAGGAACATGAACCGGGGCTTACAACACCCTATTTGTGCACCCTAACCAACAGGTTATGGAGTCGACTCCATGCATTTACCCTAGCCCAATGACCATCATCATTCATAGTGGCAATTCATTGTCATTCCTCAGTACTATATCTACACATACACACACACACACACACACACACACACACACACACACACATTTTTTTAGCCATTTATGTAGAGAAATTAAAATACAGATTTTTTTTTTAAGTGGTCCCACAGAGGCTGGTTCACACAGGGACAATACAGATTGGAGCTCAGACATCCCCAGAGGGGCAGGGCCCAACCAGATGGTGGGAAACACATGGATGGGCAAAGAGTGGGACTCACCCCCTAAAGGGGAGGGGCACCCAAAACCTGAATGACATGGAGGAGCATAGAGTGGGGCTCAGACGCCTCAAAGCACCAGGCCCCCAAACTCCTGGTTCACTGACAGGGTCCCTGACCACCGCAGGGCTGGGAGTCACTGCTGACCCATTCTCCTGCTCTCCCTGTGTGTGAAACACATTTTCACCTGGCTGTTGCCCTGAGACACAGAACTGTGAGAGGTAGGTCAGGTCATGGAGAGGTGCGGGGGGAAGTGGAGGAGAGGAGAGGAGTAGCAGCTTCATACAGGTGGGACATATATTGAGCCCACAGATCTGCACTTTTCCACTGGCTTGTGCTGATGCATCGACTAGGTCTGAGATCTGTGCTATGCCTGGTAGTGATCATTCAGATCTCAGCTAATTGTTCCACTTATAAGCAGGAGGCTTTACTGATTTAAATGCCCAGGAATCATGTGACAGTTTAGTGCCCTTCAGCTAAACATTGGGCTGAATTTCTGTTCTCATGTACACAAATGTCAACTTCCCCTGGTGCCGCACCAGTGTAAACAAGACCGGACTCTCCTCCTTTTTATATTGAACATCTGTCTTGCTTACACACCATGCCCAGGATATAGCATGCGTGTGGTAGGAGCTCTTTCTCCCTAGTTTTCCATAGTTGTCTATTAACGGGACAGTCATTGGAGGCTGTAGACAGAGCTAGAGACTAAGCTTCCCTTCAAGCTGAATATGTAAGTACAGAGCTATTTACTGCTTTTCCTAAGGCATTTTGTTAAGAGCATCATACTTTGGGGGGCAGTTCCAATATATTTTTTCTTGCAAGTGCCCCACATATCTTTGCTTAACTCTGTTCTAAATGGTACATGAGATTTTCTGGTGAACTATCAGAAAAGCACCATCCTCCATACCTGATATTCCAGCATTCTACTGTCAGTTAAATACAATCTGAACAGTAAATGATTCTGCTATGCAAACTGTTTAGCACAATACTCCTCTCTTTGATTAAAACCTGCTGTACTGATTCTCATGTTCCCCTCTTTATCCACCCAAAAACCTTAATTACAGCTAACCTAACTCCTATGGCTGTGCTAGCAGGTTCACAGGGCTGCCTTACAAACAATCAGGGACTTTTTCTTCCCTATACTTTTTGTAGTTAAAATTCTGTCAGCTCTGTTGTAGAAACCTTTGGAAAAATTCACAGAAGAAAAAACATTTCCCCACACTTTATTTGATCAGTCATTATGTGCCGGATCCAGTCAGTGTCCACTGAAGCCAATGTGAGTTTTTTCAGTAACTTAAGTTAGTTTTCACTTAACATAAGATGTCTGTATTTTAAAGAAACCTTATTGAGAGTGCAGGAACAAACCATCCCAATGTGCAAAAAGAATAGCAAATATGGCAGGTGACCAGCTTGGCATAACTGTGTAAACTTCTGTGAGCTTAAACACATAAAGGAAGCTTACAAGAAATGAAAACTTGGACAGATGACCAGGGAGGAGTATAAGAGTATTGCTCAACCATGCAGGGGTGTAATCAGGAAGGCCAAAACACAATTGGGCTTGCAGCTAGAAAGGAATGTGAAGGGTAACAAGAAGAGTTTCTACAGGTATTTTAGCAACAAGAAGAAGGTCAGGGAAAGTGTGGGCCCCTTACTGAATGAGGGAGGCAACCTAGTGACAGATGTGGAAAAAGCTGAAGTACTCAGTACTTTTTTTGCCTCAGTCTTCACAGACAAAGGCAGCTCCCACACTGCTGCACTGGGCAGCACAGTATGGGGAGGAGGTGACCAGCCTTCTGTGGTGAAATAACAGGTTAAGGACTATTTAGAAAAGCTGGACATGCACAAGTCCATGGGTCCAGATCTAATGCATCCAAGGGTGCTGAGGGAGTTGGCTGATGTGATTGCAGAGCGATTGGTCATTATCTTTGAAAACTTGTGGTGACTGGGGGAGATCCCAGACTATTGGAAAAAAGGCAAATATAGTGCCCATATTTTAAAAAGGGAAGAAAGAGAACCCAGGGAACTTCAGCCACACTTCAGTCCCCTGCAAAATCATGGAGCAGGTCCTCAAGGAATGCATTTGGAAGCACTTGGAGGACAGAAAGGTGATCGGGAACAGTCAACATGGATTCACCAAGAGCAAGTCATGCCTGACCATTGCCTTCTATGATGAGATAACAGGCTCTGTGGATATGGGGAAAGTGGTGGATGTGATATATCTTGACTTTAGCAAAGATTTTGATACACAGTATTTTTGCCAGCAAGTTAAAGAAGTATGGATTGGATGAATGGACTATAAGGTGGATAGAAAGCTGGCTAGATTGTCGGACTCAATGGGTAGTGATCAACAGCTCGATGTTTAGTTGGCAGCCGGTATCAAGTGGAGTGCCCCAGGGGTCAGCCCTGGTGCCATTTTTTTTTCAACATCTTCATTAATGATCTGGATGATGGGATGGATTACACCCTCCGCAAGTTTGCAGATGACAGATAAGGAAATCATAAGACACTACTGAGAGGTAGATATGCTGGAGGGTAGGGACGGGGTCCAGAGGGATCTAGACAAATTGGAGGATTAGACCAAAAGAAATGTGATGAGGTTCAACCAGGACAAGTGCAGAGTCGTGCACTTAGGACAGAAGAATCCCATGCACCGCTACAGGCTGGGGACCGACTGGCTAAGAAGCAGTTCTGTAGAAAAAGACCTGGGGTTTACAGTGGACGAGAAGCTGGATATGAGTGAACAGTGTGCCCTTGTTGCCAAGAAGGTTAACGGCATATTGGGCTGCATTAGTAGGGGCATTGTCAGCAGATCGAGGGAAGTGATTATTCCCCTCTATTCGGCACTGGTGAGGCCACATCTGGAGTATTGCGTCCAGTTTTGGTTTCTCCCACTATAGAAAGGATGTGGAGAAATTGGCGAGAATCCAGCGGAGGGCAACAAAAATGATTAGGGGGCTGGGGTACATGACTTACGAGGAGAGGCTGAGGGAACTGGACTTATTTAGTCTGCTGCAGAAGAGAAAAATGAAGGGGAATTTTATAGCAGCCTTCAGCTACCTGAAGGGGGGTTCCAAAGAGGATGGAGCTAGGCTGTTCTCAGTGGTGGCAGATGACAGAACAAGGAGTAATGGTCTCAAGTTGCAGTTGGGGAGATCTAGATTGGATATTATTAAACACTATTTCATTAGGAGGGTGGTGAATCACTGGAATGGGTTACCTAGGGATGTGGTGGAATCTCCATCCTTAGAGGTTTTTAAGGCCTGGCTTGACAAATCCCTGGCTGGGATGATTTAGTTGGTGTTGGTCCTGCTTTCAGCAGGGGGCTGAACTAGATGACCTCCTGAGGTCTCTTCCAACCCCAATCTTTTATGATTCTATGATTAAGTGGAGAAAGAATTGGGGCCCTATGTGAGGAAATCATACAGAATAATTCTTTCTTTTCTTTAATGTAAAAAGAATATGAATATAGGAAAACTGTATCTGTCCAGTTACTAAGAATTTTTTTTTTAAAGCACCTGTGTCAGAACAAGAAGCAATGGTCTCAAGTCGCAGTGCAGGAGGTCTCGGTTGGATATTGGAAAAAAAATATTTCACTAGGATGGTGGTGAAACACTGGAATGGGTTAGCTAGGGTGGTGGTGGAATCTCCATCATTAGAGGACTTTAAGACCCAGTTTGACAAAACCCTGGCTGGGATGATTTAGTTGGGGTTGGTCCTGCTTTGCGCAGGGTATTGGACTAGATGACCTCCTGAGGCCTCTTCCTACCCTAATCCTCTATGATTCTATGTGTCTGCCCAACTACAGTTAATGAAAATATCAGTTTAAAGCGGATATATATACAAACAAATTTACAGTAAGAAAATACAGGTGTGTAGACTGATAATGCATTAATGAATAGTCAGATTCTCTGAAATTCTTTCCCCCATGTTTACTAGTCTAAAAATCTCAGAAATGAATGCAATAAAATCTCCTGTGTTTATAATTCAGCAATAAAACCCACCAGGTGTGATGTATTGCAGGATATTGCATATTTTGTGTTTAAAATCTATTTAAAAATTGACAGAACATAAACAGAAGTTATTTTGAAATATTTACGTGGCTTTACCTTTACTGTAACTGGAGCTGGGTAAACAGTGGATTTTTTTTCTTCCCTGGTAATTACAAAAAAAATGGAAATATATTTTGTTTTGGGTTGAACCAAAACAAATGTTCGGGGAATCAAAAGTCATAATATATTTCCTCTGACCCGACTTGAAATTTTGCAGTGCCCTCCTTCTAACCCAATGATTAGGCCACTTATATGGGAGACCCAGATTCAACGTCCCCCTTTTTCTTGATAGGGAAAAGGTATGTTAACAGGTATCGAGCATCTTTCAGATGTGTGCCCTAACCACTCAGCTATGGGATGTGCTGTTGTAAGGTTTCGTCAAGCTCTCCTGTGCCATTGTGGTTAAATAATTAAATGGTCTTTGAAGCATTTGAATTGGGTCTCACATATCCTAGGTAAATGCTCCAAGCTCTAGAGCAATTCTCATGCTTTTCTTCCTAGCCTTGGTCCTCAATGGCTATTAAGTATCATTCATAATGGCACTTCATAGTCATCTATCTATCTATCCCCCCTTTTTGTGTAGAAAAGTGAAGATTTTATTTTAGAGGTATTTACCTTCATTTTGAATTTTCCAATTTTCAGAGGTGTAAGTTTATGCCACCTTAACACCTTCAGTTATTTTGTATTCTGGCTCATACATATGCAGGATGGACAGAGGTTCAACCCTCCCAGCTCATGCCGGGGAGAAGGGAGAACAACTGAAACCCATGTAGTGGGGCTAGGCATTCAGGAGGTAACAATACTGACCTTTGAGATCTACTCATGCAAAGTGCTAGGTAGGTATTATTATTACTATTCTTTAGAAAAATAAGTTCTTCAAAAATACAATTGACAAAGGAGAGAGCCTACATTTCTACATTATTCTAGGCTGGATTTAAATCAGAAAATGCACCAATATTTGCATTTCTATTTATAGTTTCCAGTTGATTTCAAGTCACATGAGACATGCTGATGGACAACAGCTCTGATCATTAGTAAGATAACCCTAGTATTGTGCCTCGGGCATTTGGCTTAGTGCTTCAGCGCAGGTTAGCTACAGGTGTAGTTGCTTCAGCTTTAATCTCCGTGCATGTTCCCTTCACATGCACATTCTCCATTAAAAATGTCTTTGTTAAAACAGACCTCATCTGGCAATTGGTTTCACATAGACAGATCTTTGCACTGACGTTGGCTCCAGTTGACTTCAATAGGGCTCCATAAGCAGAGGGGTCCAACTGCAGAATCGGGGTCCCCATTTGAAGGCAATGTGTTCCAACTGAAATGTCTGTTATTCCTTTGCAGAGTCAATGCCAGCTGAAAAGGGTAAGTTGGGTTGGGTTTGTGAGCTCTTCCTTTATGGCACAGGAGGTCTCTGATTTAGTTGGTGTTTGTCCTGCTTTGAGCAGGCGGTTGGAGTAGATGACCTCCTGAGGTCCCTTCCAACCCTGATATTCTATGATTCTATGATTTTATTCACTGTCCATGAGGTGCTGCTTCCATCTATTTCCCTGTCCCTCCCTCAACGAAGTATCACTCTGCAGACTTTTCATTACACTCCTGGTGGGTCTCGTGGCTCATGTACAAGAGGGATAATTAGCAACTCGTGTTTTGTCCTAATCCTAGAATAAGGCCTAATATAATAGGAGCTGGAGTCCAAATCCAAAGTACTTTCCATAATGAAGAAGTGCCACATAGCACTGAACATAGAATCATAGAAATGTGAACCAGGAAGGGACCTCAAGAAGTCCTACAATTCATTCCTCCACGTTGAGTCAGGACCACGTAAACCTAGACCATCTCTGACAGGTGTCTAACCTGTTCCTAAAAACCTCCAATCATAGAGATTCCGCAACCTCCCTTTGATGCCTATTCCACAGCTTGACCATCCCGATAGTTAGAAAGTTTTTCCTAATATCTAGCCTAGATTTCCCTTGCTGAAGATTAAGACCATTACTTCTTGTCCTACCTTCAAGGACAAGAAATGGAGAACAATCGATCACTGTCCTCTTAATAGCAGTCTCTAACATATCTGAAGACTGTTATTAGAGCCTCCCCTCAGTCTTTTCTCAAAACGAAACATGCCCCGTTTTATTGACCTTTCCTCATTGGTCAGGTTTTCTAAACTTCTGATCAATTTTGTTACTTTCCTCTAGACTCTCTCAAATTTGTTCACATCTTTTTTTTAAAGTGCAACACTCAAAACTGGCCACAGTCCTCCAGCTGAGGCCTCCACAGGGCCAAGTAGAGTAGAACAGGTACCTTTTGTGTCATATATGGCATTCCTGTTAATATAGCCCAGAATTATATCTGCCTTTTTTACCACAGAATATTGTTGGCTCGTTTTGAACTTGTGATCCATTATAATCCCCAGATCCTTTTCAGGAGTACTGCCACCTAGTCAGTATTTCCACATTAAGGCTATGTGCATTTGACTTTTCCTTCCTAAGTGCAGTACTTTGCAATTGTCTATTGAATTTCATCTTGTTGATTTCAGACCGATTCTGCAATTTATCCAGGTCATTTTGAATTCTAATCCTGCCCTCCAAAATGCTGGCAACCCCTCCCAGATTGTTGTCATCTGAAAATTTTGTAATTGTACACTCCACTCCATTATCCAAGTAATTAATGAAAATATTGAATGGTATCAGACCCAGGACTCACCGGGCAGGACTCCACCAGATATGCCCTCCCATTTTGACAGCAAATCATTGATAACTACTCCTTGAGTAGAGTTTTTGAATCAGTTTTGAATCATCCCTCTATAATATGGATGAATGTAGATCCTCTGAAATGCACTATTAAATATTTCATATTTTGTAATTATAGCAGAATCTTGCATTAACTTCTCTTCTGCAGCTAAAGATGGTTGCACAGTCTCCTAGGCCCCTCCTACCCATATCACCTGGTAAAGGGGTAGTCAATAAGTGGAGAGCAGGCCAAATCTGGACTGCCAGATGCTTTTGAACAGACTTCAAAATATTTTTATTTTATTTATTATTATTGGGGGTTTTAATTATTTTTTCTGAAGTCTGAACCTTGACTAGACCTTGGCCAAGAAATGTGGACTTTGAAAAAAATAATTGACTATCCCTGATTCCTGGTACCCTTAGCACAGTCTGTGACTCCTCTAAAGTCTCACACCCTTCTCCTTCCAATAGCCTCACTCTTCCTTCCCTTAGCTTGTTCTTTCAATCTCTTCCTCTCCCTCCCTCTGAACCACACCCACAGAATTCTAACACAGCCGCTACTCCTGATTCCACCCCAAAGTAGCTGTCTCTAGTCACACTTTGTCTTCCCTAGGAAAAGGAGATGTGTTAGAAAGTGTGTGAATTAACATATTTAACGAACACTTTGTTAAATTCAACAAAGCAGCTAGTGTTGACGAAGCCAAACAGGTTTGCAAAAATATTAGCTGGTTGTGATTAACTCTAGGTGTTACCTACAGACCTTCCACCACTTCTTAGGCCCTCAGCAGTTCCCCTAGGTTAGTGTCTACTTCCACCTTTTTGCAGCTTTCCCTTCACTAGAAAAAGGACCCTTTTCTCATATAAATTCAACTCAAAACAGATAAGGGGTGCTGAAGGCTCTAGAGTTCCTCCCTCATGTGGGGTCAACTGCGAATTTCTTCTTCAGACATGGCACTGGGTGGGAATTCCAAACTTACAGACAAATTCCTGGTAAACCAAGTCTGATCTGCAGTCAGCTAGAAAAAGATTGTAAACAAAATTAAATTATATTATCAAGTCTCAATTTTACTTCTCAAAAGCTGAGCAGACAGTTACAGAAAAGAGGGTCGAAAACCAACTTACATCCTCAGTGAGCAAATGCTAGAGACTGAACTTTGTCTGTCCATCTGCCTCCACTGTCCTCTAGGATTGTCCCCGTCCGAATGCTATCTCACCCCAGATCCAGGTTTCATTGTCCCTGTGTCCAGTGTATTAGTGTATCTCCCAGGGAGACAAAGTGGGTGAGGTAATATTTTTCACACATCTTGTCTCTCTAATATATCTTATCTCTAATATCCTGGGAACAACACAGCTACAATAACACTGAAAAGCTCTGTGTGGCTCGAAAGCTTGTCTCACTCCCCAATAAAACATATTACCTCACACACCCTTGTCTCTTTATCTTCTAGGGAGTCCATTTCACTCACCCTAATTGCTTGTCCAGGTGGGAAAGGTGACTGCCAGGGCCCTCAAAGTTAATAGACTGGGTGATTGTCACTATTTGCATGGATGTGCCATTGTGTTTTAATGGTCCATGCTCCTGGATTACTATAGGTCTGTCCTGTTGCCTGGGAACCTCTGTTTCTCCCAGAGCAAAGCTGGTTTTTAGAGAGCCTACCTACCTCTTCCCCTTTTGGTTTGTAGACAATATGAATATACTTTCCAGCATGAAGGTTGGACATGTGTATCGGCCACTTATCTAGAATATGATTAATAAATACTAGTTCATCATTACAGCGTCACACTAGGGTCTTTGTCCACATGAGGTACTTGGGGTGATGTTAATGGAAGCCTGCCAGGTAACACATTTTCTACCATGTCTCATATTCCCAACACAAGCAAAGCCTAAGGGCCAAGGTCTGCCAGTGGAGCTACTTGCAGCATAAGGGTGGCATGGTCTGTCCCTAAACAAACATTGTTTTTTCTGTCAAACCAAAGTTCACCATCGGGATGTTCCACGGAAAGTACTGTGCTTGCAGCAGAATCTGTGAACAGAAAAGAACAAACGCTTATAAATCTAACCTTGGTTTATAATTCAGGGAATTGTCTGACAACAGGTGCTGACTGGATTCATCCGGCTTTAACAGTTTGTGATCCGTTCTTCAAGGGAAAATGAAGTAATCTATATTCTAAAATGGCAACATGTGCCAGCTTTCTTCCCCCTTTATGCCACTGTGCTTCTTGTTTTCTTGAAAGCCTGAGCCTTTATTTCATTTGCCTAATAATTGTGATTGTGGTTTCAGCAAACAAACAAATACACACACACACACACACACACAACCTAGAATCATTTTCTACATTGTAAATGGAAAAAACATTTCTGGAGCAGAAAAAAAAATCTCTGCAATGTATATTTTCAGAAAGTGCAGGCCATATTTTTGTTTTGTTCTACAGAAAACATGGACTTTCCTAAACTGGTCCTAGATGACAAGATTCTCATGGACATTCTTGTTCTTGCCCTCATGCTCATAGCCATTGGGATTGCTTTCCTCATTTATCATCGCAAAGGTATGGAAACCTTACTTCTGCATTGCCTCACTTTCTCTGTACTTATGCTAATCTTGCAGCTCTTACTCAGTCCTTGACATCAAGGGGAATTTTGTGGTTTAGAGGCTGCAGCTTTTGATACACAGCTTGCCAGTTTTACAAAGGATTATCAGAGACGTGATCCAGAATTTGAATCCAAACTTTCAATTGCTCCCACACAAACACTTGTGGGTTTGGATCAAGTGTTTTCACTTTTGGGCTATGAAATTTGGCTCTGATCTAGATACCCATCACTGAGTTCTTGTGTTTGGTTATTTGTTTAAAACTCCCTAACAATAGGATATGTTGATTTGTAATACTCCAGGGGTCAAAGTAGTGACTAACTGCTAAGTTATTTTTATCCAAATGTCATAAATTATCTGTCTTTCATATTATGGAAACAGAAGTACAGAATCCAGAAAAGGTGCTTACTCATACTGCAGCTTGCTGTATGTTCTGGCAAGTGGAACATATTTGTTTATATGGAGAAGAGGGGGAATAAGACAAAATATTTAGGATGACCAATAATTTCACAGATTAATAAGGAAATGATTTTTTTTTAAAAAATTGTGGTAGAAACTGTAACTAGCCCATTTAATTAACACTTTTTTAAACTGCACATAGCAACTAGTGTAGACTGAGTCAGACATATCTAAGAACATGTTAACAGGTCATGATTAGCCCTAGAGTAAACATGGCTTTTTTTGTCTACAGTAACGTAGACAAACGTGTTACAGTAGCTGTAACGTGTTAATTAAACTCTTTGCCCCAGTGTGCCAAAGCTAAGAGTGAGACTCTGCCAGTGGTGCTTCTTGTGGAGTAAGGGACTACCCCATATGAGTGATGTGTAAAGGATTAGGCCTATTTGATAACACTCTCCTCCTACTGGACTAAGCTTTGTTCTTCTGGGGCAGCACACTCTCTGAGGTTAATTTGATGGCGCTTTCTCAAGGAACCCAGGGAAGCTACTTCTCAGTTGGGGTAGTTTGTTTAATTGAGCCTTCTTAACATAACCAAACCCTTGCATGCTCTTACTTCAAAGTCTGCACAAGCATAGCAGTCCTTTCCCCCAAATTCATGTCTCACACCCGTAATTCCAGTCACAGATTTCCTGGCTCTTACCTCAGACCATCAGCAATACAGAGCTCCCAGGTAGTCCTCCTCTTTTCTGTTTACTTTTCTGGTGCAGTTCCCCTCAGCAGTAACTAGTAGCAGTCCCTCAGGACTGCCTCTGGCCCCTCAAGTTCCTGGGAGTGTTGGAGTTCCTTTTCGTCCACCCCTTCCTGCTGCTCTCTTTATTTAAGGGTCAGCTAATAAAGTTCTCCTCTCAGCTGCAATGGGCAAGGCTACTCAGACAGCCAGACCAGGCCAGCTCCAGGCCACTGACCCCAAAGGAACAGTACCCTTATATCTCCACAGGTGGCAAAATCTAACTCTAAACAAATGTGGACTTGTATGAAAGCAAAGTTAACCATATGGAAGTTCATGTGTAAAAGACAGCACTTCTGTTAATGCTCATGAACAGCAAAGAGTCAGGACTTGTCTGAATCTAGCCTTGAATTCTGTTTCAGAGAAGTGTTTGAGAACAGGTTCTAGTCATCCAGTTCACAAGTTGTTCAGCAGGAGACATGGAGCTACAGAGGTCCCGGTGCAGCAACATTACCTGTCCTTTCTTTCCCCTGAGGCCAAAGTGCTGTTTTATGCAGATGTTGGAGTCTATAGTTGATATCCGATCACCACTAATAATTGTCATATCTGTTTTTAAATGTTGGGGACGGCATTCAAGGACACATGCCACACACTGAGGTTTGTTTAGATTGGGATCTCTTTGGGCAGGGATTGTCTCTTACTATGTGTCTGTTCAGCAGCCAGCACAGTGCAGCCACTGGTCTGGTTTGGTCTATGGACTAGGAATTTTTCTAAAGAAGCTCTCTAGCTCGTGTTATACAGGAGGCCAGATGAGGTGATCACAATGGTCCCTTCTGGACTTAGACGTTCATAGATTCATAGAATCCAAGTGCTACTATGAAATGGGGCTGTGAAAATCCACCCAAATTTGGTCACATTTTAAGCCTCTGAAAAATTTCATTTTGCACACGCTCGGTAGAGATTTTTTTGAATGTAACCACTAAAATCTTCAGAGATTCTATCCTCACTGAGCATGCTCCATCCCCTCACAGCACTTAATGTGGACCAGACTGTGTATGCACTATCTCCACAGAGATACGGAGCACTCTCCAAGCCCAGTGCTGAGGAGTTTCCATGTTGTTGTTGATCCTAGCTGCTAGAAGCTAGAGCTCTGGTTCTAGTACAGCAAACCTGGTGCACTGCCCAAGAACTGGGGGAAGGTTAAGCTGGCATGAAATGTTGTCCAAATAGAGATGTTCCTGCAGCATATTTTTATTTTAACAAGTTGGCATTTTCTGATTTGAAAAATATCCCCTTGGAAAATTTCAGACCGATTCTACCACCTACACCTGATTTGCACTCACACACTGAGCCTACAGAAACCACTCCAGAATTATTAAATGTTACATGACCTATTGCTCTGAGAATTCCTTCTTCACTTAGCCCTCACTAAGCCCTGGCGATCACTGTCAAATTGTCACCAGACTACTGACAGTCCCCATGACAAGAAGATCCCTGTGCCCTGCTACTGACAGCCTACACAATGCAGCACTGAAATGAGGCAAAATGGGTCTCTCAAGGTACACATGCCTCTCTCCTCAGACCACAGTTTCAGCTGCTTCAACTACCCCCTCCCCCAAACAGCTGCACCCCACACAGCGAACACAGCTGGTGAGCATGCAGACCAGTGAGCATACAGTTCAAATCTGTGGAGCACAATACAAGCAATAGCAAATTCTTGTAGAACTTCCTAATATATACTTATTATTCCACCCGCAACCCCTTACTTTATCATTCCCAATGGTTATTAATGCTCCAAGGGGCAGAGTTAATATTGTATTGCAGAGATGGGGCATCTTAACTTTGTATTTCCTGGTTTTCATAGGTTACATTTAGCCACTCTCTGCTTTGAGCAGGGGGTTGAACTAGATTACCTCGTGAGGTCTCTTGCAACCCTAATCTTCTAGGATTCTACGATTCTGTGATTATGGAAGGGCATAAGGCACCACGGGACAACCTTAACTCTTCAGTAACAATGTATTTGCGTATTTAATAATAATTACAATAATACCAAATGAGAGGAAAAAAGAAAATGGTGTTGTATTGTGTTCCTTGCTTTCTGCAAAGTCCAAGAGTTACTTATTTGTTGCATTTGTCAAATAGTTATAATCATGGGTTAGCCTAAAACAAACAAAAACACCCGGAACAACGTAAAAATTATTCTCTATGTTTAATATAGAAAGGTATTCCTAGAGCTATGCAAATATATATTACAGACTTTGAGCAACTACAGGGGATTCTTTTGCCTTGTTCACCAGAAAACATAGAGCCGTCTAAACTGCTGCTAGCTGAGATCATTCTCCTGACCATTGCTGTAATTTCCCTCTTCGCTCTCATCATCATCGGAACCATCTTCCTCACTTACCGTTGCTCAGGTATGGAACCAGATTTTCTCTCTCTCTTACACACACACATACACTTGTGGGTGGTGGATCCAGCGATTTCGTTCAGCTCATTACAGAGACATTGGTCTCACTGGGAGGACCATCTGCTTTGCTGAGTTTATACTTTAAGAATCTTTTGCATTCAAATGAATACCGTGTATTTCTTGAATTTCTCTCACATTTTAAGTATTTCTTAGTGGCCAAGCTGTTAAATAGCTAAATTGAGTCAGTAGTGGTCTCTCTGGGCCACCTTTTAAATAGTCTATTGATTTGCTTCCACATTCTCTAGAGAGATAAATCCTTCCAAAGATTGTCAGAAAGAGAGTTTCCTTTGTAACCATATTCTGAACCAGAATTTAAAATCTGAAACTGTATCAATATTTCAATCTCTACATGTAATTTTCAGTTGAACCCACTTCAGGGCAGATGTATGGAGATAGGAAACATAAGAGTTATGACAGCACACCAAGCCATTAGTAACCCCATCCCACTATCGTGTCCCTCACACTTCTCTTGATGCTTGAGGGCATGTTAGTGGCAGCCATTTGTCCTTGGGCTTTGATCTCCTTCCAGCTCTGTGTTTGCATGTTCCATCCATTCACCCAGTTCCATCCATTCACCGCAAATAATTCACCTTAAAATGCCTTTGTTAACTCAAAGACCCAATCCTGCAGGTTGTTGTGGGGATGGACTCCTGTGCCCAGGCAGAATTCAGTGGGGCTCCCCAGGTTCAAGATCTGTTTGAGCAGATTCTATCTCAGGTTCATGGCCATGTTTGGAAAGCAATGTGCACTCAATGAAATGCCTGTTATTCCTTTGCAGATTCATCACAAACTTCTCTGGGTAAGTTGGGTTGGGATTCTAAACTCTTCCCATCTAACACAGGGTGTCTCTATGCTGGAAATATGCACCCATTGTGGGTTATTGCTTCCATCTACCTCCCTGCCCCTTCCTCAAAAGTGTCTATCACTCAACAGGCTTTTCATGAATGTTCAATTAATTGACATAAGCCAAACTGAAATAAGCCTGGTTTAAACTGAAATAAGTCACTTAGGGTACATCTACACTACAGGGGGGAGTCGATTTAAGATACACAAATTCAGCTACGTGAATAGCGTAGCTGAATTCGGCGTATCGCAGCCGACTTACCCCGTTGTGAGGACGGCGGCAAAATCGACTTCTGCGGCTCTCTGTCGGCGGCGCTTACTACCACCTCCGCTGGTGGAGTAAGAGCGCCGATTGGGGGATCGATTGTCACGTCCCGACGGGACGCGATAAATCGATCCCCGAGAGGTCAATTTCTACCCGCCGATTCAGGCGGGTAGTATAGACCTAGCCTTAGTTTTTATCTATGCTGGAAATGCCACAGCTGTACAGATTTAGGGTAGACTGAATTCTTCCATTGACCTAGCCCTGTCTACATGGAGACTAGGGTTGGCTTAACTAGGCTGCTCAGTGTTGTGGGTTTTTCACACCCCTGAGTGACATAGTTAAGCCAACTTAATTTTCTAGTGTAGACGAGGTCATAGTCTTTTGCACCAGTTTAAAATCATAAATTATGTTAAATTGGAGTAACTCTGCATGTAGACAGTTGGTGACCTGTGCTTCATGGGATATGGAGCTAACTGGGTCTTAGCATGGCCCACCCCTCCTTCCTCATTATGCCCTAGTATTGCTTTATGTAGGGCATGAGATACTTCATATCTGATCACCGCAAATAATTCACCAATTGATTTTAAAATGGGAAGAAAATGCAATATTATGTGACATATATTGTGGTTTATTTATATTATGGACTACTTGGGGCAGGACTGTCTCATGCTATGTGACTGTACAGCGCCAGACCAATGGAGTCCTTATCACAGCTGGAGGCCTATGTGCAATACAATAATAATAATTAATAATTAATAACTAATAATTGATACAAACTGTTGTTATATGCTATTCTCCTTGTTTTCTTAACAACTCATGACTGCCTTTTTTGTTTCAGTTGTCAGATAATTGTAATTGTAGTCAAAGCCAACACAGATAACCCAGAGCCACCTAGAATTATTCTATGTTCAAAATGAAAAGACATTTCTAAAGCAGGGAAAATGTGATGGAGATTTTCACTAACTACAGGGCGTATTTTCTGTGTTGTTCCAAAGGACACCTGGACATGCCCAAACTGGTCCTACTCTTCAGCATTCTCCTTGCCGTTGCGACTGTTTCCCTCTTCATCCTCATCCCTTTCCTCATTTACTATCGTTGCTGCTTAGGTATGAAAATCTTACTTCTACTTTTCAAAACTGAGCCATATTCATAAAGCAGATTTACTAATACAAAAACAAACCCCTGCAGTCCTTACTGAGACTGACATCAAGGGGAAATTCCCCTGAGTCAGGACTGCGGCGTTTGACCTGTAAACTTGTGCCAAGGCAAGCTGGGTAACTAACCATTTCACACATTTTATGTCGTTGCAAAGAGGCTCACAGCCAACCTAGACACACACTTATATTCTTTGTCTACACATTGCCTTGTGTTATATTGGTACAGAAGAGATAGCAGAGAACCATTGCAAACCTGGCCCCTTAGAATCTGTCCTGTACTAAATTCCCTGCCCTCCCAGGCAAATTCCTTTGAATAATATTGAGTTCCTGTATAATGAAAAACTAAACCTCCCTCTTACTACCAAAGGTGGGCAAGTTTTAGGCTCCAGGGTTTTAAGTAGTGCATAAGTGCCAAAGTATATGTAGTGTTCATATATTCTCTTTAACTTTGCTTTTAGAAAACAGAAAAAGGAATGCTGCAGGAGGTAATACATGGGACAGATTGATGTAAATTTTTGGCAAGTGTATATATTGCTTGTAACAAATGTCACATATTTGAGTGTATGTCAATAGTATATATTTTCATATATAATTAATATTATTTTCTTCATGCCTTTTATATATAGGGGACTGTAATGGGGAGATTAACAAGGGGAAAGTATTGAGAGCCAGAGGTGGGAGAGACTGATTGGATGAGGACCTGGGGAGGGCAAAACTGGGAAGGGCAAAAACTGGGCAAGGAGACAAGGATTGGGAACCAATGGGGGCAAGGGAGACAGATCTGATGAGGAGCTTGGTTGTGGTGGAGAAGTGTGATTGTAGGTGGATGTAGCAGTTCCAACCCTTCTGGTGACTCACATAGGTGTGTATATGATGCCATATGGTGGAATTTCTGCTTTTTGTTTTGTTTGCTTTTTCAAAAAAACTAGGAAATTACACGCACAAGACCTGCATTAAAAGACCAAATTTTTTTGCAAATTCAAGCACACAAAAGTTAGGAAATGAGAGAATTAAATTTGCCTGGGTAACCTTAATTTGGCTTTCTTGTGCAAAAGCATTATGATACTCTTTAAAATATTCTATTCCCCCACCCCTCAGCGGATCCTTGCCTGGTTTGTTGTCGAGTGTTCAGTGATTCAGGGTGTAGTGAGTAATGCTGTTGTCTGTAGGTCCCAGGCCTCATTTGCTGCAAAAGTTGGAGGGGGATGCATGAACAAGACAGGGGATTACAGAAAGAGAAGGATGGTCTCCTCATTAAGGCAGTTGAATGCTGTCCAGGACAATTGTATTCTATCCCTGCCTCTGCCTCACAGTTCCTGTGCAATGTCGGGCATACCTGCTTTGCATCCTCCCACAGGCTACACATCAGACCCAAGATACCTAGCTCTGTGCTTCCGTCTTAGGCCTTAGGGTAGCTCCTAGCTAGGAGTAACTTGGCTGCACATTCTGAGAAGGGCTCAGCATGTGTTGGGTGCTTGCTGGGTGCTGAGCTGCAGGGAATCACATAGCAGCTTCTTCATTAATTCAGGGTTAGGTTCTTTTGAGTGCTTATCCTACTCCTCACCCAACACTGCACCAGGGCTGGACCTGACCTTGGGAATTCTCTGGGGTAAAGGCAAACTTTTAAGATAAAACAAGTGTTTGTTATTGTAAATGTCTCAGTTCAAGACAACTGAACATTTATTTTCCCTCATGGTCCAAGCAAGGGACCCACTGTAGGCTCCCAGCTCCCCAGCCGTCTCTTGGGCAGAGACCTGCATCTCTCCCTCTACACTTGGGGTATTTCCAGACTGCACAGCTCCCTGCCTAAACTCTGAATTCCACAGCAAGTCAGGCTGCCTCAACAGGCCTGCTTTGCCTTCGGCTCAGAGGCTATAAATAGTGTAATTGCCACATGCAAGTTACCACTCAGCTTTCTAAGGAAGCACATTCATTCACAAAGAAAACATTTACACAATACAAGAACCTTCACACATGCTAATAAGCTTACCAGACATCAGCCCAACTCCAATAAGGCCTCTGGTAGGGGAACAGTCCTTCAGGTCAGGACAAGCCCCCATGAATCTGAGACTCTCCTTTATCCATTTTTGTGTCTTTGATCTGCAGAGCCCATGAATAGGTCAACCAGACAATGGGTTTCTCCTCAAGGGATAGCTTCAAAAGGATGGGTCTGGAGGTGTGTAATTTGCATTCAAATATTTCCTAGGAAACACACTCAACTAAAAGTTCAACCTTGTCTGGCCTACTCTTTCAAGAGAGTCCTTTGAAGCTCACAGCACTCTCCATGGCTTCCATCAGTTCTGTTTCCTCTTTAACGAAGTTCCAGACAATCCCCCAGTAATACATACACATTTGCATTTTTAATACAATGAACTCCTAAAATACTGAAACTTAATTCAATGAGGTTGAGCAGAACTCAGGGCAGATCTACACCTGGAAATTAGGTCAGCATATCTATATCGCTCACCAGTGTGAAAAATCCACACCTAAGTGACTCAGTTAAACAGACCTAACCCATGGTGTACACAGTGCTATGTCAATGGGATGTTTTCTCCTGTTGATGTAGCTACCTCATCTTAAAAAAGAGGAGTACCTACACCGACAGGCGAAGCCCTCCTGTCCGTGTAGGTAGCTGATGTGTTACAGATTTTAAGTGTAGATCTGTCCTCGGTGTTGTTTCTGCAGGAAATTATCATATCTGCCACAGTCCTCAGGAGGTATAAAACAAGGTGGTACTACTAATGTGAGAATAGCGACACCAGTTCACACCAGCTGAGATGCTGGTCCATATATAATTGCAAAAGGTTATTTCTGTGGACAATATGAAAGAGCTGCAATGAATACTTTATATGGATTTTCAATGCTCATTAAACATTCTCACCTTCTCTATGTTGTTTTGTTTGCTTTTAAGGGAGATGCGATAATGGAGAGGAAGGTAAAGATCACTACGCTATATTTCAAATGTTTACTATTTAAAAGAGATATGGGAAAAGCTAAGAAACTGACACATTCTGCTTTTCTCATAGCATCATGGAGAGATCATTATGCATTCCATAGATTTCAACAAAACCAATTCAAAACGTTTCATTTTTCAGCAGTTTAATATAGGTCGATGTTGTTCATGGTGCAGAGACTGTGATGGGTTGGATCACAGAAACCCCCTTGCGAACTGCCACCTGATGTGCTGAGACTACCTCTGAGCCCATTTTCCCTGGCAGCTTGGGACTTCAGTGCTCTGCCTGGTTTGAGCCAGATGTGATAGCCTGCTACAAACACAGACCCAAGTCTGAACCATGTCCCCCAAAAGCTGCAGGCTTAAATTAAAACACTCAGGTACCCAAGTCCCAATAGGGTCCAAACCCCAAACAAATCTGTTTTACTCTCTATAAAGCTTATACGGGATAAATTCATAAATTGTTCGCCCTCTATAACACTGATAGAGAGGTATGTACAGCTATCCCCCCCCCCAGGAATTAATAAGTAAAAAGTGATTTTATTAAATACAAAAAGTAGGATATAAGAGGTTCCAAGTAATAACAGACAGAACAAAGTGAATTACCAAGCAAAATAAAATAAAACACGCAAGTCTAAGCCTAATACAGTAAGAAAGTGATTACAGAAGAAATCTCACCCTCAGAGATATTCCAGTAAACTTCTTTTACAGACTAGTCTCCTTCTAGTCTGGGTCCAGCAATCACTCACACCCCTGTAGTTACTGTCCTTTGTATCAGTCTCTTGAGCCAGCTGAAGACAAAATGTAGGGGTATCCAGTGGTTTATATAGTTTCTCTCCTGGAAACCCTCCTCTCCCCCTGTGTAGAACCCAGCTACAAAATGGAGTTTTGGAGTCACATCGGCAAGTCACATGTCCATGCGTTACTTAGTTTTCTACAGGACATTCCTAGGAAAGCTCAGATGTGGGTTGGCATCTATCAAGGTCTATTGTCAGGTTAAGTGTTTCTTGATTGGGCACTTACTGAGAATAGTCTTTTCTCAAGAAGCTGACCAAATGCTTCACGAGGCTACTTAAAATCAAACAAGCACACAGCCAATATTCATAACTTCAAATACAAAAATGATACATGCATACAAATAGGATGAATACATGCAGAAGAACATAACTTTTGCAAAGATGTGTTACATGGCATATCTAGCATAAAAAATATTCCAATTATGTCATATTTACATGCATAAGCATATTTCTATAAAACATTATGGGGTGCAACGTCACAGTGACATTGTATGATTCCCCTCTCATTCATGAGCACACAGACCCAGACTCCCCTCCCACTGACAATCACACAAACCATGTTCTCCCCACCCTCACACCGCATAAACAACTGCATAACAGCCCTGGGGCAGCCACTCAGCTGCTTACACGGAAGAGTAGTCTTGGGAAAGTGTTATGTTCTTTAGCTGTTCTTAATGTTCTTTATTTTTATTTCGGATGTTCTTTGGCGGAGAGGGTTGGATTTTTTTTTTGTTTAGTTTTTTGGTGGTGTGGGGGACCCACTGTGTGATTCCGTGATTCCGTTCTTCATTTAATTTCTACTGCCATCTATTCTTCTCTCAAGGCAGATTTTTTTTCTATAAGTATCAGAATATTGATTTTTTTCTATAATGTAGCAAATATTTAATATATCACTGACTTTTTTGATTTGGTGCTTTTTAAACTCAAAAATGGATTGATTTTAGGAATTGAACTTATAACACAGTTTTTAAATTGAATTCAGTGCCCAACATCTTGCGATGTAAGTGCCAGCATTACCCACAATCAGCAAAACTTAATTCTGCCTCCAGCTATCCCCAAGAACTGGAAGACAGAATTCATCCAACTGAAAAACTCAGTCGACAAGAATTTTGAAAACTAAATGGATTCTTCTTCCATGGCACCAAGCATAGAATCTGGCAGACCCATGGAGCTGAAGGCCCTCCACTGATCGTCCTCTGACTAGAGATAGTCGGAATTTTTTCATCACAATGATTTTGTGATAAAAAATGTAATTTTCTCCCAAATTTAGGCTCATCTCCCTAGTTTTAGACTTCACTTCAATCCACAGAACCCCCACTTGGCTGCCCCCTAGTCCTATAGACACCTAAACTCACGCAGCTCCTACATTTCCAACAATTCTCTCAGCACTGACGTTTCTGCCAATTAGCATGTGCATAACTGCCTCTCTCTAGGTATTCAGATGCTTGTCTCCCACCTGAGCCCCAGCCCCAGACATTTTTCAAAGAAGAACTTCAGTATGGAAGGATAAGACCTACAGTAATTATATATTAGCAATTACTTCCCTAAGATTCATTCAAAAGGAAGAGCGGCAAATGTATCCCTGCTCTTTGTAACCTATGCTAGCTGGACTCATACTAATGAATGACTCATTTGGATTTCCAATAAAGAGACTCTTCTTTTTTCTTTCTCTGCAGGTAATGCACTCCGCTGCTCATCTGACTCTGGAAGTGTCTCAGGAAACAAAAAGACTGAAAGAGAGGATAATTTATAACACACTTCCTGTTTTCTTCCTCATAGAAACACTCTCATACCTGAGTATGGCGTGGAGGGGATATGGAGATTACAATGTCCTTAGCTTATTGATTCATGTTGTTTCCAGTTTTTCTGTTTGCCAAGGCAAAGGCCCTCATCTCAGATGACATTTCTGACATGATCAAATTTCTTAGGGGTGGTCTAGACTGAAAAGTTATGTTTGGATTGCTATATCTCTCAGGGGTGTGAAAAATCCACACCCCTGAGCGATGTAGGTAAGTCGAGCTAACCCCTCGTGTAGACAGCATTGGTCAATGGAAGAATTCTTCTGTTGGCCTAGCTACCATTTCTCAAAGAGGTGGATTAACCACAGTGCCAGGAGTACTTAAGCAGTTGTGCCACTGTAGCATTTTAATTATAAACATGGCCTTAGACACTGCTTGCTGGCTGTTTGTGGATATTTCTGCTTATGCACATCTATTTCCCCAGTGACTCTTGCCTCTGAAAACTCCTCCCCTGAGATGTTCACCTAAATAACACATACATTACCAGGATGCTTCTGCCTGTTTCTTTTTTTAAAAATACCTCTAAAAATACCTTATCAAAGTCTTTTTATTGGCCTGATATTTGGCCCACATGTGCCCCAGTGTAACCTCCTTCAGTTAACCGGTGTTGTCAGTGCCTGCACCACTTGGAGTTGGCTAGATCTTCACCCGCTGCTGTTAAAAGGCTCTGAGGTCACCTTAATGGGATGGTTTGGTAGGGTGACCATAGGTCCCATTTTGGCTGGGACAGTCCCCTTCTTACACTCTGTCCCGGCTGTCCCAACGTTTTTGGTAAACTGGGCATTTGTCCTGTTTGCTCTTGCCAACTGATCAGGAGGAGAAGAAAGAGGGCGGTAAAGCCATTAGTAACTGAGGGAACAGGGAAGCAGGGGCAGTGTCCTGGCAGTGTCACACATAAGGAAGTCCAGGTAGCCAGAGTCATGTGTGGATCTGCGGGCTGTCACACCACAAGCAGCTGCAGGGAGGCAGAGTCCAATGCTTGCTTGGTTTTGTCCTGGCCCTGCCAAGGGTTGGGGTCAAGAGGCTGTGCTGGTATTTGGATTTGTAGGATTTTGTCATTACGTTTCATGAAATACAAACAGGAAAGTTAGATAAGAAACATACAAAGTGTTGCTGGAAGGTTGCAACATAACACAACTTTATTTCTTAAAATTCAGAATCTTAACGTGCAGTAACCAAACACACAGATAAAGCAGACTGCTCCCTAAGGCAGAGACCCAACTCACCCCACCTAGCTCTAGATTTTCCCAGAATGACACTTGTTGGAATTAAAATGTTATTTTTTATAGTTTTGACAGATAATATTGATATTTCTTTTTAAGCATTTTCTTAAAATCGCTTTACTTTTTCACAGTTGCAGGAAAATAATGCATTTAATGATAGTATATGGTGAGATTGAAAAAGGTAAAGTTTTCTAAACACAAATTGTTAACATGATTTGTCAACATATCCTTAAATCAAACTCTAAGAAGTTTTTAAGCAGCATTTTTTTTACTTTGCCTATCTGTTAGTTTTGATTATGATCAATGAAATTTCTATTCTGATTTGCCTGCATAGAGTGAAATTGATGTTTACTAACTGTTACTGATAAAAATCTGATCCTTCCAAGCCTATAAATACACCACATTTGTAAGGTGACACCTTTATGGAAGTTGAAAAAAAAAACTTTTAGGAGAAATAAAAGGTCTGAAAACACCATCATTAGAGTCAAACACTTTGAGAGAGATCAGAAGCAGCATGTTTTCTATGCCAGATAACTTCTTCTGGAGCATGAGTTTTTCTCTTGGTTTGGTACTGAGAAATTCTACAGCTTTTGGCTTCTGAAGTTGTTCTTAATTAGAGCTGATTGAAATATTTCAAACAATGTTTGCATGCCTGGGAGAAAAAATGGCCTTTTTACAAAAGCAAAATTTTTCACAAAAAATGTGGACATTATCACTGATTTTCAAAATTTTAGTCAAAGAGGTTAGCATAATGTTACATTTCAAAAACTGGGTTTCTGGTCACAAAAATTGTAATCTTTTTAGTAAGAATTTACATAGGTCATGTTTAAGTATTCCACCCACGCTCACTACATTTGTTATTGGACACATCCACTCCAACCAGCAGAGCAGGGCTAGTTCTGGGAGAGCCGTCAGCACTGGAGATGAAGGGAGAGCCAGGTGCATGCTGTGCCACTGCAACGGGTGTCACACCTTCTATTCTGGGGTGCACACCTCGAGACTGGCTGAAGACAGCTGCCAAACTGGGGTGTCTCCACATCTCCTTCCCAGGACGGCCTGTGCTTGTAAGAGAGAGGATAGCAGCCATGCTGAGAGTGTGGGCAATAGGCTGTTGTCCACTGCATAAATCAGTGAGTATTTAGTTACACAGGGGAACTGTCTACTGGAAATTTTGATGACACAAACAAAATCAAAGTCTGAGCTATAAGAAATTAAACTGAAATCACTAAATTGTGTAGACCAGGGGTCGGCACGCAAGCTGATTTTTATTGGCACGCTGCCGCCTGCTGCCTGCCGGGGTCCCGGCCCCGCTCTCTCCTGTGGGGCAGGAGGCAGAAGCTTGGCCAGCTTGGTGCCTTCCTGCCCCTCTTCCTTTCCTTCCCTGCACCAATCAGCTGATGGCCCTTGCGAGGGGGAGGGGGAGCAGAGCCACAGCGTGTTTGATGCTCTGGGGAGGAGGCAGAGAAGAGGTGGGGACGGATGGGGCCCTGGGGAAAGGTGGAGAATCGGGGCATATCCCCTCCAGGCCCCTGCCATGAGCCGCTCATGGCAGGGGCCTGGGAGCCCCCCCATGAGCCGAGCACCCCAGCCCTCTGCCCTGATCCCTGAACCCCCCCACACACCCAGCCCTCTGCCCTGACCCCTGAATTCCCCCCACACACCCAACCCTCTTCCCTGACCCCTAAACCCCCCACAGCCCTCTGCCCTGACCCCTGAACCCCCCACATACCCAGCCCTCTGCCCTGACCCCTGCACTCCCACAAACACACACCCAGCCCTCTGCCCTGACCCCTGAATTCCCCACACACACCCAACCCTCTTCCCTGACCCCTAAACCCCCCACAGCCCTCTGCCCTGACCCCTGAACCCCCCACACACCCAGTCCTCTGCCCTGACCCCTGCACTCCCACAAACACACACCCAGCCCTCTGCCCTGACCCCTGCACCTCCTCACACACACCCAGCCCGCTGCCTGACCCCTGCACCCCCAAACACACACCCAGCCCTCTTCCCTGACCCCTGAACCCCCCCACAGCCCTCTGCCCTGCCCCTGAACCCGCCCACACACCCAGCCCTCTGCTCTGACTCCTGAATCCGCCCACACACCCAGCCCTCTGCTCTGACTCCTGAATCGGCCCACACACCCAACCCTCTGCCCTGACCCCTGAACTCCCTCCCACAGACAGCCCTCTGCCCTGCCCCTGAACCCACCCACACACCCAGCCCTCTGCCCTGCCCCTGCATCCCCCCCACACTCCCAGCCCTCTGCCCTGACCCTTGAAACCCCCCCACACCCAACCCTCTGACCTGACCCCTAGACCCCCACAAACACACACACAGCCCTCTGCCCTGACCCCTGCGCACCCCCCACACACAGCCCTCTTCCCTGACACCTGCACCCCCTACAACCCCAGCCCTGACTTCTGCACCCCACACACATACCCAGCCATCCCACACCCTGAGTCCTGCACCCCCTCACAGACCTCCAGCCCCCGTTCTGACTCCTGCACCCCAACACATACCCAGTCCCCCACACCCCATGCGCTGACTCTTGCACCCCCACACATCCCCACCCCCACCCTGAGCACCCACATTCCCACTCACATCCCAGGTCTGGTGTCCTGGCCGCTGGCCCTGCTCAGCCCGCTGCTGGTCTGGGATCCCGGCTGCCGGCCCCTTGCCAGCCGGAGTCTCACAGGTCCTGCTCAGCTTCTTAAACATTTTGAAAACCTTGTTTACTTTACATACAACAATAGTTTAGTTATATAATATAGACTTATAGAGAGAGACCTTCTAAAAAATGTTAAAATGTATTACCGGCACACAAAATCTTAAGTTAAAGTGAATAAGTGAAGACTCGGCACACCACTTGCCGACCCCTGGTATAGACTGTAAGATGTTTGGGGTCTCTTATTGTGTGTTTGCATATTGCCCAGCACAATGGGGTGCTGTCCTGCTTGGGGTTATTAAGTACTTTAATGATAATGATAATAATTAATTAACAGTTAATTGTACAAGAAATGTCATATATGAATTACCATCTGATATTATCTGTCTCTCTGTCATGTATTGTAACTCCACACTATTATTTTGAAACTGTAATCAGCTGGCAAAGAATAAGTTGTGCCTGCTTTTTCTTGCAAGAATTAATAGTGAAATCAATAACATTCATATTAATGACAGGTATATATGCATCCGAAGAAGTGGGCTGTAGTCCACGAAAGCTTATGCTCCAATAAAGTTGTTAGTCTCTAAGGTGCCACAAGTACTCCTGTTCTTTTATTCATATTAATGAATTTGTCTTTGTTTATTTCAGTGATTTGTAATTACAAAGCACAGAGTTCATTGGGATGAGGCAATTATAGACTCACGGAGTCATAGGATATGTCTACACTGGAATTAGAAAACCCCACTTGGCCCCTGCCAGCTGATTTGGGCTTGTGGGGCTTGGGCAGCAGGGCTGTTCAATTGAAGTGTAGACTTCCGGACTTGGGCTGGAGCCTGGGCTCTGGGACCCTACAAGTTTCTCTCACCTGCTGGGGTGTAAATGCTATTCTGGCTACTCCCCCACTTGATAATTTGAGAACTTTGTTCATGTTATATATACATACCTTGATTGTCTCTGCCAGGTAACCAAGCTGGTCAGAAGCACAAATACCCACTCATTTGTCTAGGGCAGACTGGATTTACACATTGCTTGCCAAACACATTTCAAGAATGCAATTCCAGCCCATATGCATAATGCTTTGTACATACCCTGTACACACACCATGCACTGATTCTTGGGACTAGTGTTTTGCCAGTTGATTTATGACACCATCACTGACACCTTTTAGACACAGATTATGACAACAGTGAGTTGGGGTGCACTGAGTTGGTCAGGCCAGCTGAGATACCCTATTAGATACCGGGGATCCCCTTGCTGTGTGGCATTGACATGCTGTTAGTGTCACAGTGATTTCATTGCCTAGAGCCAGATTCTGCCCAGCAATTACACAGATGTGCAGTGGAAGGGAGGAAATATTGGGCTGAACCAGGAGCCATGGGCAATGGGTATAATAGGCCAGGAGAGGCTAAGACTCACCTAAGCCAAGCCCTGGCCCCGCCCATGCTATGCTCTCTCTCTCCCCTATGTTGGTGCCCAGCTCTGCCACTGGCCAGAGGCAAGTGGGCCGAAATTGCTGGGGCTGGGGACAATGCTAAGTCTGGCTGGTGACCCAATGCTGGTGCCAACCGGGGCCCATGGTGGTTCGGTCAGAGATCCTCTGGCTGGGGGTGGGGGATTGGGCACTTGGGGCTGTTGTGGGTGGGGGTGGAGACATGGGCGCAAGAGGAGAAGACACATGACTAGTCTCCTCGAAGGGGGACTCATGCACTGCCCATGCCTGGGGTCATGAGTAGCTCTGGTTCATCACTTACATAGTCTCTATACTACAAGAGCTACAGCGGCAAAGCTGTAGTGTAGACACTTGCTATAATGATGGAGGGATTCTTCCATTGCTGCAGCAAATCTACCTCTCTGAGAGGTGACAGCAAGGGTCCACTGAAGAGTTCTGCCCTTGACCTAGCAGTGCCTACTCTGGGGCTTAGGGTTGCTTAACTGCATTGCACAGGAGTGTGAATTTTTCACACACCTGAGCAACAAAGTTAGGTCGACCTACGTTTTTGGTGTAGACCAGGCCTTACAGGAGCATATGAGAAATAGTGCTGGGCCTGATTCCCCAGCATGACACAGTACCTCGGTGCATCGGTAAGACTCAGGTCTCACTGTGAGTGTTTTCTTTGCAAGCACAGCACTTAGAGGCGGAGGAAGCTGAGATTCGGAGAACAATGGGAAGGACTGTCCATGGTCCCCACAGCGAAAAAGGAGGGGTTCCCCCCACATTTGGGGAAATGCTGAAATATAAATATACTCAACAGGTGATATCTTACAAAAAACAATGATGAGTGGAATCCTGCAATCAGTGGGGGATGGGGGGGAATCTGGCCAAGCCCTCTCCCACACCAGTTGCATCCCTCCAGGGCAGCCGAGCAGGTAGGACGCCCTGCGGCTCATTTGCCTGCCTGGCCATGCAGGCTGCCTTGCACTCGGTCCCCTGATCTGAGCACCTGGGAGACGGACAACAGGGAAATGCATCTGTCTCCAGCTCCTTGAGCTCCAGGCTGGGCAATGACATCTGGTCATGTCTGGACGCAGTGAAATGAGTGAGCTGGTTTTCAGTCTTTGGCTTTTCCAGTGGCTTTAACTGCTTTTTATGTTTGTTTGTGAGATCTCCCAGGTCTCAGTCCCCCTTATCTGGTTTCCATGGAGCTTCGGGAGACATTTGGATATTGGTCCCTCCACTGCTGTAAGTCCCCTGCCCGGTTGATGGGCCTGGAGGATCCTCTCAAACCAGCGTGGTGCTGGGCATTCAGCTCTCACCGTTCCCAGAGTCTGCCTCAGCAACCCTGTCTGCCATGGGATCTGGTCTCCCCCACTTCTTTGATTCACTGCAAGGTCAAGCCAATAACTGCACTCACAATTAATCCAGCAGTGCTGGCCCCTGTGTGGTGTGTAGTTTCTCTCAGCACCTTGGCAGACAGCAAGTATTCAGGTTGTGATCCTGTATATTATTTTCTAGGTGTATTATGGTAGTAATGGGTGTCCCACTCATGTGCCAGGTCATGACTCATAGATTCATAGATTCTAGGACTGGAAGGGACCTCGAGAGGTCATCGAGTCCTGTCCCCTGCCCGCACGGCAGGACCAAATACTGTCTAGACCATCCCTGATAGACATTTATCTAACCTACTCTTAAATATCTCCAGAGATGGAGATTCCACAACCTCCCTAGGCAATTTATTCCAGTGTTTAACCACCCTGACAGTTAGGAACTTTTTCCTAATATCCAACCTAGACCTCCCTTGCTGCAGTTTAAACCCATTGCTTCTTGTTCTATCCTTAGAGGCTAAGGTGAACAAGTTTTCTCCCTCCTCCTTATGACACCCTTTTAAATACCTGAAAACTGCTATTATGTCCCCCTCAGTCTTCTCTTTTCCAAACTAAACAAACCCAATTCTTTCAGCCTTCCTTCATAGGTCATGTTCTCAAGACCTTTAATCATTCTTGTTGCTCTTCTCTGGACCCTTTCCAATTTCTCCACATCTTTTTTAAAATGCGGTGCCCAGAACGACACAATACTCCAGCTGAGGCCTAACCAGAGCAGAGTAGAGCGGAATAATGACTTCTCGTGTCTTGCTCACAACACACCTGTTAATACATCCCAGAATCATGTTTGCTTTTTTTGCAACAGCATCACACTGTTGACTCATATTTAGCTTGTGGTCCACTATAACCCCTAGATCCCTTTCTGCCGTACTCCTTCCTAGACAGTCTCTTCCCATTCTGTATGTGTGAAACTGATTTTTCCTTCCTAAGTGGAGCACTTTGCATTTGTCTTTGTTAAACTTCATCCTGTTTAACTCAGACCATTTCTCCAATTTGTCCAGATCATTTTGAATTATGACCCTGTCCTCCAAAGCAGTTGCAATCCCTCCCAGTTTGGTATCATCCGCAAACTTAATAAGCGTACTTTCTAAGCCAATATCTAGGTCGTTGATGAAGATATTGAACAGAGCCGGTCCCAAAACAGACCCCTGCGGTACCCCACTCATTATGCCTTTCCAGCAGGATTGGGAACCATTAATAACAACTTTCTGAGTACGGTTATCCAGCCAGTTATGCACCCACCTTATAGTAGCCCCATCTAAATTGTATTTGCCTAGTTTATCGATAAGAATATCATGCGAGACTGTATCAAATGCCTTACTAAAGTCTAGGTATACCAAATCCACAGCTTCACCCTTATCCACAAGGCTCGTTATCCTATCAAAGAAAGCTATCAGATTGGTTTGTTCTTCACAAATCCATGCTGGCTGTTCCCTATCACCTTACCACCTTCCAAGTGTTTGCAGATGATTTCCTTAATTACTTGCTCCATTATCTTCCCTGGCACAGAAATTAAACTAACTGGTCTGTAGTTTCCTGGGTTGTTTTTATTTCACTTTTTATAGATGGGCACTATATTGCGCGGCGAACAGCAGAGGCTAACAGCGGGAGTTTGCCTGGGAGCTGTCCGAGAGGAGGTACGCTAAGTGCTGCATTAGAGGGGCTGGGTTGGTGAGTATCTGAGTGTCTGCTGCTGGGACAGTTGGTCAGTTTGACCGTGTGCTTGATTGCTTGCTTGTTTGTTTGAAAAGTGTGAATTGGGAGTGCTTTGTTCCAGGTGGGCCTTGAGTGGGCCTGACTGGTATACAAGGGCAGTCAGCAGCGAACCAGCTGAGCGGCGAACAGCAGAGGCTAACAGCGGGAGTTTGCCTGGGAGAGCGCAATAAGGCTTTCATCTGCAGGTTTCTCTGAGTAGTTCCTGCAACAGTTGAGGAAGTTCTTAAGAGGACGGTGATATGGAAGGTGAGCGATCAGCTGTTGTAACCTGCACAGGTTGTGCCATGTTTGTCTTTCTTCCACAGGACAGAAGCGACTTTGTCTGTACAAAGTGCAAGCTGGTCTCCATATTGGAAGAGAAGGTTCGAGGCCTGGAGAAACGAGTATCGACTCTGCGTTGCATAAGGGAAAATGAAGATTTCCTGGACAGACGTCAGGAGATGCTTCTACGGCCGCAATGTTCTGAAGATTCAGAGCAGGCGCAGCAGGGACAGAAGGATTGTGAGGAGGTTTGGCAGCATGTGACCTCCAGAAGGAGAAAGAGGAGCGTCCATGCACCAGCAATGGAGATACAGGTGAGCAATCGTTTCCATGTTCTCTCTACAGGTACTAATGCGGAGAGTGGACTAGATGATACATCTGAGGGAAGGGAGCAGAAGGAGACTCCACCGATTGGAAGGCAAAAGATGCACTGTCCTAGGGATGGGGGTTCCACGACCACCACTCCCAAGAGGAGGAGGAGGGTGGTGGTGGTCGGGGACTCCCTCCTCAGGGGGACTGAGTCATCTATCTGCCGCCGCGACCGGGAAACCCGAGAGGTCTGCTCCTTGCCAGGAGCTAGGATACACGATGTGACGGAGAGACTGCCGAGACTCATCAAGCCCTCGGATCGCTACCCCTTCCTGCTTCTCCACGTGGGCACCAATGATACTGCCAAGAATGACCTTGAGCGGATCGCTGCAGACTACGTGGCTCTGGGAAGAAGGATAAAGGAGTTTGAGGCGCAAGTGGTGTTCTCGTCCATCCTCCCTGTGCAAGGAAAAGGCCGGGGTAGAGACCGTCGAATCGTGGAAGTCAATGAATGGCTACGCAGGTGGTGTCGGAGAGAAAGCTTTGGATTCTTCGACCATGGGATGGTGTTCCAAGAAGAAGGAGTGCTAGGCAGAGACGGGCTCCACCTAACAAAGAGAGGGAAGAGCATCTTCGCCAGCAGGCTGGCTAACCTAGTGAGGAGGGCTTTAAACTAGATTCACCAGGGGAAGGAGACCAAAGCCCTGAGGTAAGTGGGGAAATGGGATCCTGGGAGGAAGCATAAGCAGGAGAGCGCAAGAGGGGAGGACTCCTGTCTCATGCTGAGAAAGAGAGACGATCATTGAGTTATCTTAAGTGCCTATACACAAATGCAAGAAGTCTGGGAAACAAGCAGGGAGAACTGGAAGTCCTGGCACAGTTAGGGAACTATGATGTGATTGGAATAACAGAGACTTGGTGGGATAACTCACATGACTGGAGTACTGTCATGGATGGATATAAACTGTTCAGGAAGGACAGGCAGGGCAGAAAAGGTGGGGGAGTTGCGTTGTATGTAAAAGAGGAGTATGACTGCTCAGAGCTCCGATATGAAACTGCAGAAAAACCTGAGAGTCTCTGGATAAAGTTGAGAAGTGTGAGCAACAAGGGTGATGTCGTGGTGGGAGTCTGCTATAGACCACCAGACCAGGGGGATGAGGTGGACGAGGCTTTCTTCTGGCAACTAGCAGAAGTTGCTAGATCGCAGGCCCTGGTTCTCATGGGAGACTTTAATCACCCTGATATCTGCTGGGAGAGCAATACAGCGGTGCACAGGCAATCCAGGAAATTTTTGGAAAGTGTAGGGGACAATTTCCTGGTGCTAGTGCTGGAGGAACCAACTAGGGGCAGAGCTTTTTTTGACCTGCTACTCACAAACAGGGAAGAACTAGTAGGGGAAGCAAAAGTGGATGGGAACCTGGGAGGCAGTGACCATGAGATGGTTGAGTTCAGGATCCTGCCACAAGGAAGAAAGGAGAGCAGCAGAATACGGACCCTGGACTTCAGAAAAGCAGACTTTGACTCCCTCAGGGAACAGATGGGCAGGATCCCCTGGGAGAATAACATGAAGGGCAAAGGAGTCCAGGAGAGCTGGCTGTATTTTAAAGAATCCTTATTGAGGTTGCAGGAACAAACCATCACAATGTGTAGAAAGAACAGTAAATATGGCAGGCGACCAGCTTGGCTAAACAGTGAAATCCTTGCTGATCTTAAACGCAAATAAGAAGCTTACAAGAAGTGGAAGATTGGACAAATGACCAGGGAGGAGTATAAAAATATTGCTCAGGCGTGCAGGAGTGAAATCAGGAAGGCCAAATCACACTTGAAGTTGCAGTTAGCAAGAGATGTTAAGAGTAACAAGAAGGGTTTCTTCAGGTATGTTAGAAACAAGAAGAAAATCAAGGAAAGTGTGGGCTCCTTACTGAATGAGGGAGGCAACCTAGTGACCGAGGATGTGGAAAAAGCTAATGTACTCAATGATTTTTTTGCCTCTGTCTTCACACACAAGGTCAGCTCCCAGATTGCTGCACTGGGCAGTACAGCATGGGGAGAAGGTGACCAGCCCTCTGTGGAGAAAGAAGTGGTTCGGGACTATTTAGAAAAACTGGACGTGCACAAGTCCATGGGGCCGGATGCGCTGCATCCGAGGGTGCTAAAGGAGTTGGCGGGTGAGATTGCAGAGCCATTAGCCATTATTTTTGAAAACTCATGGCGATCGGGGGAGGTCCCGGATGACTGGAAAAAGGCTAATGTAGTGCCCATCTTTAAAAAAGGGAAGAAGTAGGATCCGGGGAACTACAGGCCAGTCAGCCTCACCTCAGTCCCTGGAAAAATCATGGAGCAGGTCCTCAAGGAATCAATTATGAAACATTTAGAGGAGAGGAAAGTGATCAGGAACAGTCAGCATGGATTCACGAAGGGGAAGTCGTGCCTGACTAACCTAATTGCCTTCTATGATGAGATAACTGGCTCTGTGGATGAGGGGAAAGCAATGGATGTGTTATTCCTTGACTTTAGCAAAGCTTTTGATACGGTCTCCCACAGTATTCTTGCCGCCAAGTTAAAGAAGTATGGGCTGGATGAATGGACTGTAAGGTGGATAGAAAGCTGGCTAGATCGTCGGGCTCAACGGGTAGTGATCAACGGCTCCATGTCTAGTTGGCAGCCGGTTTCAAGCAGAGTGCCCCAAGGGTCGGTCCTGGGGCCGGTTTTGTTTAATATCTTTATTAATGATCTGGAGGATGGTGTGGACTGCACTCTCAGCAAGTTTGCAGATGACACTAAACTAGGAGGCATGGTAGATACACTAGAGGGTAGGGATCGGATACAGAGGGACCTAGACAAATTAGAGGATTGGGCCGAAAAAAACCTGATGAGGTTCAACAAGGACAAGTGCAGAGTCCTGCACTTAGGACGGAAGAATCCCATGCACTGCTACAGACTAGGGACCGAATGGCTAGGTAGCAGTTCTGCAGAAAAGGACCTAGGGGTCACAGTGGACAAGAAGCTGGATATGAGTCACCAGTGTGGTCTTGTTGCCAAGAAGGCTAACGGCATTTTGGTCTGTATAAGTAGGGGCATTGTCAGCAGATCGAGGAACGTGATCATTCCCCTTTATTCGACAATGGTGAGGCCTCATCTGGAATACTGTGTCCAGTTTTGGTCCCCACACTACAAAAAGGATGTGGAAAAATTGGAAAGAGTCCAGCGGAGGGCAACAAAAATGATTAGGGGGCTGGCACACATGACTTATGAGGAGAGGCTGAGGGAACTGGGATTGTTTAGTCTCCAGAAGAGAAGAATGAGGGGGGATTTGATAGCAGCCTTCAACTACCTGAAGGGGGGTTCCAAAGAGGATGGAGCTCGGCTGTTCTCAGTGGTGGCAGATGACAGAACAAGGAGCAATGGTCTCAAGTTGCAGTGGGGGAGGTCTAGGTTGGATATCAGGAAAAACTATTTCACTAGGAGGGTGGTGAAACACTGGAATGCGTTACCTAGGGAGATGGTGGAGTCTCCTTCCTTGGAGGTTTTTAAGGCCCGGCTTGACAAAGCCCTGGCTGGGATGATTTAGCTGGGAATTGGTCCTGCTTTGAGCAGGGGGTTGGACTAGATGACCTCTTAAGGTCCCTTCCAACTCTGATATTCTATGATTCTATGATTTGCCCTTTTCCAGTCTTCTGGAATCTCTCCCATCTCCCATGATTTTCCAAAGATAATAGCTAGAGGCTCAGATACCTCCTCTATTAGCTCCTTGAGTATTCTAGGATGCATTTCATCAGGCCCTGGTGACCTGCAGGCATCTAACTTTTCTAAGTGATTTTTAACTTGTTCTCTTTTTATTTTATCTGCTAAACCTACGCCCTTCCCATTAGCATTCACTATGTTAGACATTCCTTCAGACTTCTTGGTGAAGACTAGGGTTACCATTCGTCCGGATTTACCCGGACATGTCCTCCTTTTGTGTGCTAAAAATAGCGTCCGGGGGGAATTTGTAAAGCACTCACAATGTCCGGGATTTCCCCCTCCCCCGGCAGAGCAGAGCGAGCGGCTGGGAGGGCTGCAGGAAAGTCCCGGGCTGGACTCCGGAGCAGCTTCCTCCTCCCACCCCCCCCTCCCTGCATTCTGAGCCGGCCGGCAGCTCCTCCTCCTGCAGCCCGCTCCGGCAGCCCTGTGCAGGGCCAGAGACCGGGTTTTGTGTTGCGCTGGGGAGCTCAGCCATGTGTCCGGCTGGCACAGAGCCCAACACCCTGTTCTGAGCAGCAGGGTAAGGGGGGGCAGGAGAAGGGACAGGGAGGTTCTGGAGGGGGCAGTCAAGAAACGGGGGGGGGCTTTTGGAGGGGAGTGGAGAAAGTTTTGGGCAGTCAGGGTACAGGTAGGGGGTAGGGTCCTGGGGGGCAGTTGGGGGGGGGTCTTAGGAGGGGGGCAGTTAGGGGACAAGGAACAGGGAGTCTTAGGTAGGGGGTGGGGTTCTGGAGGGCAGTTAGGAGCAGGGGTCCTAGGAGGGGGCAGTCAGGGGACAAGGAGCGGGGGGTAGGGGGCTGGGAGTTCTGGGGGAGAGCTGTCAGGGGGCAGGAGTGGGGAGAGGGATCGGAGCAGTCAGGGGACAGGGAGCAGAGGGGTTTAGATGGGTTGGGAGTTCTGGGGGGGCTGTCAGGGGGCAGGAGTGTGGAGAGGGATCGGAGCAGTCAGGGGACAGGGAGCAGAGGGGTTTAGATGGGTTGGGAGTTCTGGGGGGGGCTGTCAGGGGGTGGGGAGTGGTTGGATGGGGCGTGGGAGTCCCAGGGGTCTGTCTGGGGGTGGGGGTGTGGATAAGGGTTGGGGCAGTCAGGGGACAAGAGGCAAGGAGGCTTAGATAGGGAGTGGAGTCCCGGGGGGCAGTTAGGGGCAGGGGTCCCAGGAGGGGGCAGTCAGGGGACAAGGAACGGGGGGAGGGTTGGGGGTTCTGGGGGGGCGGGAAGTGGGAGGGGCAGGGGTGGGGCTAGGGCGGGGCTCCTCCCGTCCTCTTTTTTGCTTGTTGAAATATGGTAACCCTAGTGAAGACCGAAACAAAGAAGTCATTAAGCATCTCTGCCATTTCCAAGTTTCCTGTTACTGTTTCTCCCTCTTCACTAAACAGTGGGTCTACCCTGTCTGTGGTTTTCCTCTTGCTTCTAATCTATTGATAAAAAGTCTTCTTGTTTCCTTTTATTCCCGTAGCTAGTTTGAGCTCATTTTGTGCCTTTGCCTTTCTAATCTTGCCCCTGCATTCCTGTGTTGTTTGCCTATATTCATCCTTTGTAATCTGTCCTAGTTTCCATTTTTTTATATGACTCCTTTTTATTTTTCAGATCATGCAAGATCTCGTGGTTAAGCCAAGGTGGTCTTTTGCCACATTTTCTATCTTTCCTAACCAGCGGAATAACTTGCTTTTGGGCCCTTAATAGTGTCCCTTTGAAAAACTGCCAACTCTCCTCAGTTGTTTTTCCCCTCAGTCTTGATTCCCATGGGACCTTATCTATCAGCTCTCTGAGCTTACCAAAAATCTGCCTTCCTGAAATCCATTGTCTCTATTTTGCTGTTCTCCCTTCTACCCTTCCTTAGAATTGCAAACTCTATGATTTCATGAGCACTTTCACCCAGGCTGCCTTCTACTTTCAAATTCTCAACGAGTTCCTCCCTATTTGTTAAAATCAAGTCTAGAACAGCTTCCCCCCTAGTAGCTTTTTCAACCTTCTGAAATAAAAAGTCATTGTGCTAGGTCCTGTATATACACAGATCTGTAAAGCTTCTAGTTCCTTGCTATTTATGGATGAACATATTTTAAGGCCCAAAGGCCATTATCATCTAATCTGAGCTCCTGCATTATACAAAGGCCCCTGGATTTCACCCACTGACCCTGCACTGAGCCCAGGAACGTGTAGATGAACTACAGAACTCCAATCCTGCTTTAAAGACTCCAGATGATCGGGAATTTACCATATCCTCAGGGAAGTTGTTCCAATGGTTAATTACTCTTTTTTTTTTTTTTAAATTAGGCACTTTATTTTCAGTTTGAGTTTTCTAACTTGAATTTCTAGGCACCGGATCTCATTCTGCCTTTATCTACTAGGTGAAAGGTCCCCCAATACAAATGTCTTCTCCATGTGTAGGTATTTACAGACAATGATGAAGATGAAACTATTTTTTTTTCTTGTTTGCTTTGAGCAGCAGTGAAATATTTAACAATGCTCATATCTAAATGATTGTCACTAAGTTTCAGAGATAACAAAACATTGAGGTGAATAGGGACAGTTTGCCCACATCAAATCTCATTTCAGGCTGTCCAC